>NC_134844.1:77593243-78193243 GCF_965363235.1 Mytilus galloprovincialis
TTAAGATGGTGATTTTCTCCCTTGTACAAAAGTCATGTTGTATTATATTTTTAAACAAATTATTTATACAATAAGCAAAAAAGGCATATCAAACACGATAGTATTGACTGTCGTTCATTGATATGTTAAATGTACATAATATTACAAGGCATACATACGTAGTCAATACATTAGAGACAATTGGATGTAGAAATGTTCAGTACTTCAATACGCCCACCATGAAGGTAAACAACAGATGTAGATAAATGTACCTCGTGATAAGTATGTCTATTATCTTTATCATATTTATACAAATATTAAGTAGTATATTTAGTAGTCGTGGTTTATTTACATACATGTATACTGTAATGATGATAACACTTTGATTTTAACGTATTATTATGATAACAAAAACTGCTACTACATTTTCTTATTAAAATACATGAAAATACATGGAAATGAATAGGATATTATAAAGTTAAAACATAAGAGTTTGATGTATATCGCATATTGAAAAAAATGCGACTTGTATACTAGAAGATAAAAGGATAAAAAAAGCCAATACCAGACGAGGCGGGAATATATTTTGGGTAGTGAAACTCAATACAAATTGTTATGATTTTTATATCCAGAGAGTTCTCTATTTAAAGTCGATTTTTCTGTCAACTAGTTTGATCGAGTTGGATAAACGGAACAACACACCCCTTACATGTATATCATCGGAAAGACATATTGATGTGTTCGTTGTCTATTTATTTCATGTTGTAGGTCAACAGAAAATGCAGGTTCAAATTTTAACAGCTTGACGCCGCTTCATTTATTCGTTAAGAGCAAAATGATTAAGAAAATTTAAAGAATAACAACTCTAATGCATGTATTTGATCTAATAATTCTGTTGCCAGATATGAATTGATACTGACATTGTACTCATAGGATATACATTTAGAATAATTATCTAGCTGTAAAAAATAGTGACCGTGTGTCATTTGAATTGTAACAAAAAATAGATGTTTAATAAGATTCAATACAGGTGAAATCTAGAGAGGTTTTCATTAGATTAAAATTGATATGTTGCCGACCTCCCCATACAAACTAGAAAAAGCTGTTATATAAGTAAATATTTAAGTTTCGTTTTCATAGATGTGGAAACAAAAATAATTGAGCTTTGTTCCAAAACCTGTGAAATATTAAAACAAACTAAATTAGCGGTTCTGACTGTATCTTGGCTTTATCTAAACGTAAAACTGCTGCGGTGAAAAACGGAAATGTGTTGATTTTCTGAAAACTAAATGATTTATCATTTGTATGACTAATTGAGTAGAAACTGGATACAA
Organism: Mytilus galloprovincialis; assembly: GCF_965363235.1. Taxonomy (NCBI): domain Eukaryota; kingdom Metazoa; phylum Mollusca; class Bivalvia; order Mytilida; family Mytilidae; genus Mytilus; species Mytilus galloprovincialis. The sequence continues at coordinate 77,594,557 of NC_134844.1, forward strand.
AAATAACTCGAAGTTAAAAAAAGTTACAGAGTGAACGTTATATACAGCATCGATGTAATTTATTTTTACTTGAACACAATGTAGAACAAAGTGGTTGAAGGTAGTAGAAGCTATAACGTTTCTTTGTCTCCTTTTCTTTAAAGTCCCCTCCACCATCAATTTAAAGGTCAGAAACAATGTTACTGCCTATCTGTATCGCATGTAGCGCTATTATGGTTTGGAAGACATAGATAAAACAATTCGATCATGGCTGCAGCAACGCCATTACATATTTAAACACTGTAACACAATATTGACTGTTGTAACTCCAGATTTGACATTTTTACCTGTTGTATATATAATTTTTGTTGTCACCATAATGCTATTTTGTCGACCATCATATAAGTAAGAGGTTCAGCTAGCTATAAAAGCAGGCTTAATCCTCATTTTTCTTCACTAGAAGGTAGGAACATGACAGATGTTATTCATGCGTTTCATGTGTTTGAGCTTCTGATTTTGTCGTGAATCGAGTTACGGTCATCCGCGTTACCCAGTGAATGTGGATGTCAATAAATACTTATTTCTTAAAAGAGGTAATTTTAAAATCGTCATCGTTGTTTCTTTAGAATTTTGACAATGTAAAGTCCTTAATCCTAAAGGTTTTTAAGTATATAATTTGACACTGTACTAGGTCACGGTGTTCTCAAATGAGGTACCGTTGACTGAGTGGTCTAAGTAGTTCAACCATCGAATAGGTAGCCTGTCAACACATAACACCCAGTATCCCAATTTGATAAATGGCAGATGAATTGAACAAAAATGATAAGTAACTGTTGTATACTCTGCATTTTATTATCCACATCATGAAAATTATTTTATATTATCTACATGGCTAAAAAAGTAAATTGTCTGTAGGAGGACACATTCCTCATTATGTTTCTGCTTGGGTACACCATTAAAGCTAAATAAAAAGCAGTTAACCTGCGCATTTAAATCCTTTCGATTCTTGCTTGACAGAGAAGTATATTAAAACATAATAATATTGGTGACTTTGTCCTGACACCTCAGGAGATATAATACACTTACTTCCATACTCGGTGCATATACTCAATCACGAGGAAGTTACGATATGAACAGAAAAACAACCAAGTAAATATCTACACATAAAGAGCATACGAACAATTTTGTCAGAAAGGCATTGAATTTACAGCTTGGCTTGGATGAAGCGGTGGAGAACTATAGCAATCTGACGGATACCTCATGTGGAACAGGATATACATACTCTGCTAGTAAATCATGTATCACTTCATTTTTAGAGGAGTCGATGTGACCAAGTTCAGCCCGATTGTAACCGCTTACTTTAAAATAGTGGATGCATTTTTGATATATATGAAAATGTGTTTACCCTAACATAGGGTTTTTTATGGAGATTACCGTACGTTCACCCTCCCCTCCCCTTTCTTAGCATTTTGCTCTTTAAGACAAAACGTGTGCAATGTTGTCATTATGCTATTGTATATTGATATATTGCATGTAAAAATGCATTCATTTCTAGAATAAAATATAAAATATAATTCTGTAATTGTCATAAAGTTGTTGTACTTTTCGTTTTTTTAAGTGCTTTGTCAATTTGCCTTATTGGTTTGTTTTTATAGGTATCTATATTATAACACAATGTTGACTGCTTTACCCCTATATTTGTCAAGTTAACCTTTTTTGTCTGTATGTTTGTTCACACAATGTTGTCAGTATTATGGATTTTTTTATGCGACTGTCATACCAGTGAGAGGTTAGGTAGTTTTAAAACCAGGTTTAATACACATTTTGATTACATTAGAAAATGCCTGTACCAAGTCAGGAAAATGACATTTGTTATCCGTTCGTTAGATATGTTTAAGCTTTTGATTTTGCAATTTGATTAGGAAATTTTCGTTTAGAATTTTCCTCAGAGTTCGGTATTTTGTTATGTTACATTTTTCTTAAAAATACATTTAATAAAATGTTAAAGGCAATTTATTTAAAAAGAAATAATAATAATTTCTTAATTTTGTCTTCAGGTTTTGCAAACTTAAAGTCCAATGATACCGACAGTTAAAACATTATCAATTTTAAAGATCACAAGCAACATACACGGAATATATAAGTACACTGTTTTACAATAATATCACAGAGAGCTTCATCCAGTCCCTCTTGTACATTCACAATTGTATTTTGATATTCTTGGTAACATGTCCAACAATTTATGTTTGCAGTTCCCCTTCCGATAACAGGTATCTTCAAATATTCAATAAACAACTTAAAATCTAAACAATAATTTCATTTAACATAAATAACATAACAATGTTTATAACAGCAGCCGTTTTAAAACATGAGTTGTTGTTATAAAATGTATAACGATTTACTTTCATTGTCCAATAATGATAAAGTCATACGATTTGAAGTCTAAATCAACAAACGGAGACCAAAAGGCAGGTAACGATAATGCATGTCCATAATTTTACCCTTCATGTGAAAAACTTTGTTCAGCCTTGTTTGAGGTCACACAACCTGAAACAATGAACGATCGCAGTCGTTATTTCCCTCCCTACATTTCGTAGCCATAATTCCTCGCGATAAACAATTGTTAAAATTTCATTGAAATTGACGACCACAATTCCATTGGCACTTTACTGCTATTGCTATGATCATCTGGAGAAAGATAAGTGCAATTATCAATCTGTGTGCCATTTTCTGAAAATATAAAATTGATGAATTATAATATTAAACAGATGATTGTATTTCTGTCATTTTGTATCCCAGTCTTTTTTTCACAGCAACATTTACACAGACGCTTTTGGCATTTACCCCTTTTCTCTTCGTGTAATATTTTAAAGATAAATTTCTTTTTGAATGGTATCTAGTCGGATAATTAAATGTTTTCCGCTGTGTTTTGAAAATAAAACTACGATGATAAATAAAAACAAAGAAGTTCAATTGAACATTTGAACTTTACCTTACTACAAAGAAAACAAATTTCGCGGTGGCTGTGAAACACAAATCTGAGGGGTAAATGGAACTAATATGCCATGTTAAAAAGTTACAACAATTTTGAGTTGGAGTCTTATCTATCAAAACAGAAAGCTAAAATGCAAAACAAATGTTTCTGCTTATATCCCTTTAAAAGAATTCTTATATCACATTGTGCTTCTGTTATATTGTCATATCTATAACTTAATTGTATACACAGCTTTTAATTGTTCCAAGGAGAAAGAATTTTCTACCCCAGGAATACATACATTTACATGTAACCTTTCCAGTATTTGGCAAAACAATTTGAATTTTGGGCCTTCAAAACACATTTTTCGATAACAATTATTTGGCTTCACTTTGATTTCAAATAGTTACATTTTGTTTACTAAAGTTGAAGTCGACTGGATGGGTGCATGGTGTGACAATTTGTTTATCTTTCAAGACCGTATTATACAATTAACTTACTAGGATCACTTCCGTCTCTAACGGTATATATCCTTAATTCCGAGAAATTCCGAATCACAGTGTCCAATTCTATTTTACACACACCAGTCATGTGATATCGTCAAAGATCTGTAGAGATAACGGTAGTATTTATTCTGCTTAAGGCGAGAATACTTACCACTTTTTATAATAAACATATGGGCAAAACAATTATGTGTTGTGTTAGTACTTTATTATTCTGTTTTAAAAAATAGTCAAAAGTATATGATCAACTTCCAACGGAGCATGTTTATGTTGTCCATGTCCACCGTCAATTTACAGCAAATTAATCTTTTAGAATAATTCTCTAGAAAACATTTCAAAGGAATTCACAATTTATATTGTAAATGTACAATTCATAGATGAATACACAAAAACTATACTGCACGCTTTCATCCAATTACAGCGATCCTAAGTAGAATCCCTGCACCGGCCTTGAATGCACAAAAGAAACTACATTTTCCCCCTACTATAAGTGTTAAGATTAATACAAACTCGTCTGCATGAAAACATCAACATATGGGTAAGGCCACCTTACGATTATTTTTTATTTTAAAGGGTGAATGGATAAAATCAGATTAGCGTGGTGCCCTTTGTAAAGGTAAACTTAAATTATTACATTTCAATTGCATTACTCGCGAAAAATAATAAGCATGTATATAGAAACGTGATATAACGTTTACAATCTCTACATTGAAACAACAATATCCAAGAACTCTATGAGGTAGTTTTCTCATTAAAGTATTATCCAAATATTAAAAAAAACTGAATTTTTATCTTAAAAGGAGATAGTTTATTTGAAACACCACTAAAAAAATAAAAAAAAAGATAAGTGTTTAATTACTTACGATATTATGATGTTTGCTGATCCCTGCTGTAGTGGTGAAGTATTTACCAGTCGTATAGATAATGGATTGGTTCAAAACCTTCACATGTTTTATATGAATCTTTATATTTACTGTTCAAATCAAAACAACTCATTTCGATTGTCAACTTGGAAAATCTTGATAAAGTAAGCGAAAAAAAAACATTGCTAATAAGTAAAATTGACAAACTGAAGTTTTTTAATTATCTGTTTATCTTAAGTGTCCCCAATGATAAAAAAAACCCACTCTGACTTGTAATACAAAACAAGCGGTTTTCGAGGGTATGTGATGCACCGGTTATATCGAATTAGATGTGATATCGTCCTAAATATTTTTTTATTTAGTGTGAGTGGTCATCTTGTGCGTCATGTCGGTCATTTTGTGTTTTTATTGTTGATAAAATTTAATTTTAATTTATTTAACTCTATAATCCAGTCAGGTTTTGCGTTAAATAATCCAATCGTCTTTATTGAAGTAATTAAGTTAATTTTGAGTAATAATGTTTCAAATCGATGTTTCCTTTCTCGGCACATCCATCAAGGATAAACTATTACAAATACAAATAAAAGTATGATGTTTGAATTTATTTGATTTAAAATTATTCAATCAATTTTACCAGAGAGTTTCGTGGTTTTTCTATACGACTACGGCCGAAGTTTTGCTGAAGCAAATACATTTTAAAGCTAATGATGTTAGTGTTCCTGTTTGAATGGGCACTAGTCTTTTTCGAACCCTTAATTTGTTCGGTGCGTTTAGTATCCAATGTTCCATGTTGAAGGCTTTACTTTGGTCTATGATTGTTCGTACATTGCGACTTAGATTAAGAGTTGTCTCATTTACGCTCATACCACATCTTCCAATTTTTTTCTTGAACTGTTTTCTTAGACTTGTAAACTATTATTTTTAAGATACAAGTTGTTTTTTATCAAGACATTCCTTATTCAAAGTGTTTCGTCAAACGTAATCATAAGACGTTTTTTCCTCGTGTTCAGAAGAGGCAACTGTGAAACGCAGTGAATGATTGTCTACCAATGATCATGTACCAAAATATAACAAGACACATAGGTTATTGAAAAAAATATTTTTTATTGACTATCGAACTATTTTGACTTGAAAATGCAAATACAGGGATCTTGCAACTCTTGTGTCAGGATTTGAAACGTTTGGAACTTTTTTTTCTCTATGTGATGTGAAAATATTTAACTCCCTGTGATTGAAAAAGATTGTTATGTTGCCTTGTGTCTTGTGTTGTATGTGGTATGATTTGGTAATATGGGTACGTACCTGTTGTGTTTCAAGTCAAGATTTCTGTCACCCTCTAATGCCCAACATAACTCATTTCCCGGTGAAGTCAAATTTCTAGTTCTCACTTTTCATCTTGTTAGACTAACTTTTCAATTATATTGACAACGATGTGTAAACAAAAAAAAAAACCAGCCATAATAGGTAAAAATGTCAAAATAGGGCTACAACAATCAACATTGTGTTATAATCTTAATCACTATTAAAACAAATATGTAAAAAAGAAATAAAAAAGGGCATATAGACAAAGCACATACACAAAAATGAAAGACAAAAATACAAACATCTACCTCAGCACAATAACACAATAACGGGATGTACAAGTACCGAGCCACATCAAATGAATATCACAAAAAAAAACACTAAACAGTAAAAGCAATATTCAAAAAGATAAATAAAAGAATACTATAACACGCTATGATAGATATGAAGACTAATAACAACGTCGATACCCAGAATCTATACTTCAAGACCATCGTGTATTATTTGTGAAGTTGATACGGAGAATTTATCAACAATGTCTTGGTATCTTCCGATGAAATTTTTGTAGAAAAAGGACGCGGCGGTCTTTGAACTACCCCTTTTTATCAACTCTTTGCTCACTAGACAGACATGAATAAAATAAAGGGGATGCAGTGTTTAAAGGTACAACTTGCTCCTTACAAAATTACATGCAGTTTTTTAAAAGTGTACAAGAAACATGTAAGTTGTTATCTGGATACTGTAGCACTCGTTCTTTTAAATCATAAAAAGCGGAAGGGGTGGTCAAAGCTGTAAATTGTTCATACAAAATTAAATGAGAAAGATGGAACAACAGTTATTTATTTTTCATCATTTAATCTAATTAGTTCAGCTTAACTGTACACCATATCTATGGTGTGAGAACACTTAATGATCATTAGACATGTTAGAAAAGCAATTGTAAATCGGCAGTTTAAATGAACAATATTCAAATCAAAGTAAAAGTATAAGCCTTATCAGAAAAATTCGAAACCAGTAACTGATTTGTACTTCTGTTATAATCAAGAGAAACAGAATTGGAAAGACCATAACTGGCTGTAGTTATCACTTTGTATTTTTGTCCATCAGGAGAAATAATTACTACACAATTTGACCATCCTCTTACAACGTACACGTTACCATTATTGTCGACAGATATACCACTTGGAAAACTGAGGACCTTTTCATTCTTAAATTTCCATTTTGCTGTACCTTGTAGATCATAACACGTCACGGATTTTGATTGGTTATTTGTATGATATATTTTGTCACCAAATAATGCCACGTAACAATAACTCGGTATTGTATCGCGGACTATATCAATTGTGGAGTTGTTGTTTGGATTGATCAGTTTAATTCCGGTCCCTGCTGTAGAGCAAATGAATTTGCCATCAGTGACTGCTATGCCGTAATACTTAGAATCGACTGGTATTGTTTTCTTGATTTGTTTCCTTTGTAGGTCTATGATTGTGATACAGTTCGTATCTGACTCTCCCGATGTTACAGCAAGTGTATTGTCGTGATTGTTGTACGCTACGTCAAATGCATATGTTCTTGTATTTACTTCAAAGTCTTTGGTGCCGTTCAAGTTGAATACTCTTACAGTTCTTCCAGAGTAATCAGAAAACGCCATTTTACCATCTGGTAACATGCAACAGCCCCATACGCACTTTCCTGTTTCATTTAAAATTTGAAGCAGTTTCAAATTGATATTGTCAAATGATCTGGATAATATGTGCGGAAGCAGTATTTGGGCTTGTTTATTTTTCCTCCTCGTGAGGACTAAATTGCATGGTTTTTCCTCAATCTTTACATCTCCAAAGTTCTTGATACGATTAGCTAAATCTTGCATTGCGGAATCGGGATTGTACGTAAGATCGCAATCTTTAAAATTTCCGCTGTTAATCATCGACTGCAGGAATTGGTCTTTGCTAGAAATTCTTTTTTCGAGCTCCTTCATAGCAATAAATGTTTGAAGATCTGTAGCATGTTGCTTGATATTTTCAATTTTTGTTCGGATTTCAGTTATCTCTCTGTCAGCTTCCTTTAATGAAATCAGGAGTTCGCTTATTATCTTACTTTCATTTAGTTCGGTTTCATTCAACTTTTTTATAATGTTGTCTTGTATTTTGTCTAAATGGTTGTTGATTGTAATCCTGGTTTGTTTGATTGCTTGCTCAATCTGCGTTTTCTCTTTTGATAACCTCCCCAGGTTGTTTTCTCTGTCCTTTTGAATTATATGAATATTGTCGGAAAGTTCTGCTAATGATTGTTCTATTTCGTAAAAGGCATTTGAAAGTTTAGTGTTTTGAATCACATCAGTCAATTTGTCGAAGTCTCGACATTCCATATGGTTCTCGACAATGCAACTTCCACAACAAAGACTGTCATGTTTTTTGCAATAAAATGTGTACTTCTCATTATGTTTGATACAGGTTTGAGTGATTTTGACAACATCACATGGTATTTTCTGATACTCACTTATCGGTACTGTGCAATGTTTTCGTGTTCCCTTTGACCGACTGTGGTGGTCTTTGCATTCTGAACAAAGCCCTTCGTCACATTCAAAACACCAGATTATTGATGTTTTGATAATATTGCCTTGATCACATACACCACACGAGGTTGTTGATGATGCCATTGTAAACAGTATATCTAAAAACAAAATAATGTAGTTACAATGTATAACAATTAGGTATTATATAATCATAAAATATACATGTATTTCATTATCAATAAGAGTATTCTATAAAAAATGTCCTGAACCAAGTCAGGAATATGGTCATTATATTATAATTCGTTTCTGTGCGTGTTATATTTTAACGTTGTGTTTCTATTGTGTCGTTTTTTTCCCTCTGATATTTGAGTGTGAAGTCATTTTCAACTGATTTTTATAGTTCGTTCTTATGTTGTACTGTTATATCACTGTCCCAGGTTAGGGGGAGGGTTGGGATCCCACTAACATGTTTTACCCTGCCACATTATTTATATATGTGCCTGTCCCAAGTCAGGAGCCTGTAAATCAGTGGTTGTCGTTTGTTTATGTGTTACATATTTGTTTTTCGTTTATTTTTTTTTACATAAATAAGGCCGTTAGTTTTCTCGTTTGAATTGTTTTACATTGTCTTATCTGGCCTTTTATATATGACTATGCGGTATGGGCTTTGCTCATTGTTGAAGGCCATACGGTGACATACAGTTGTTAATGTCTGTGTCATTTTGGTCTTTTGTGGATAGTTGTCTAATTGGCAATCATACCACATCTTCATTTCTGTATATTATTATAAGACGTGTCACGGTACTTTTTTATCTCAAATTCATGTATTTAGTTTGATGTTATATATGTTTTTCTCATCGGATTTTGTCTAATGCTTAGTTCGTTTCTGTTTTTCATTTTAATGTTGTTTCGTCATTCTCCTCATATATATGATGCGTTTCCTTTGGTTTTGGTTTGTGATTCGGATTTGTTTTTTTTTCTATCGATACATGAGTTTTGAACATCGGTATACTACTTGCCATTTCAAAAACAGAGGCCTCTGAGAAACTAACACGCTCAACTCACAAATATGTCATTTGGATATGCACTTCACATTATCTCTTATCAGCTATTTATTTTATTAGAGTAGATCGTTTTCGACTTTTTCAATATCTCTATTTTTATACTTGTTTAACAAAATAAGCCAAAAGCAAAATCAATTAGAAACAATCATTGTCAGTCTTTCTGAAACAAGGATTCATTAGCTATTTTTCTGTCAATCTGAGTAATTTTTAAACTTGTGGTTTGATGAACACTATCCCTCTGCACTGTTACTAAATGTTTAGAATACTTTTTAAAAACAAACAAGAGTGCACACGCAGAAATGTCTCGCCTTCTTTACTAATCATTGATATTGTATTGATAGTCCTAAATATAAAACTTTATCACAACTGTCACATAAACTTAACATAAACCAAGAAAACTAAACATTGACCAATGAACCACGAAAATGAGGTCAAGGTCAGGTAAACATGTACAGCTAAGAATTTTCCATACAAGAAATATAGTTGAGCTATTGCTTATAGTTTAAGAAAAACAGACCAAAACACAAAAACTTAACACGGATCGAGCATTGAACCGTGAAAATGAGGTCAAGGTTCAATAAAACCTAAGCGACTGACATGATAATCATTAAACACTTCCATACACAAAATATACTTAACCTATTGCATAAAGTATTAGAAAAAAAGACCAAATCTTAAAAAGTTAACTTTGACCACTGAACCATGAAAATGAGGTTAAGTTCAGATGACACCTGTCAGCTAGACATGTACATTACAATCATGCCATACACCAAATATAGTAGATCTATTGATTTCAGTATAAGAAAAACAGACTAAAACACAAACACTTAACTATAACAACTGAACCATGAACATGAGGTCAAGGTTAGATGACACCTGCCAGTTATACATGTACACTTTACGGATGCCATCACGAATTGGTTGGCCGTTATGGAATAACCGTTTTACAAACGATATCGGATATGTTCCTTGCGTCGTAACTGCAATCCCCTACCCTTTGATGAAGGTGACCTATCGCATTAGACTATTTGCAGGATTTGTTTTAACATAAGCAACACAAAGGGTGCTACATGTGGTGCAATATCTGCTTACCCTTCCGGAGCACCAGTGGGGTTCGTGTTACTTATTCTTTAGTTTTGTATGTTGTGTTGTGAGTTCTATTGTTTGTCTGTTTGTCTTCTATCATTTTTAGCCAGGCGTTGTTAGTTTATTTTCGATTTATAAGTATGGCTGTCACTCTGATATCTTTCGTCCCTCTTTTACAGTCCTTACAACACCCAATATAATAGACCTATTGGTTATAGTAAATGAGATATGGACTTGACCACCAAAACTTAACCTTGTTCACTGATCAATGAAATGAGGTCGAGGTCAAGTGAAAACTGTCTGACGGCCATGAGGACTTTGCAAGGTACGCACATAGTACACAATATAGTTATCCTATTGACAGAATTTAAAATTACAAATAATCTGAACTTTTTTTTCAAGTAGCCACTGAACACTGAAAATGAAGTCAATGACATTGGACATGTGACTGACGAAAAATTTGTACCATGAGGCATCTATATAAAAGTATGAAGCATCCAGGTCTTCCACCTTTTTAAATATAATGCTTTTAAGAAGTAAGCTAACGCCGCCGCCGCCAGGTCACTATCCCTATGTCGAGGTTTCTACGACAATAGTCGCAGGCTCAACAAAAACCCCACAACAAATTGATTAAAATCGTCGATTTAAGGGCAATAACTCATATTATAAATCGATTGACAACAACCATTACTTTAGACGTTTGACTGTTATGTATTGTGTATCTTGCTTATTTATTTTGCTGTTAACAACTTCTCCTTATTTATAAGAGTGCTAAAGAAAATGTTAGCAAAACCTATAAACTTCACACATTTTCATGAATGTGACCTACCGAATTAGACTATTTACCGGATTTGTTATCACATAAGCAACACGACGGGTGCCACATGTGGAGCAGGATCTGCTTACCCTTCCGGAGCACCTGAGATCACTCCTAGTGTTTTGGTGGGGTTCGTGTTGTTTATTCTTTAGTTTTCTATGTTGTGTCGTGTGTGCTGTTGTTTGTTTGTGCTTTTCATTTTTAGCCATGGCGTTGTCAGTTTGTTTTAGATTTATGAGTTTGACTGTCCCTTTGGTATCGTTCGTCCCTCTTGTTATTTAAAGGTACAAGTTCCTGTACAAAATCAATTGAGAATTTATGTCAATCTGAGTATTTTGCAGGTATTGGTTTGTTGTTTCCTGGTCAATGCATGTGTCTCTCATAATCTATTATACTTTTCAATATAATTGGCAAAAACAAAACAATGGATCTATTAGTGGCCATTACTCCAAGAGAGATTGACATGGTTTTTAGCAAAAAAAGGAAGGTACGTTTGTTGTGTGGCTGATTATTACAATAAAACATACAAAAAGTGCCTGTGATATTAAAGAAAACAATGATAAACTCCAAAAAATTAAACAAATCATGACCAAATCAATTGAAAAATCTAAGACAATTTTACAAAAATGAAAAGTACATGAAGTATGATTTTTTTTTATTTTATTGTTAACAAATATTGGATTAAAAACATCTATTCCACACTTTTGAAATTCATATGTCTACCACAGATTATTTCTTATTTTTTTGTATAGATATCAATAAACACTGGTTAAAACTGACAATTACAGGATAATAACTTGGTGTTGGTTTTAAAAAAAAAAATCAGATTTTTTTTTGTGGTAGATACATGCAGGTTATACTCGTTTCACTTTGCTCTGATTGTTTTCGAAATAATGGCATAAACAGCAGTTAAAAAAAATTTCAGGGGCATTTAACTTTACCAGATATATTCTTTTTTCTCTAATTGCTATATTTTTTCGTGAGAAACTGAAGCTTGAACTTCATGTTCTATTTCTAACAATGAAGGCCAAATCTGATGAACAGAACAATTAACCAGATTATATAAACATTGGACGATTATCAAAATAAAAAAAAATCATACATTGCTAGATTTGTAACTTTATTCCATGTTTAATAATACTGAAATGTTTGACTAAATGTATTCTATTAGTCATAAGACAGTTGAAGCATTATTTTTTACATTTTGTTAATAATTTGGATTTTGAAAGCGCAGATAACAATCGGTGTAGATCTTTAACATGTTTAATGAAATTTGCAAATTTCGAGAGTTTTTTATGTTATTCATGCGGGAGACAGTTTATGTTCAAAATTGTGTGTTTTATCATATTTTACTGCTGTATTTAAGAGAAGAAAAAAAAAGACTATCTTTGTTGGTGTCATATTGTTTCAACTTTGATACGTAAGGGGAAATATCTCAAATAAAGACACTTAAAAAAATTGTTATGAATTTATCTATTTTCTCAAAAAACAGGAGAACGAGTCCGATGACCCAACTTTTTTCTTTTTAATTCGATTGCCTATTTATTGGACTATCATCTTAAATTTTATCTTAAATTTTTACACAAGTTATTTGAGCTATTACTTTTAGAACTACAACACCGCTCGCGTGTCAATCGGAAGTTGTGACGTTTAATCCTGCACGTGACAAGTGGCTTCGACTAGGTATATGTCGGTTTTTCTACTGAAGGTCAGTGGTTCTTCCTGAACACCCCGGCGTCTCCATAAAAAAGGGCAATTATGATAAAGCAGAAAAATGCAGAAAGTTGAACACCAATTATTTGTTGATTCTGATCTTATGCTTTAAGGAAATGGCAATTTTTGTGTTACTTTCCGGATGAACAGAGAAAACAAATTTAATAAAATACTATCTTTATCCTGGCCTGAGAGTAGAACAAAAATTGTCTGGTCGCCTTTCAACAGGAAACAAATATTTTGACCCGATCAAATTTGCAAGCAATGCTCTTTCAAAACAAAATGATCGTCCTCTAACTTTGAACAAATAATAATAAAAAGAAGATGTGGTATGATTGCCAATAAGACAACTGTCCACAAGAGACCAAAATGACACAGTCATTAACAAATATAGGTCACCGTACGGCCTTTAACAATGAACAATAAAGCCCATACCGCAAAGTGAGCTATAAAAGGCCCCGATATGACAATGTAAAACAATTCAAACGAGAAAACTAACGGCCTTATTTATATAAAAATGACCATATATAAAAACGAGTATATCAACCATCATAATGTTACTTGCCATTAAATGCAGAGATGAGTTATTAACATGTCAACTTTTATTAAGAAATGTTTCCAACAATACCAATTGTTAACGACGTGTAGACGATTATATTCAGATGGTGATTATCTCCCTTGTACATGTTGTATTACATTTTTAAACACATTATTTATACTAAAGCAAATAAGGCATATCAAACACGATAGTATTTACTGTCGTTAATTGATATGTTAAATGTACATACTATTACAAAGCATACATACAAAATTATTACTTTAAACAAGTAAAACGACTGTAAAATGTGAACTTCCACCAGGAAGGTAAACAACTGGTAAATGTATCACGTGACTTGCTATGACATTTAAATATCACTATGATAAAATTGTATAATTATCAAGTGCTATTCGCGGTAAATTCAAACCACGAACATCTTAATGGTAAAAGTTTGATTTGGGCGATTTAAAAAAAAACCCGCCAACTAACACTTAATCTAATTAATAAAATACTTTATAAATACAAACATACTTTCATGTACTGGATTAATTAAATAACTAATCAAAGAATTTCAATAGTCTGGGACTATATATGATACGAGGTAAATTTTCAAGAGAAAACGGAATTAATACTCATTAAACTTGTGTCTCCTAGACAGAAGTTTTACGGTCTGACAGGCTCATATAAACATTATTTACTTTTCTACATTGGCTAGAGCTATATGGAAGGGTTGAGATCATTTTCGAGTGTCAAGTCCCATCAATATGACATGTCACAAGCTAGATAAACATTTTTAAGGAACAGTGTCATTGAATAACCGTTTCACAGATGATTTCGGATATGTTAATTATGTCGTTTCTTCTAAACCCCTCCTTTTCACACATGTTATCTGCCGATTTAGACTAGTTACCAGATTTGTAATAACATACGTAACACAAAGGGTGCAACATGTGGGGAAGGATCTATTTTCTCTTCTAAAGCACCTGAGATCACCCCCAGTTTTTGGTTCGTGTAGCTGTGAAACGGTTATTCAATAACAAATGTTCTTTAGTCTTTAGTTTGCTATGTTTTGTCTTCTTAACTATTGCATTTTGTTTGTTTGTCTTTTTATTTTGAGCCATGGCGTTGTAAGTTTTTTTAATCGATGAACTTGTTTGTCCCTCCAATATATTTCGTTTCTCTTTGTGCTTAGAGGTGAAACGTGTATACTGCAAGATCAGGGTATCCCTTAAAAACCTCAAAACCTCTCAAAAATCGTAAAACCATTTTAAGGAATCGAACTGCAAACAATTTGTTCAAACTTGTTTACCTTTCGATTTTATATCAATCAGTATGATGTTCTGTTGTTGAATTCGATCAATTTGCGTTAACGAAACAACACATACATGTAGTGTATATCATTGGAAAGAGGAGAACAAGACTCATTAAAATGTCGATGTATTCATTGTCTACAGTGGTCATGTTTTATAGATAAGTTGGATGAAATGTCAAAATCAAAATTTCATGGAAAACGCAGATTCAATTTAAACTGCTAACCGTCCCTGCGTATAAGAATGAAGAGCAAAACGTTTTCAAAATCAAATCATATACATGATATAATCAGGACTAATTTTAATATTCTGATGCCAAACGAATCGAGATTGTCAAATGTTTATTTTGGTACATTTACTACTTTATTTAGCTGTTGAAAAAACATGATCTTAGCCTTATATTATTGAAATACTAAAATAAAAATGATGACGTGAAATGTGTAAAATAGCCAACATCCTGATCAAGGCACAAGAAGTCCATGGACACAAGAAAGGAAAAACCAAACACCCGGAGGCTGTCATTTACTGGCCTTTAATTTATGTATCATTTTCATTTTGCTCAGACTCTTTTCTGACACCGGAATTCAACTTTTTTTTTAATGTACGCATTGCTATTTGTTTGTTTATACTAAATTGTCTAGATATATAGGGGTGGATTAAGATCTCACAAAACATATATATCCACTGCAATATTGTGCCTGTTTAAAGGAGCCTCTGGCCTTTGTAAGTGTTGTATTCTTTTTCAACTTTAGTTAATTTATATGTTTCGGATTTAAGTGTGAAGTTTATTTTTGTTGAACTAGTACACTATTTGTTAAGGGACCCGTAAAAGCCAGTGTCCGGTTGCAAAACTGTCTTGCTGTGTTAACGACCCATTAGTGGACTTGGGTTGTTTCCTGCTAATTGGTTAGGTTGTTCTCTCTTTGACACATTTTCAGTTTATTGATTTATTCAACTGTCTGCTTGATCCAGTTAAGCCATTTCAATAATTGATTCTTTTAATATTGTGGTGTTACACTCCTGTATTAGAATAGAGCTTATGGTGGCGCCTGTCAATTGTTGTCCAGTTTGAATAATTTTGCACTATTTTTTTTTAGCTTTTTGCTCTGTATGAGAAATTGCTTTGTGTTGAATGTCGTACTTTAAACTATTATTGTTAACTTTTTATATGTTAGGACTTGGATAGAAGGTTGTTTCATTGTCCTTCACAAGTTTAATGTTTTTAATATAAACTCGTCATAGAATATACTATGCCTTGTACTATCTTAAAATGTGGACAGCTGATAGTGTATTCTCAGTATGTTCCTGGTTGATGGAAATTATTATACATGTTCTAGCTATGTAAGATCCAGGTAAGCTGTGTTCTTACTTCCAAACGCGTATTACCAGACCAAGAAGCAAGGCAACACATACTTTATTTAGTTGTTTTTGTCTAACACGTCCGGATATCTAATTCTTATCGATCTTTCTCACACTCAACCACAGAGGGAGATTCATTTAAGATATAAAAACGTAAATATCTACATAAAAGGTTTTGTCCAGTTTCAATTTACTCAACAGGTATGGCATTTATGTTAACCAGACACATATTTGGCTTTCAATCAAATGTTAAGGAATGTTAAGAGTTAATGACAGTTGAAGGTATTATTTTGTAAACCAATGATATTATATTTTACGTGATAAACCATTATCCGGTTCTATAAATTTCAATTTAGAGTGCAGATCTAAGAAAGACTTTTCTAATACACGTTAGATTGTTGATTTGGATAGACAATACTTATGCTGTTCCCAAATGGATTGGGCGTCTATAGTTACTGTAGTGAATGTTCACAGTACTGCAAAACTGAGGTAGAGGATAACAAACGAGAATTCAAATTTCAAATTCAAGGACAAAAAGACATCGCCATAGCAAAAACATGACGTAAAGTCATCAAAACATAACATATAAAAACTGTGAAATCGAAAAACGACTGGAGCACTAGATCCCCTCAAGAAGGTGAATGAAAGATTTGATCCTACGCCACACTTGACATCCCACTAGTTCCTCATGAAAGCACACATTGTGATACTTTACGTATAAATCGTTCAAGTCACACTCGAAAAAAAAAAAACGGCGTAGGATTATGAAAACAACAATTGGTACATGTCCATCGGTATAAGCACTGCTACAAACTTTCAGAAAAAAACTGATGAAAAAACTGTAAAAAACAGGGGAAAAATATTCAACAAAGACCATCAAATATTGTAGTCCACACCAAAATTCCAACCTGACCACATACCTAAAAGCTGTACAATTTAAAAAAATGCAACGTCATAATAACGTAAGAAGACAAGTTTTAATATTATGTTAAAGAAAGAGGAATATCTCTCTCTTGAAATGTGTGAAATAATAAGCTGCACATCTACTTAAAGAAACGGGTGACCGCTAAAAAATAATGTTCTTCCATTTCTTAAACCAATGCATACAACATCATAAACTTAGTCTTCTGTGCACGAATTTATAATTTTTTTCGTGTAAATTTCGTATAATCTTCAATTTTTGTTCTCTCAATCGACAAAAAATTAACAAAAAAGCATGAATAAAAGCACGTGCCTAACATGTAAATTCAGATAATAGTTTATTTTAAGGACATCCATGCGTATTGTGATCACCGGGTTTTTACGAGATGGGTCACACTGAGGTCACTTTGCATACGGAAAATATGTCGGGGGAATTGCTTCCTGGAAGGAAGCAATTAAGGTGAAGTAAAGTTCATCTAAATAATCAACGATTAAAAAAAAGTGTTACCAAAACTCATAAACACAGATCAATCTGGATACATAAAAAATAGATTTATTGGATTTAATTTAAGGCAAATACAGGACATTATAGACTATGCAGATATATATAATAAAGAAGGGGCTATTGTTTTTGTCGATTTTAAAAAAAGCCTTTGACACTCTTGAATGGAAATTTATGTTAGACACTTTAGATCACTTTGGATTCAATGAATCATTCAAAAATTGGGTTAAAATTTTGTATACTGATATTCAAACATGTATAATTAACAATGGGTGGATTTCAGAAATGTTTAAGAATTCAAGAGGGATTAGACAAGGGTGTCCTTTATCTGCTCTACTTTTTGTCATATCCGTTGAAATATTGGCACTAAGACTTAATACTTAACGAATATATAAAAGGATTTCAGATAAAATTTGATAGAAAAACACATTGTATTAAAATAAGCCAATTAGCTGATGACACAACTTTATTTTTTAATGATAAAAATGATATCGAACTAGCATTAAATGAAATTGAAATCTTCGGATCTTATTCCGGATTAATTATAAATACAAATAAAACAGAAGGGATATGGATAGGATAACTTAAAAATAGTTAAGACAAAATAGCAAATATTAACTGGACAGATAAATCTGTAAAAGGGATTTATTTTGGACATAATAATGAAGAATGTGAGAAATTAAATTTTGAAACTAAAATAGATAAAATGGATAAACTAGTTATTCTTTGGAGAAAGAGAAATCTCACTATTTTAGGTAAAATCTTGATCATTAAATCTTTGATTATACCACGCTTTACCTTTTTAGCTAGCTCATGCGTACGTCCAGAAAAATATAAAAAAGAAATAGAAAGAAAATGTTTTAATTTTATCTGGAATGACAAACCAGATAAAGTTAAAAGAAATACGATGATTGGTAGTTATGAAATCGGAGGTTTAAATATGATTGACATTGAAAGTCACTTTGAATCACTAAAAGCATCATGGATAGGTAGAATCTTAAATACAGATATGGCCAGATGGCAACTTATACCTTTAAAATTTTTACAATGCACAGGAAAAAATTGCCTTGCAGTTTATATGAACATGGATTATGATAAAGTTGATCAAAACAAATTATATGGGGGAATAAATATATTAAATTTAATAACAAATGTCTTTTTTTTTTTAAATTGGATAAAAGGTAACTTAATTTATATAAATGATATTTTAAATGAAGATGGCGAAATCTCACAAGAAGTAATTTTGCAAAAAATTGATAATAAATCCAACTGGATAGCTGAGTTGACATCCCTTAAAAAAGCAATTCCAAAAGATTGGTTACAATGTCTTAGATCAGAGAATTCAACAAGAAATAAGGTCAATGTAAAAAGACAATGTTTGTCAATAAATGGTAAATATATTGACATTTCTTTTTTGTGAAATAAGTTATTATATAACAGATTAGTAAAGAAAAAAAATGTGAAACCTATTGGTATAAATGTATGGTTAAATGTATTACCATTACAGACAGAATTTCATTGGAAACCATTGTACAACTTTATTTTTTACTGTTTAGAAGAAAATAAATTAAAAATGTATCGATGGAAACTTTTACAAAGCATTTTACCTACCAAAAAGTTATTATTTAGATGGAAGGTAACAGACAATGATTTATGTAATAAATGCTTTACTGAAGAAGATTATCAACATTACATTATGTTATGTTCTTTTTTGCACGATTTTGGGAGAAAAATTCATAAAGATCTTGTTTTTGGCTATAAAATATCTGATAAATATAAATATTACTTTGGCCTTAACTTTCTTATAACTATTATTGGGTTTTCAATTTATAAATCCTACTATGGATCTGATCAGAAAATGAAAAGACTTGATGTTTTTTGTCTATTCATTAGAGAATTTACAAACGAATGTATTATTCAACATGTTCAAAGAAGTTAAAAGAAGATAAATTTTTAGTTAATGTTAAGAAACATTTATTAGATTGATGTTTTATTTATCAATATAATAGAATTGAAATTTATATGTATTCTTCACAAGAAGCTTAGACTTGTTGAAGACAATGTAACAAGCAACTGATGGAAATAAAGGAATTTTAAATTAAAAAAAAATTTCTTCTAAATATGAATAAATTAAAGAATTTTTCTTGAGAAAAAAGTATTTGTACATAAGTTTTATAATAAAAACTATCTATTGAGTTTATTATAAATAAGCATATTGAATTTCATTATTTTTTTTTTGATTTGAGGTTTCTTATGACTTTAAGGTAAATCACAAAATTAAATGTTGTTAACAGAATGTCTCCCATTGAATTTATAAGCAAACAATTAAAAAATTTTGTTGAATGAGAAATGAAAGAACAATGTAAATGCATTATCAATCGACCGAAATAGGTACCATCGGATAATTGCCCAATTACAAGTACAAATAATGATAAAAAGATGTCACCCTGAGGTAAATATGCTTTAAGAACCAAAAGAATAAGATGTGAACTGGTACAACACCTCGGTTGCTATTAGTTTAAAGGTTTTCATACAAATTCAATTGCTAATTATAGTTTTCGATAAAAAAAAATTACTGATAGAGGTAAACAAGCTAATGTGGGGATTAGTATTGTTACAGAGATTATCGTTATATTCCCTACACCAGGAAACATATCGACAGCTGATAGTGTATTCTTAGTATAAAATGTAGAAAGTAAATATCAAAATAAACGTGTGCATAAAAATTAATAGATTATGAGCTGGATCGGAAAGTTTTGATATAAATTAATTGTTTCAAATAAATATATTCCAGAATTACGTTTTGGTATTTCTTCAAGTTATTTTATGTCAGTTCTTTTTTCGGACACCTTCATTTTTAAGTATTGCATAATATGTATAAATAACCATTTTATTTAACACGAAAATAAACATTATAGCATTTATAACAACAGTAGTTCAAATAAAAGAGTTGCATAACGATTACAGTTTGCATCACTGAAGAGACATGTATTGTCGAAATGCGCATCTGGTGCAAGAAAATTAGTACCGTTAATTTTATTTATGATAATATAATGTGCTTTGTAATTTATTTCTACAAATAGAGCTCATGTACCATGTAACGAGGAATATAACAATTGCTATTCATTGTCTTCCAGTCGTTTGATGTGTTTGAGCATGGGATTTTTAGTTCGATACTTTTTATGTTACTTTTTCCATAGAATTCCTGTTGACTTAAATACAGTTTACATGTTGAATTGCTTAGCCCTGTTTGAAGTCGCACAATCTGAAACAATGAACGACCGCATCCGTTATTTTTTCCCTACATTTCGTAGCCATAATTCCTTTTGACAAACAATTGTTAAAATTCCTCTGAAATGAACGACCACAATTCGATTGGCACGTTGCTGATATTGCTACGATCATCTGGAGAAAGATAAGTGCCACCATCAATCTTTGAGCCATTTTCTATAAATATAAAATCAATGAATTATAATAATATACAGACAATCATATAACTGACTAAAACTGTTTTCTGCAATTTCGTTTTCCAAAGATTGTTTTCCCAGCAGAATTACACAGTCGCATTAGACATGAACCCCTCATCCTTTTGTTTAATATTTTTCTTTAATTAGATTGTTATAAACATATAATGTGTTTACTAATGTACACGTGTGCCAATGTTTGATTAGTGCATATTATTGTAAACAAATATAGAAGAAGGGGAAAATATGTAGTATTCAAACTTTAAAAAATAAACCCACAAAAAGAAAATAAGTTTATTGAATAATATTGAATATTAGCTAGTCGCATTTTTATTTGTTTCCTGCTTTGTTGTTCGAAAATGAGACTACGATGAGAAAGACAAAAAAACAATTAAATTTAGTTGAACAATAAAAGTTTTCGCATCACATCTCTACTAAAAATATACAATAAACGACGGGAAAAAAAATATTTGTTTCTTGATTCTCTTAAAAATGGGATAATCGTAAAAATAGGCGAGATTTTTTTTCTTTAAAAAATGAAGGTGTTATTTTAAAGAATTGTAATAGAAATTATTTTATACTTTTAAACTTGATACACATTTAGACTTTTTATATTTTTGTTTCGAGCGTCATTGATGAGTCTTTCGTATACGAAACGTGTATTTGGCGAACAAAAGTGTCAGTCAGGTATAATATTGATGCATTTTTCTAAATGTATTTTGATTTCAGATAAGTGCAGCATGACATTTTAATCCCTAATTTGATGAAAAAAGCAGATTAAAGGGAAAATAGCTTTACATCCAGATTTTGCTAATACCTTATTTGTTCAATCTTGAAAAACAAAAATTTGGTTGATATCGTCGAAAGACTGAATTAAAGTATACCCGCTCAGAAAAAAACGCCTAGCATAATCTCCCCTTGAAGTAAAGTTGTTGATTCTCTTATCAAAGTTGAAGGCGACTAGTATGTACGGTTTGACGGTATGTTTTTCATTTGAAACCGTATCATACAACAAACCTACGGTTCGGTATTTATAGTCAGTTTGTCTGTATCCTATTTAGTTCTACACATAAAAGAGGGACAACAGATACCAAAGGGACAGTCAAACTCATAAATCTAAACAAACTGACAACGCCATGGCTAAAAATGAAAAAGACAAACAGACAAACAATAGTACCCATGACACAACATAGAAAACTAAAGAATAAACAACACGAACCACACCAAAAACAAGAGGAAAAGTCACGTGATAATGTCAAAGATCTAGAATACAGTGATTGGATAATACAATTAATATCATCAACATATCGGAGATGTAACCTTACGATTAGTTTTCATCAGGAAGATGAGAGAAAGCTAGAACAGCGTGGTACATTTTAAAGTGTAAATCTATTTAAATCATTACATTTTAATTGCTTAATTCGCTGAAGAAAACCTAAGCATGTGAACAGAAATATGTCACGTGCTCCGTCTTTTCAATCTCCACATTGAAACAACAACTATTCAACAACTCTATGAGGTGGTTTTCTCATTTAAGTATTATACAAAATAGAAAAAAACCAAAAAAAAAAAAAACCAAAAAAACCTGCATTTTATCTAAATAGGATATATTGAAAACCACCAACATGTCTTCAAACAAAAACAAAAAGAAGATAAAAGTCTTACTTACGATATTGTGCTAAATGGCTTGTTACTGCTGCAGTGGTGAAGTATATACTAGGTGTAAAGATAATGGACTTGGTAAAAACCTTCACGTTTTATATGAATCTCTATATTTACTGTTCAAATTAATTAACTCGTTTTGATCGTCATTCTGTGAAATCTTGATAAAATAAGTGAAAATAATATTATCTAATAATTAGAATTGACAAACTGGAGCCGTTTTAATTATTGGTTTATCTTAAGTGTTCCAAATGATAAAAAGACGCTCTTGTAATACAACACAAGCGGTGTTTTTGGATATTTGATGCACCGGTTATCTCGAATTAGTAGTGAAATCGTCCTAAACAATTTTTGCATTCAGTGTTAATGGTCATCTTGTACGTCATTTCGGTCATTTGGTCGATGTTTTGCTAATAAAAAAATCAATTTTCAATTGTTTTTATACTCCAATCCGGTCAAGTTTTGCGTCACTTATTCCAATCGCCTTTACTGAATTAATTAAGCTAATTTTGAGTAATTATCTTTCAAATCGATATTTCCTTTCTTGGCACATCTATCAAGAATGAATTATTACAAATACAAATAAAAGTATGATATTGGACTTTAGTCGATTTAAAATGATTCAATCAATTTTCCCAAATATTTTGGTGGTGTTTCTGTTCGGAAGCCGACTTAAGCCGAAATCTGCCGAAACCAATGCATTTTAAATCAAATGGTGTTGGTTTTTCTATTTGAATGGACACTTACCATTTTGGAACCATTTATTACTTGCTGTTCGGTGATATCTAAGGCTCCGTGTTGAATACCGTACTTTGACGTAATATGACTGTGCCTTTTCATAGACTTGGATGGAGAGTTGTCTCATTGCCGCTCATACCACATTTTCTAATTTGTAGTCAACGTTTTTTTTCTTGCAAAGTTATAACGTAGTCCTTATACTCCTAACATATTAAGATGATTTGCCTTTTTTCTCGTGTTCAGAAGAGGCAACAGTGAAATACAGTTGATAACGGTCTATCCATTATCATATCCAAAAAATGACAAGATGCAAAAAGTAATTGAAGAATGATAATAAAAAAAAAACCCTAGACAAACGCTAAAAGGTACAGACTATGGTTTAATGTCGATTGAACTATTCAGACTTTGAAATAGAAATATAGAATCTTGTAACTTCTCGCGTTGCATTTGATACCCTTTTTACCTGCGCGTGATGTATAAATATGAAACCACTTTTGAAACATTTTGCTTTGTGTCTTGTGTAGGATCTGGTTACGATGGTATGTATCTGTTGTGTTTGAAGGCAGCAGACCTGTCCTCTTCCAACGTTATGTATTTTGTAAGTGTTTCTCGAAACTCTTCTTTCCGTTAGACTAACTTTATAGAGGCCATACATTGCATTTATTTTCAATATGTTTTTGAGTTGAAGGTAACTATTGCATGTGAAAGAGGGGCGAAAGAAACGACAGGGACAGTCACTCTTGTAGATCGAAAATAAACTAACAACGCCTTGGCTAAAAAGAGAAAAAGACGAACAGACAAATATATGTACATACAAAACAACAAAGAAAACTAAAGAATACATGGAATAAACAAGACGAACCTAACCAAAAACTGGGGGTGATTTCAGGTGCTCCGGAAGGGTAAACAGATCCTGCTCCACACGTGGCATCCTCTGTGTTGCTCATGAAATTACATCAACATGATATTTCATTTTGTTAGGAAGGAGTACTAGTTCATTTAACGAATACAAATTGAAAATCATCCGTCCAATACTTTTGTGAGAAGAGCTAAAAATTGCGATTTTTGACGTTTTTATGGAACATTTTATTTGAACTCTTCTTATTAAACAATGATCTATGCAAGTGATAATATTAGAAAATGAATGAATCATGTGTAAATCAATGTTGGCGATTCATTATTAATAAATTTAAATTAAGGGTCAATAAATAAGTACTAAAAGCAGGATTCTGTCTGGGGTATTTAAATTAAACCATAGCCATGGCAACACAAAAGCCAGAAATAAGCTATCTTCTGGGTCCACCGTGTATTGAATGCAAGTCTCTGATTTTGAAGCAACACTTATATAAAAAAAATTATATACTTAAATACTTTTTTTTCATTGCTTCAAACTGTAATATGTTGAATCTTAGCCAAGTAGTTAGCACTTCTGTGTTGACGTGAATTATCATTGAGTTGGTCATAACTATAAATTAACTGTTTCCAAAACATTACATTTTTGAAATACTTAGGTTTTTCTTCCTCAGAAATACCTCCTTAGCTGTATTTTGCAAAACTTTTAGGTTTTTGGTCGTCAATGCTCTTCAACTTCGTACTTTATTTGTTTTTTTTTTAACTTTGTTTTATTCGCGAGCGTTCCTACAGAGTTTTACGTAGAGATTAAGGACTTTCCGAATTGATTTTCCTAGCTAGCTCTAAGTTCAGTATTTTTGTGATTTTACTTTTTGTAGAGAACGCGCGTCTTGCGGAAATACAAAACTTCATTCCTGGTATCTATTATTCTTGGATAATATTCTAATTCCAGTCATTAAAAGTAATGAAAATTTCTTTTGAGCCCCATGTATGGAAATATTTTTTGGAGATTGTATTGGTGATAACAGCATTTTATGCAAGTTTAGATAGAATTTTATAAAGTGAAAAATTGTCAAATTTTCAGAAGTAATGGACGACAATAAAACTTAAAGGAGGGATCCTGTCATTCTTTTTTAAACGTAGCAACAAGGCCTTTCCCTACAAGCTGAATGTTCGGTGCATCACTTATAAACTCAAGAAGGACAATGAAACTGAAATGATTTTTTTTATATCTTTAATAAATCATGATCTTTAAAGGAACAATGTAAATTCAAAAAGAAAAAAAAAAACAATAGGTTAAAAAACTACTAAAATCATCAATTGCACCCAATCCATGAGATCGCAGATTCGTCTTCGAGGATTTCACCAGCCCAGTAGTTTCGGTGTTGATATGAATATCAATTATATGGTCATTGTTTTTTTTTTTTTTATTAATATCCTGTTTACAAAACTTTAAATTTTCGAAAAACTATGGATTTTCTTATCCCAGGCATAATTACCTTAACCGTATTTTGCACAACTTTTTGGAATTTTAGGTCCTCAATGCTCTTTAATTTTGTTTGGCTTTATAACTATTTTGATCTGAGCGTCACTGATGCCTCTTATGAAGACGGAACGCGCGTCTGGTGTATTTAACCATAATCCTGGTACCTTTGATAACTAATGCAAAGTTGACAACAAAATACTGTTCTTATATATATCATACCCTCATTACATCATACCCAAATTCCCACAACTGTCACACCCGCATTCAATATCATATCAAATTTCCTTTAAATTTCACGCCCTCGTAACATCATATCCAAATCCCTATTGCTGTCACGCCCTGATGACATTTTATCCATGTTTCTATCACTGTCATGACCTCATAACAGCATACCAACGTTAATGTTTCTATCACACCCAGGTTAAACCATACACTAGTTCCTATATCTGTCATCCCCGTAAAACATTGTACCCAAGTCCCTATTAACGTCCCATGTTCATACCATCATACCCTATTGCAAATACTTATTTTTTTCCCATCCTTACAACATCTTACTGGAGTTGCTGGAACCGTCAAATCCTTATAACATCTTACCGGAGTTGCTGGAACAGTCACATCCTCATAACATTATACCTATGTTCCAATACTGACAAACCATAATAGCATTGTACCTATATATGTTCCGTTTACTGTCACACTATGATAACATTATGTTCAAGATCCTATAACTGTCACACCCTGATAACATCATAACCAAGTTCTATAAACATGATAAATGTCACACCCTGATTGAATCAAAACCAAGAATATAAATTCCACACCCTGATAACATCATACCCAAGTTCCTATAACATATTTGACTGTAATTATAGAATATAAATACACGTTTTTTGTTTGTGAGATATACAGTTTCTTCACAGTTCTAGATTAATGGGGAAATAAGGAAATATGAACGTTAAAATGATGACTTGGCTACATGCAATGATAAGGAATCTTGCAATCTTTATGCATATATCCTTTTTGTATAAATCTTTCCATACAATGTGCACAATAATGTAAATATCGAGGCAATGGTCATTATATTCGTTATTCGCCGTTAATTGTTATTTTTTCTCGATTTAACTAGAACTTATATTGAAAATATTACATCTAAAAATCTAAAATAGTAACATTCTTCAAGCGCAAAAAAAATAACAAATAAATCACAGTGGGGGAAAGTTTTGATCCGTGTTGAAAGCATCACTGTGACTTTGAGATAAAGAACAGCAATATAACCGTTGTTCCTTTGCATTTTATTTTTTTTGTTTCGCATGTTAACATTTTGTGTCCTGCATGGATAGTATATCTCCTTTCTTTTTTGTTAGAGCTCGTGTTGACGAAAAGTAAGATTTATTTTATACTTTTTTATAGGAAGATGTAGTTATGGATGCAATTTGATATTCTCCGAATTTGTTGACCAGGGTCAATCTAATGCTCGACATATTGTATAGACACTTGACCGATGTTAAGTATAAATCGTTGACCTCATGATGACTTGAATTGTATACCTGAAACTCGGTGGGAGATGATTAGTGTAAATAATACAACTGATATATCAATAGACTGATTGTCTACACGGAGGTTGACTGTTCGAATTCAACACGTGGCAGGTTATTAACAAGAATTGTCAGTTTTAGTACAGGAAGGATGTCGTTCTCTCGGACACTCAAGTTTCCTCCACAAATAAAATCCCCCAGTAAAACCACAATGAAAATGAAAATAGAAAGGGACTTTATAAAGAAGAGATATAGTTATGATACTGTTGTCAGGTCATTAATGATTGCATATTTTGGCTTTGATATTGATTCACTTACAGGGTCTTTGCATCGGAATTAAACACATTTATTTTAAACCAGTTGTTGGCATGACATATGAGTTATGTTCTTCTCATATATTTCATAATGGTATAATACTTAACCCCTAGCAGGAGGGATTTTGACTAATATTCATATGATGAAGACATAATCTTTCAATAAGTTTAATTGAGGTCTGAAGCTTGCATGTCAGTAACAGCTAGTAGTCTGTTGTTATTTTTGTATTTTTGTCATTTTGTTTATTGTCGTTTGTTTCTTTTTTTAACATCGGACTTGGACTTCTCTTAAACTGAGTTTTACTGTGCATATTATTGTGCGTTTGTTTTTTCTACATTGGCTAGAGGTATTAGAGGGAAGGGGGTTGAGATCTCAGAAAACAAGCTTAACCCCGCTTCAATTTTGCGCCTGTCCCAAGTCAGGACCATCTGGCCTTTGTCAGTCTGGTATTATTTTTAATTTTAGTTTCTTGTGTATAATGCGCAGTTTAGTATGACGTCCATTATCACTAAACAAGTATGGATATTTGTAACATCGGTATATTACTGTTGCCTTCATTTAGGTGCCAGCTGAAGGACTCCTTCGGGTGCGGGAGTTTCACTCTACATCGAAGACCCATTGGTGGCCTTCAGCTGTTGTCTGCTCTATCATTGTCTATGGTCGGGTTGTTGTCACTTTTGACACATTCCCCATTTCCATACTGTGAAAAATAGAACAGTTGATATATATTTTCATTTATTTATTCTATAACTTTTGTATTCAAACAATATAGATATATTTTACTATATCATGCATATATCTTGATAAACGAACACATATTATCATTGATGATTAGACAACAAATGATAACATTTAAGCGCATAAAACAATAAAGATACCATGCTACATGTATTAACATGACTAATACATATCCAATGGACTAATATCCACAAATTGACCACGAGGGTCGGCTGAAAACAAAACTTTACGTTACAGTATTTATCCATCGACCTATACGATTTAAAATTTCACCAATTCTGTACACGGTACTACCTGATATTTGAATAAGGGGTGGTAACCCTAGCATAACTCCAATTACAATGCTAAATATGGATGTACTATCAAAAGTGTGCATTGGAAAGGCATACAATCCTATTAGTGCAACCATGCACATTAGATTAGCACTAAGAAAGTACATTAGCGCTTTTTGTCTAAATAATTTCAATCCTCTTTGTCTGTCTTCGTTTGATAATCCATTTGTTACCGACGATCCTACAACGCTGAACACAAGCCCTTCCCAGAATTTAAATTCATCTTGGTTGAAGTCACTCAAATTGAGCGATGATGCTCTCAAACTGGCCAGACATGCTGTTTCAACTACAAAACAAAAGGTTTTGCTATAATGTTTTATTTTGCTTCTAAAAATCATGAAAATGTAATAAAATAATAATAAGAAAAAAATTATAAAAACAAATATCTATGATTTGTAAAACAAAATATACGTTACTTCGATTACTGTATGTATATTCAAATATTTTGCATAGCGTGTTCATTTGGAGAATGGTTACGTCGCTGTTTGGTTTGAAAAGTAAACATTCTTTAACTCTTAGCCATTCGACATCCAATTGATGTATCACAGCTAGGAAAGGGGTTAACATGTCGATTTAACCATACGTGAAAATGTATGTATAATATATGTTGTTAATCAATCTTATTTACAGGGGCTCTTGAACCATTTTCAATTCTCACGAGATATTGAAATCTGAATAAACACGGAAGAGTATTTTTTTTCATTCCAGAAGAAATAAGAATAACAATTTTATTTTGTAATGGTTTTCGCTGTCTGACATGTGTGATGACAGATATTAAGGGATAACAATATATTTACACCGCTGATAATCCGTTGCGTATAGGAATTGATAGTTTCTTTCCAATGATATTCAATTTGGATATCTCATTTTTGGAAAAAGAATGCTTATAAACAATGCAAATAAAAAAAGATCTTATGGTTATTTCAATATCCGACCTGTATCAGCCTAAGAAACTCATATTTTCCCAAGAGCTCATATGCATTGTATTAAATACCTCAATTATATATTGTGGTGTGGCGTAATTAAGAGCATGTGTTTGATACAGATTTTGGCAATCCTGACTGATAGCAACACCATCAAGGATGGCAAACACAGAAAAAATACCATTTAGTGTACGAAACATTTCAAAATATAGGTGTACTACCAAGAATATGATTAATACATGAAATCGAAATCATATATATAAAGCTTCCCCCCAATTCTCTTTTTTTTTGGTAAATAGAAATTAAATACATGTATATGGGTAGATGTTTAAAGTACAGGAAATTATCAAATCAGCAAAGCAGCAATACAACAAAGCAGTAAACAAATTGAACAATAGAATAAACTCCGTATTCAATAAATTTAAGTTTGAGTGATAGTATCATGTGTTACGCTATCGTACCTTGTTGCGATTCTGATTCTTTCTGCGTGTTCTGTTTAATGTTTGGAACCTAAGGAAAGCATTGTTTAAAATTAAGCATACACAGTGGTTATCATACTCGGTTCTTCTAATGCATTTGAATAGATGGCTTATAACATGTATAAAAAAGAGGAAACAAAACAATGTCAAATTCGTTTTATATTTGTATTTTAAAAACATTGGTCATTTTGTTATGCAATTTAAATTTCCTTCGAAGTTTTCATATTTTATCGATCCTTAGATTTTTCCTTTTTTTCGGAAATAGTTTGTTTTAAAATGCAGCATTGGTTAAATGAATTTCGTGAAAGAAACATGCTGTTGGGATTTTTTTGGCTTATTATCACTCCATACTTTTCTTTATTTTAGAAGTTGCGTTGTGCCATCTTATTAAATACGTGTTAGAATGTAAAACGTTTATACAACACTAAGAACACGCGCATTTGCAATATATTATGGTATACAGTATGCTGATGTGAATGAATTCTGTTGGCATGTTTACGTGGTATTCTTGTATTTTCAAACGAATCAGTTAACTGTATTAAAAAAAGAAAAAGAAACAAACAGGTAAATGTTTAGTTTGCGCAAAATTATTTTTTACCTGATTTTCATTTTCATAACAATCCGTATGTCATGCAACTTCGACGCTTCTACTGTTTAAATAACTCATCGGTCAGAGCTATGGACAGATTGTGTTTTACTCGCCTTTGACTTTTTGATCATCTTAATGTGGTGTATATATGTGCCTAATATTTGTGTTGCGTTGCTTCGATGCTGTTATAGTAATTTTTGGCTCTTTTGATACATTTTGATAGACCCTGCTTTGATTCATCAATCATTATTCTATTGTTGAACATGTTGAAATAATCAAATTGGCAAGTAGAAGCTGAAGAAATATATTTTTTAATTGGGTCTCACAAATATTTATTGTGTTTTTCACAGTCAGTGTAATGACAACAAGGAGGAAAACATTCGTTTTCTCTTTTATTTTTGACAACATATAAATACCTTTTCTTGTCTTTATATTTAAAAATAATTTCACATTATGTTAAAAAAAATTCATAAGATATCAGAAATGATATCTTGCAATAGGTCACACATGACCCATCGAACAGTTATGACAAACGTACAGTAATTAAAAATACCCCAAACATGGTACTACATGTCTTTTATTCATCGGATAGGTATGTCATCATCTACGTCATTTATTGACTAGGGGAAAGCTGTTTTTATCCTTCAACCTTATTATGCTTTTGTCCAACGTAAGGAGCATGTGATTTAGTGACTGTGATTGGTTGCTGTATTATAATGTTATCATTTAAGCTGATATCAATTTATCTAGTTTCTATTGTTCTCACCTTCTCATGAATGGTCATGTATTGCCTTATATAGATCTTGATGCATTATTTTTTATTGCTTAATATCTTAGAAGACTAAAGTTGCTTTTATCAACTGAATTTGGTACCTATTAGATATGTTCCTTACGTCGTAACTACAATCCACTCCCCTTTCATGAATGTGACCTCCCGAATTAGACTATTTACCGGATTTGTTATCACATAAGCAACACGACGGGTGCCACCTGTTAAGCAGGATCTGCTTACCCTTCCGGAGCATCTGAGATCACCCCTAGTTTTTGTGGGGTTCTTGTTGCTTATTCTTTTGTTTTCTATGTTGTGTCATGTGTAATATTGTTTGACTGTTTGTCTTTTTTCATTTTTAGCCATGGCGTTGTCAGTTTATTTTTGATCTATGAGTTTGACTGTTCCTCTGGTATCTTCGTCCCTCTTTTGTAAAATAGTTACCTTATTGACAATCATACAACATATTCTTATTTCTTTTTTTCGGACAAAATAACTTTGAAATATGTTTCATATTTATATTTCATCAAACAGTCACTTACCTTATCACGTGTACCCCATGATTGATCCACAATGTTACAGATTGCGTAGAGGGGTAATAAAATATACATAAATGGAATAAAAAACAAGTATACAGGACCAGTAAGCAATATCCATGCATCCCATGGGTATAAAACAGCTCCATATATGTAACTTCCAAATACAATTCCAACTGACAAGCCTTCTGCATGTTCAAAATGTCCATTGTAATAACCTATTTGTAGAGAAGATACTAAGTAATTGTAAACATTTACATATACATACACTATGCATGTGAGGGTTCTTTTAACATACATGTACAAAACGTTTTTTTTTACAAAATATGTATGTCTGCTCTATTGAATTCTGTATACATGTAACCCTTGCCTATGCCCAGTCAAGCACCTCGTTATTGCTCTATGATTATTTTTGTATTCTTGTAAATCATGTTTGCTAATATGCTTTGTCTATATGCCTTTTTTTGTTTCTTTGTTACATAACACGTGACCCTGTACTTATACATCCCGACACTGTCTTATTTTCAATGATAATGTTTGTATTGTTTTATTTCATTTGTGATAATATGCTTTGTAAATATCCCTTTTTGTGTTTCTTTGTATGACGTATGACGTGGCTCTGTACTTAAACATCCCGTCATTGTGTTATTGTTTGAATGTTTGTTTACATATTTGAGTGTTTTTATAGATTTAAATGACCAATTAATTGCCCCATAGGGTACAGTGATAGCCTTTATCGAGATACATACTTTAGAAAATTCATTAATTTAACAAAAACTTGCTAGAATTAAAAACAAGTTATTAGGACAATATTTTTTCGTCCAAAAAATATAGGTTCGCGTTGATTTTCTTTGGCTCATTTGTACTTATCTCTCCATGTTGCACTTAAACATACGTGTCATATCCTAGCGATTAAAATACATCTCAGTTCCGTTTGGGTTAAGAAAGTAATCTATTTGGCCTTTGGTACAATGCAGAATGCATGAAGTCTTTAATAACAAACATACCGGGCACTCATATTAACCAATCAAGATAAGCTATAGCAGCCTTAATTCTGAAAACCATGTTATGCTCATTAAATGGCTGCGCTCATAAGTTCAATTGGTTTATTGTAACCTATAGTGATTAAGATAATAACGCAATGTGGACTGCTGTACTCCTATTTTTGATTTTTACCTATTATTACTGTTTGCATCGTTGTCAATATAATGGATTTTTATGCGACTGTCATTCAACTTAGATGTTTAGCTAGCTATAAAACCAGGTTTAATCCACCATTTTCCTCCTAAGAAAATGCCTGTTATATTTCAGGAATATGACAGTTGTTGTACATTAGTTTGATGTGTTTGAGCATTTGATTAGGAACTTTCCGTTTTTAATTTTCTCGGAATACTGTATTTTTGTCATTTGACTTTTTATATATATCAATAGGGTCCTAATTATAATATTGGAGCAAATCATATATCGACTATATTTAGCTATTTAATGTCAGAAATTACATAAATAAAAATATCTGAAAACAAAAAAAAAACAAAACAAATGACCTTCAGCTCAACCAACGACAACATAAGCGTGATTGATAAAATGCATTATACATTACATAATATTATATCATTGCGAAAGTGATTAAGAAATATAACCATGAACCTGTTTGCATTTAACTTTTTTAAGGTTTCATATACCCCCAATACTCTTTCAAAACTACAGATGCATTCACATAATTGTATATAACAAAACGATACCATGCTACCTACCATATGCCAAGTCTTTAAAGACAATAACAGATATGTAAACTGTTCCTGCTCCGAAGATAATGATTAACATTTTTGTGATAACTAACTGTATTGTTGAAGGAACTCGGCTGAGTAGCATCAAGCAGTAGGCAAGCACTATTGCAACGATCACAGGAGCTACAATGATAAGAGGGGCACCAGTCGCTAATTCTAAACCATAGCACAGTGTTACAATTGTAATTCCCGGATATAAAAGCTTTGTAAGAAATAGTTGCAATAAGTAGAGGACGAACAAAACGGAAAAAGCATCGTTGGTGGAAACCAAGGTTCTTAGCTGTCGAATAACCAATACAGCATTTGCATAATCTGATAGTATCCATCTGCGGCGTTGTTTCATGAACTCAGTCATATCTTCCGGACAAAACGTAGTATTTGTAGCCGTACTACAATATCTTAATTTCCATCCCTTCAACATCATCCACGTACACATCCATCTGTCTTCCCCTGTATATATAATTTCAATAAATATAACAAAAAACACCATTCAATGTTGATACCGAAAATTTCAAACATAAAAGGTTCATAAAAACTGACATTATCAAACACTATCAATAACAGATATGTACTCTGTTCCTGTGCCAAAGAAAATGAATAACATATTTTTCAAAATAACTTTTGTTGACGGCACTCGGCTGGGTAACATCAACCAGTATCCAAGCACTATTTCAATCAATGAAACTATTAAAACCAACTTCCATACTCCTTACCTGGTACAGGCATTTTGTGAAGAAAAATTGGAAGGGGTTACTTTGTTTTATAGTTAGCTTAAACTTCCGCTTGTGTGCTCAGTTGATTTAAGTTTGGTAATTTAATAAGAAACAGAAACACACATTATAGGTTGATGTGACATTAATTGGGATCCATGAGTCTACACGTTGTAAATACACATCATATACAAACTTGACAATTGTTTAAAAAGAGAAAGACAAACATATACATTAATCTAGCAATGACCACAGCAGAACATGTGTAGTAAATACCGTTTCGTCTACAAAAGACTGAACGGTTAATTATCAAGAATTAAAGTTTTTTTGTCTATTTATAGATCGGTTTGTATTGGCCAACAGTACTTTAATATTGTTATTCACAAATAATTTCTTTTTTTTGGGGATCTATGAAAAGTATTCAGGCAATTTTGTTTATACCCAAACATAAAAGAAAGAAAACTCTGGACATGCTGTTAGTATATTATCATTTGTCATGATTCATTAAATGTTGATATAGTCGATGTAAAATGCAACTGTTTTCTATCTCATAGATTGCAGTGGCAAACCATTCAATTTTTTGACGACAAAATTATTTACACTTTTTGTGATTGTCCTTATGCTGACATAGAAAGAGCAAAATATGAAACCATTGATGATCTAAACTTTGTTTAACCAAATTTACTGTCTGTGTGATATAAGTATAAATGTATGAAGCATAAGAAAATCGACAGCAGATGATTTTAACATCGATTAGTTAGCGTAAACATAGACAATAATAGTGCATTGACCTGACATATCAACGATATAAGGATAAAGCTTAGAAACGGGGAAATGCGAGGCTCTGCCGAGTTATTTCCCCGTTTCGGGCCGAATCCTTATATCGTTGATATGTCAAGTCAATGCACTATTATTGTCTTTATACTGCAATCTAAGAAATATACAACACGATAAAATTGACATTACCTGTTGAAATTCGCAACGATGGTGAACGAATTTGTTTACAAATGAACTAAAATATCAACATAAGCATAGAAAATAATGATTTATAGTTTGC
This sequence comes from Mytilus galloprovincialis, assembly GCF_965363235.1. Classification (NCBI taxonomy): domain Eukaryota; kingdom Metazoa; phylum Mollusca; class Bivalvia; order Mytilida; family Mytilidae; genus Mytilus; species Mytilus galloprovincialis. Next base: position 77,629,975 of record NC_134844.1, read on the forward strand.
AGACCAAAAATATTAACAAGTGAAATGTTTTTTAATAAAATTTGCAAAAGAAATAAGTTTGAGTCGTTGTATACATGGAAAACAAGAACAGGTTGAATAGGTCGTCTGAATAATTAATTATAATTTCGGAAATTTCTATCTAAATATTCATGAGGAAAAGTGATATCATGTCAGTGACTGTATATGACATAAAAATATACGGTCAACACATTTTGACTGCTCAAATAGAACGAGTGCAGTCTATGTTGTTTTATAGTCACTGATACTTTTATAGAAGAAGAATTTTCCAGAATGAATATAGGGTTTTTACCGTTGTCTTTTGTAAAGACATCTTCCATGTTTCCTACTGGTACTGAATATTCTGCAACAACGTCCCTAATAGCTTCCAATTTGAACATACTAAAACAGCCGGGGCAACACATAACTGAACCAATAATGTTCTGTGCACTCTTATTCATCCATAAATCTAAAAGTACAATATTTCGAAATAAAATATCATATTGAATAGAACTTTTGTGATAACATGAGGAACATGACGGGTGCCATATATGGAGAAATATCTGTTTATCCTTCCAGAGCACCTGAGATCACTCCCAATTTTTGGTGGGGTTCGTGTTGCTTTTAGTTTAGTTTTCTATGTTGTGTATTGTGTTCTATGATTTGTCTGCTTGTCTTTTTCTTTTTTAGCCATGGCATTGTCAGTTTATTTTCGATCTATGAGATTGACTGTCGCTCTAGTATTTTTCAACCCTCTTTTGTTGATAGCTCTGGGTTTATTTGTTCATGGTTTTACTTTCCATTGAATTATGTATGGCTTATCAGCACGTTACATCTCAAATATGATTTAGATTTCAATTGCTTTGGTCTCGAGCAGCGCTGAATAGAAATAATTGCCCGAGTAAATTAAAGTTGGTACTGTTGATGGTCAATAAATGCATTAATTTCGTTATCACATTGAAACTGTTTCGCTATTGACTGTACATGTTCCCTGTAGATTTTTTTATATTCCCGATAAAAAATTCATTGGTACATTCTTAAACTTATGTCTTGTTCTTTCTAATTTGAATGTGTTGCCCTTTTGCACAGTAGAACGTCCAGTAAGACCCCTTTTTGGTCCCGAAATATAGTAGTTTTACAAAATATTTAAAATGTAAATTTTTAGCTAATTATTGAAAAGAAGAATACTTCTGTTACATAAATATGTGCTGTTTTTGACAATACAATGCTCATGGTATCGGGTACTATACATCATATAATATAAAATTTCAATCCTGGTATCTATGATGAGTTTATTTATAGTCATGCTAAATTACTGAAATCTCACAATTTTAGCATTTGAGTTAATCTTTAGACGGCCAAACAAATGAAAGTGGCCACATTAGTGTTCATTCTTATTATTCAAATCTTAGTTGTATTTGATGATAATAAATTAAAACATAAAGGTTGAAGATGACCACGGATGCTGCCACTTTCATTTTTGACAAAAACCACCTAAAAAGTGACATATTTTTTTTTTATAATTCAAGCTTTAGTAAGAGCGTCTTTAATGACTAAATCAGTCTAAATCTTCAAAATAATTTATTGAATCTACTGAAAATATTTAATAAGTGTTCAAAATCTTTCATCAGATGAACCTGAACTTTAATGCCAAAATCGGAACTTCCCTTGCTTTTCAATGTTTTTTTAAGTTGAAAATTAATGCTAGCAAGGGAGATTATTCATTACAATTCTTATGATGCCAATCTTGAAATTAAAAGGTGCTAATGTTTGCTCTTTGTTATAACCTTATTGTTATGATTCTTAAACAAACAATCAGTGTAAAAATGAATAATTAAGCACACTGAAATGTCAGAATTGTAAATTATAAGGAGAAGTCTAAAATGATATCAGAAGTGACTTTAAACATGGTCACATAGAACTGATTTTTTTTTTAAAGTTTATTTTTATATTTGTTTTATAGTTAAATTTATAACAACCATTTTGACATTTGTTTTTTTTTTATAATTTATAATCAAAACAACTCTATTTTGTCAGTATTTGAATTAAATTAATTTGATAAATGATTTTTTATTGAAGTATATACAAAAGGAGATAATTCAAAATTGCTTTTTTTTATTATTCTGACCTGATTAGAAGTGATGAAAATAACTATGCTCAAGACATAGATGGAAAACGTTCCTGTTTAAGTACATCTATTAATTATCTTATATATTATTTTTATTTTGAAAATTTTTGTATATTATAATTGTGTTTGAAAGATTCGGTAAAAACAAAACGTTCAGGAAATCGAATATTTTAGGAACCGGACATTACAGTCGAAATGAAATTAAGAAATCTGTTTTCGAATATCAATCATCGATCGAGATTTATCACCTACTTAATAGTTTTTGGTGTATTTAGTAAATGAGAAATGCAGTTGAGAAAGGGAAATCGATTTTTAAATATCAACAGAAAATTTTTCGACATTACAAATAATGTCAATGAGCCAATCACTCGGTTTACAAAAAACTACTTTATTGTTTTTCTGTTTGTGTTTTTCATTTTTAGCCATGGCGTTGTCAGTTTGTTTTAGATATACGAGTTTGACTGTCCCTTTGGTATCTTTCGTCCCTCTTTTATTGAGAATTATTCCTGTTTCTGCACTTATTTTACCTTTAGCATATTCGAACATCTGCAGCCAGACAATAGGATGATACTGAATTCCTGTAGGATATGTTCGACCACAGACAGCCCCAACAGTCCGGTCTGATTCACACATGTGTAAAACTTTCAATATACTTGTATCCGTAAACGTCATATCAGCATCAGTTGCAAGGATATAATTATCATAACCAAAGTTATCCTGTTCGTGGTGCAATTGTTGTGAATATTTTATGGTGTGAATAATGTTAAATGATTCATTTCTATCTAAACACTTTTCATTTTTGCTCGTATCGGCTACAGATATTTCTGTCGATTCTGTGTCAACACAATAAATCTCATTTTGTTTTACTAACGACTTACAATAATTATCTAGAAGTGTAAAATCATGTTGCGCGGTTTCGTATAACTCTTCAGGCGAGTTCAATGTATATATAGAAAGTAAACTTCCGTAAGGTGGTCTTATTGGGAAATTGTCAGAGTACCTCCAAAAGTTAGACGTACGATAGTTTAAGATATACTCCATATACATTATTTGACTCCAACGCTTTTTCGCCTTGACCTTAGAAACATCTTTCAAGTGAACAAACAATGGTGTTGTTTTGTTTACTTCCCAGAAAAGCTGTAATCCGTATGGCGTAAATAGCATGACACCTTGGTTATTGTTTGTTAAAAATTGGTTTTCAATTAAGCTCATTAACTGAAGACCAAACTGCTTTATAGTTTGTCCATCAGCACCATTATCTAAGAATATATGAGATTCAAAAACAATATTTTCTCTTTTTAAAAGGTTTGAATCTGAAATGTTTCGTATACTAGCCAGTAATTTGTCCATTTCTAGTGATGATTCCTGATGCATTGTAGTACAGACAAAGATTCGTCTTTTGTTGTCAGCCGACTTATTGCATGTTGGTGTCTCCATTGTATTGAAAGTTCTACCGATTAAATGTTGCAATATCAAAACGGCTTCATACATACTACACTCATTACACTGTATAGTTCTATCATTCAATATATCCAATAACAACGGAACAATTAATAGTCCTGCGAGAGTTCCATAGAATGCAGTATTATCTGCTCCTACTTTAATTCCTTGAGAAAATGTACCGATACTACAAGCCCATGTAATGTGAGATACATGTATTACTGACGAACACATAAATACTAGTATGAATGATACTATTATGGACGACACATACATCGGTAAATGAACAACACATTTACCAGCTTTAGAATTAACATTGAAAAACTTAACACACTGACATAGAAACGAGCTTAGTAAGATTGAAAAACAAAAGCTAAGATGTTTAGTATTCGGTAAATATAAAGTCTCAAAGAATACTGTAATTGATAATAATTCGTTTGTATTACTTTTTCGTTGTAGAAAGTAAATCGAAAACACACAAGTTAGCATCTTCAAAATGATATACAATATAGCGGAATTCTGAGTTGTTCTGTTGTCTGTTGTATGAATACGTCTTTGAATGCTCGGAGAAACAATTATTGATATCATCACTAGGAAGAGAAACGTGATTCCAGCTTCTTCTACTGACATTCTTTTTGTTATCACCAGCAATACAAAACAATAAATGACACAGCTTATGAAAACTAAAACCAAAAGATGCTGTATGTAACGACAACAGCTAATAATGGTCTTCTGAAACAAAACAAATATCAATCAGTACTTTTGGATCTGAAACCATAACGCAGCAATGCAATACAGAATCTTACATAATTTATCAAATAAAGTAATAAACTCTGGCTACTGAAGTTTTAAAAAATTAGTTGTTATTACTTCTAAACACTTTACAATAAATCAATCATCAACCTCATCTTTCTTTAGTGTTGGTGTATCTTTTGATTTTTTTCGTGGATTGTTTACTAATGACAATTTTCATTTTGTCAGTGTTACATGTGTTACTCTGGAAAAGAGTAGTTATATAAACTATGTAAACACGCGAAGAGGTACATGTGTGTATGATCGAAATGGTACAAAGAGATCTATATACTCTTCCAAAAAATAATTTTCATATGCAATATTTGCAAAAAAAATCATTCCATTTGTCAAATTGTGCATAAAACAAAACACTGTCACAAATAATAAAACTAGTCTACGATAACTGAAAAACTGGACAAAATCTAATTAATATAATTAACATTATATTTAAACTGTTGATAATGTTATTATACATGTTATAAACGTGTTATTAAATGAGGTGAACGTACCATTCCAGTGGTACACATGGAAAAGATCAATCCTGAGTGTAACACACCTAACAACAGAAATCCTGGTATTTTCCACAGATATCTCAAAAACAAGCTTGTCTGCATGTAACTCTCAGCAATGGATAATATAACACCCTTAAAACATTAACCTTTTGAATTATAAACAAACTTCTGAATATCATAAACAATTATGTTTATTTGTAACTTGTGCCAATTAGTAGTAAATGGATATTAGTCTCAAACGATTATTTGATCTAGGACTCACCTGACAAGACTAAGCATACGATTTGATTATCCCTTTTTTCATTCTTCATGATTCAGTATGTTATTGTTGTGTACTAACTACTAAGCAGATTATATATAAAAAAAAAAAAAAAACAGGACGGTGTAAAGTGACATCCTCCTTGAAGTAGTTTTTTCAGCATACTGATTTTTATTTAAAACAAGAAACAAAAATAATATAGTCAAATGCGCAAATTTTAACGGGTATAAATTTAAGCTCCTCTTTTAAATGATATGTATACACTTATGCATTAAAATAACATATAACAAGCAATGAACTATATAGCGGTCATGTTTAAATTAAATCTTACCAATAAAAGTGATTGCTTGTTTGGCCACTCCTTCCATTTCTGGCCTGTTGAAAACGAAGATGTCCATACTTTCGATACAAAAGAGGCAAAATATGGAAACAGAACTATTAACAGAGTAACCGATCTCCTGCAAATATATATATAAATATAATAATCATAGTAGCAGTGCAAAAACAATAATAAGCTTTAATTTACACTAGTACATTTTCGTAATTATTGACGATTAACGATCGCAATGTGATCCAACATTATTACATCGACGGTGAAACCATAATATTTGATTTATAAATATCCTTAGGAATATTTGTTTACTTAATTTGAGTTTGACCAACAATAACTTTCCTACTTTGTTCGCCCAATCTAATACAATTATTTTTGCAAAAAGTAAAATAATCCTGGTATCTATGATAAGTTTATTTACAACCACTGGGTGGATGCCACTGCTGGTGGAGATTTATTTCCCCGAGGGTATCAGAAGCCCGGTAGTCAGTTCTGTGTTGACTTGAATTGTAATTGATATGTTCATAATTATGAATTTACCGCTCACAAAATTTAGAATTTTTGAAATACTAAGGCTTTTCTACCTCAGGAATAGATAACCTTAGCTGTATTTGGCAAAACTGTTAGGAATTGATGGTCCTCAATGCTCTTCAATTTCGTACTTCATTTGACTTTTTAACATTTTTTTATTCGAGCGACACTGATGAGTCTTCTTATGAAGACGAAACGCGCGTCTGTCGTAAATATAAAATTCTAATCCTGGTATCTATGATGAGTTTATTTATAAATAACTATGGAATGAAATGAAAATTCCAGACGGAAAGTCCTTTATTATGGTAAAATCAAAGCCCAAACACATCAAACGAATTGAAAACAATTGGCATGTTCCTGTTTTAGTACAGTTATTCCCTTATATAGAACATGATTACTGAACATGGTTTTATATTACAAATGTCCAACACTGTAGTGTAAACCTAAATTGGTCTTTTTTATCTTCATAATAATTTTAGAGCCTTACCATTCATTGTTTGATTGCAATTCCTTTTGACTAAATAATAAAACTAAGGATCCCTGGTGAACACAGAAGACAATACAAATCAGGCTGAACAGAATACATTGAAGTAATATTTTAAAGCTCATCCTTGTACCTAAAAATATATTCATTGAGTATTATATGACAATTCAATGTAGACTGCTAGAGACACACAGAAATAGATAAACATGCATACTAGTAGATATTTTTAAAACAGTTTGTTTAACTTCAATCATATGCATGCACTAACGCTTGAGAAATTTTACAATTTAAAAACAAACTCAGCATGATTATGATAAAAAAAAAAAAAACACCAGCAAAACGAACCTGTTTGGAATGTCGGCTCAATCTGATAATTCGAGTTTAGAATTCAAAGAACATGATTCAGTAACGGCGTTTGAAATGAAGTTGTCAAATTGTAGGCCTGGGTAATTATTTTTTTCTGATTTTTTTTCGAATTCTTCAAATCGTCATTAATTTTTCGCTCATTTTTTTGTTTTCTATTACACATGGAGGTATGTGTTGTTTTAATTGAGCAGATTGAAAATGTTCTTAGTTTAATGATTCTTCAAGTTAAACGATTTGCCTGTTGATTATTTCAAGATTAGTTTGTAACGTTTCCCATTATAATAAACAAATCATCACTCACTTGTTATTGCATACTACATGTATGCAAGTGTAATTTAGAGCATATAGATAATTGTTTGCAATGTAAGCAACACAAAATCACATATGGTTGATCAGTATTGATGATCAATATTTATGATATCTTACTGACAGCAAAACAAATGCTGGTTGTATATTATAATAGATACTGAAATTAACAACATATGCTAACATATTTGATCACAAACATACATGTAGTTTTGTATCTATAAAACATATAGCATAATTTTAATTTCGTATTTCGGATTCTTTAATAACCAATAACATTTTGGCTGTTATAATGCTTTTAGGATTAACACTCAGACGGGCCAAAATATGTTTAGGTTTTTCTAGCGTGGTCAAGTAAAAATACAACTCACCAATATATAAAGCTTTGTTATTTGATGTGATTTATGGATTATTTGACAAAACCTAGACATGTTGCGTGACGTCTGTGTTTTAACATCTAGAAATGAGTTTTATATTACATTTCAAATGAAATCCAATAATTGTTTTAAAAAAATGTACAAAACAAATTTATTCATATTTGATATCTTGACAATACGATATATGTAGATTGTATTATAATGTGAAATGTTAATTTTTATTTTATTTTTAACTAGTCAGTATATAAATGTGTATTTCTTTTCAGACAGACAGACGTTACTGCCTATAATTAAACTATATCAACATATTAAACAATTTTTTCCATAAACTTGTCTTATATTTTACTAAAATGAATTATTCAGCACTTTTTGCATTATACATATTCAATTTTTTTACCAAATTGGGAATCAAATTCATCAGATGAAATATTTTGTTGTTTTAAAGGCACATCTTCTTCCTGCAGTAATGTAGACGTGTATTATAATATTTCAAACCATTAATCTCCAAAAATTTTATCATTTTTGTAGTTATCGATTCTGTATTTTGTAAAATGATGTTTGTCTTTTTTGCATTTTTCATTTAACATATCTCCGATATCCTTTGCTGATGTATGTTAATGGATATAAAATTACTACAACCTAGTTAATAATCTTTGTAGATCATATCGTTTGTATCTATAAAAAATATATATTAACGAAAACATTGCAAGAAAATAATCATTGACTACGCCATATGAAATACAAAGGATAAGTTTGGCAGAAATTTGGCTTTAATCGACTTATGTACATACATACCATCATTATCTTTTGGCCAGTAAATTATTTATCATTTTTATTCGAATATCTTTCAATATCATAGTTTTATTTGTATTTGTAATGATTTATTCTTGATGGATGTGCCGAGAATAGAAACATTCGATTTGAAACATAATTACTCTAAATCAACCAAATTACTTCCATAATGCCAATTAAAATACGTGACGCAAGAGCTGACCGGATCGTAGAATAAAACAAAGAAAAATAAGTTTTTTTTTTTAAAAAATCCACCAAATGATCGAATTGACGCACAAGATGACCACTTACACTAAATAGAATTATTTTAAGGACGATATTAAATATAATTCGAAATAACCGTGACGTGACATACCCAAAAACACCACTTTTTGTGTATTACGAGAGTGTCGTTTTATCATTTTGATCACTTTAGATAAATTGATAATTAAAAGACTTCAGTTTGTCAATCCTACTTTCAATAATTTTATCAATATTTTACAGGATGACAATCCAAATGTGTAAACTAATTATACAATAGATATAAGGATTCATATAAAACACGTGAAGGTTTTGACCATGTCTTTTATCTTTATGACTGGTATTTGCTTCTCCGCTGCAGCAGAAATCAGCCAAAAGCCTTATATCGTAAGTAACACTTTTATCTTTATTTTGTGGAGTTGTTTCCTTGGTTTGAAACATTTTATATTTTATCGATTATGTTTCTTTGTTTTGATGTTTACACACATTTTGATAATGCGTCAATTAGTAAAACGGCAACACATTGGAGTGTTTTTGGTAAGCTGTTGTGTCAATGTGTAGATTGAACCATTTATATAACATGACATTTTTCTTTACACACGCTGTTTTTGTTCCATCCTAGCTATCTGATGAATTTAACATTAAGATGATATTGTTCATTTGTCTATGTTTTCATACAGACGATGATATATTGATCCGAACTCTACATCGATTTTTGGACGTCATCACGCGACTTTTGTGTGTAAAAAAGAAATCGGACCTGGTCAACCGGAATATCTCTGAAATCAAACATATTTACCGGAAGACACGTAGATTTATAATTTCAAGCAGTCTCAAACTATAAACAGAGCATGTGTTAAGCAACCACTTCCTAAAAAATATTTCAAAGAATCGGGAAATACTTACACGTATCCACTTTTACCTACATTTTCAACTTGAGTAGCATAAGCATTTTCATTAGTCTCTAAAGAAGCAATTATGTCGGCAAGAAACATGAACAATTTCGTTTTGTTATCATCTACACAGAGAAAACTTCTCCAAACCCTTGGCATTCTACCAAAACCAACAACTTTCCGTCTAGCACCAGTACTTTGCCTTTTGTTTTCGTCCCAGCCATTAAATAATTAATTTAGTAAACAACAAATCGATGTCTACTCTTGGATACTTATCGAAGGAAGATTTATGTAAGGCAGTATGATATCATTTACATAATCATCAAATAGGTTTGCCCCAAGTGGTCGCAATAAATTAACCACTGCTGCCCCACTAACGATAAATGCGTCAGAATTTGAATCAGTTGATGGCAAATCGCAGAATGTTTCAAGTATACCAATTTCCTGCGATTTAATACCACATCCTGACACATAGACGGAGGAGCAGTTTGGTTTTAATGGCTAAAGAAGAAATAAAAAATCTAGAAAATATATCGCAATCAGTGTTCAGGTTGTACATTTTGTTCTAAAGCTTTGTTTTTTGACAAAGAAATTTCTAGTTTCATTTGACGGCTCTTATATGGAAATGTTTTTTTTTCTTCATCTGGTTAAAAAAAGCAGATTCTCTTTCGTTTTCTATTTGCTTCAAAAGATCGTGCTGTTCGGACCCAATATCTTGGAGTTTATATACATATCTTACCTACTTCTGAATCAAAAATATCCTTAAAAGAGTAAATTTTGTACAAATCTGACGAATCTTCTAGAAATGGATTATCAAACTTGTTCATCACTTTAGAAAGCCTTTAAAGTTTTTCGAGGAAATCCTTTTGTGTTTTCGTCGAGTCTTCATGAGGTCGTTCTTCTGTTGTAGAAGGACTCAAACCACTAAATCTTTCAAATTCATCTACCAGTCTACTGACTTCTGGTCCAGCTACCATCTATCGTCTCGAAGGGATCTTCGATTAAACGTATGGTACCATCATCGCCGTTTACGACTTATTATTCTGTGTTTGTGTCTGATCAATTGTAATATAAGAAATCAACTAGCTGGTCTTACGTACAGTAAAAATACCATTTGCAAAATGCATTTCCATATGTGGGGGATGTTGTTGAATGGAAGCCATATCTTTGAGATGGATGGGTATCCATCGAGCATGATTTACACGACGAAGACCAACATTGGTATCATGCTTGATAAGGACTGTTTGTAAATTATGATATCTGACTCGTGAAATGAGCGTACTACCGAAGGAACATGAAGTTCTTTATTCTCAATTAAACACCAGACATTAAACTGTGGTCGATATGACTCTCTTTCCTTACACCCGTTGATCACAGTCATACTTGAACGTCACAGAGTCATGAACTATATGTTCTGTGTTAACGCTTTCATAACGGCTGGCATTATCAATTCAAGCAAACCACATATGCAGTTATCTGATGCGCGTGTCTATTCCTAATTACATTTGAACATACATGAAAAGCATCTGCTATTCTAGGTGTTGCAATATCGGCTTCAGGTGGAACACATGTCTATCCACTATCACGCGATATATCACTCAGAATTTTTAAATAGTCACCAAAGGCTCCAGGATTATAATTTAATACGCCAGACGCGCGTTTCGTCTACATAATACTTATCAGTGACGCTCATATCAAAACAGCTATAAAAGTTAAACAAGTACAAAGTTAAAGAGCATTGAGAAACCAAGATTCCAAAAAGTTGTGCCAAATACGGGTAAGGTAATCTACTCCTGGGATAAGAAAATCCTTAATTTTTGGAAAAATTAAAAGTTTGGTAAACAGGAAATTTGAAGCAACACTTTATACCCGAACAGAACCTAGATGCTTAGAGGAATGAATGACGATCAAGACATGTTTAAGAAATTTAAATTCTAATTTGTTAGATGAACTACGATTTCCATCATTGTGCCCTTGCAGTGCGTGTAATTCGTTCTTTATTAATAAATAGTTTGTGCATGCACAAAATTGTTAAACGCATGTGTATCATAACCTTAAAAAATGTCACCAAACAAATTCATAACATCATTAAAAATTCAAAAGCGCTTAGCAAATAATAAATAATTCATATGTTTGTGTGTGATTTTTGTAACATTTTCACGCATACGCAAACAAAGAACATGTCAAATAATTTTAAGTATAAAAGTCACATGTAAAGAAGGTATCCACCAAACCTGGTAATATTTTTTACTCAGAGAAGGTAAAAGAAAACGTTTTCCAGAAAAGTAAGTATTTCAATCTGGAAAAAATCAGCCATTTTAGAAAAGGTGGTGGCCATCTTGAAAAAATGAAATGTTCTTATGGCCAGCAGTTTTTTCTTAAAAAATATATTATAATGATGCTTCATGCTAATTTTCATGCTTGTATCATCATTTGCACAATGCCCTTGATTTTGCTTGCTAATATCTTCCACTATCGTTGGTTGTATGAAGGTCATTTGTTCGTTTTCTTGTTTGAAGATATATTTTATTTATGTAGTTTCTGACATCAAATAACTTAATATAGTCGGTATTTGTTTTGCTCAATTATAAGAACCCTATTGATATATATAAAAAGTTTTAAAAAAAATACCGTACTCCGAGAAATTCAAAACGGAAAGTCTCTAATCAAATGGCAAAATCAAAAGCTCAAACACATCACACTAATGTACAACAACGGTCATATTCCTGAAATGTAACAAGCATTTTCGTAACTAGAACAAGGTTGATAAGATCTGGTTTTATAGCTAGCTAAACCTCTAAGTTGAATGACAGTTGCATAAAAATCCATTCTATTGACAACGATGTGCAAACAAAGCAAACAGTAATAATAGTTAAAAATATCAAAAAAGGGGTACAGCAGTCAACATTGCTTAACTATCTAAATTACTTAAATTATAATAAACTATAAAACTTAATGGGCGCAGCCATTTTATGAGCATAACATAGCATATAGACTGGAGAGTATTGCTAATCCTGATATGTTGATATGTTCGCCCGTTATATTTTGGAATTAGAGATTTCGGGCAGTCTGCATTATACAAAAGGCCAAATACATTATTTTTCTTACCTCTAACGGAACTGAGATGTCTTTTAAACGCTAGAAGGAAACACGTATGTTAAAGTGCAAAATTGATAGGCATGGGAGATAAGTACAAATTTCGCTAAGAAAAGCAACGCGACTCTATATTCTTTGGACCAAACATTATGTTCTTATAACTTGTTTTTAATTCTAGCAAGGGTTTGTTAGATAAATCAACTTTCTAAAGTCTGTATCTCGATAAAGGCTATTATTATCGCCTATGGGGAAAATAATGGTTTATTTTAATCTATAAAAACACTCAAATATGTAAACAAACATTGACACAATAATACAATGACGGGATGTACAAGTACAGAGCAAGTCATCCATCATACAAAGAAACACAAAAAGAGATATAGAAAAACCATATAAGCAAAAATAAGATATAACGATTATCGTTGAAAATAACGTAGTGACGGGATGTATAAGTACAGGGCCACGTCATATGTAATAAGGAAAAAAAAAGAAAACAAAAAGCATATAGACAGAGCATATTAGCAAAAATGAATAACATAACATACATATTTTGGTAAAGAACGTTTTGTACGTGTACATTGAAAGAACCCTCAGATGCATAATGTATGTATTTGTAATATTTACAATTACTTAATATCTACTTCTACATATAGGTTATTACAATGGACATTTCGAAACTGCAGAAGGCTTGTCAGTTGCGATTGTATTTGGAAGTTACACATATGGAGCTGCTTTATACCCATCGGATGCATGGATATTGGTAACGGGTCCTGTCTACTTGTTTTTTATTCCATTTATGTATATTTTATTACCCCTCTACGCAATCTGTAACATTGTGGATCAATCACGGGGTAAAAGTGATAAGGTAAGTAGTGACTGTTTGATAAAAATTGAATATGAGACATATTTCAAAATTTTTAAGTCTGACAAAAAAGATATGTTATAAAATTGAGAATGGAAATTGGGAATGTGTCAAAGAGACAACAACCCAACAATAGAACAGACAACAGCAGAAAGTCACCAAGAGGTCTTATGATTGTCAACAAGGCAACTATCTAACAGATACAAAATTCAGTTGATAAAAGCAACTTTAGTCTTCGTAGATATTATTAAGCAATAACAAAAATGCATCAAGATCTATAAAAGGCAATATACGACAAAGAAAAATTGACAACTAGATATTCGCTAAAATGATAACATGGAAATGATACAAACAGCAATCAACCACAGCCACTGAATCATAAACATGACAACATCTAGGGGAAATAATAATACAGGCAATCAGCTATGTTTTATTATAGAACAACTTAGAAACATATTTGACATTGTTGTATTTCCTCCTTGTTATAAACCACATATTCATATGAAAACCGACTATATTGGATCTTTAAATGCTTATTATTATACAACATTTTCTTCAGCAACCAAACATCCAACAGAACACGCAGAATGAAGCTGAATCGCAACAAGGTACATTACAAAATATCACTTTAAAATATAATTAATCACTAAAACTAACAGTAATTGCATATGAACTATATCCTGTTGTTTCATTTGTATTCCTGCTTGTCTGCTTTGCTGTACTTTTAATTATTCATTCCATTTATGTAATCCCTATTTATAAAATCAGAAGTAGATATTGGCTAAAGTTTGACATAGAAATTTCAATAACGTGTATTCTATACTGACACACAAATATAGTATAAAATACACTTTACTTGATGTTTGAATCACTCAAGTGCAATTTTGCTGTATTAGCCATCCAGAATGATAATGACATCTGTAATGTTGCAAAATGCTTTATCTATTGCACCTGTAAACCATCTAACTGGAACCAATTACAATGTATATATGCTATTGCTTTTTTTTTTAAATTAATGTACACCGTGTTAAACCTTATAACCTGATATATAATACATTTTGTTGATACGGGCGGGATATTGAAATAAGCATATGCAAAAGTAAAATAACAGAAATACCGAACTCAGTAAAAAATTCTAAAAAGAAAGTCCCTAGGCTAGTAGCAAAATCAGTAGATCAAATACACCATACGAATAGATTGCAACTGTCATATTCTGTACTTGGTACAGGCATTTTCGTATGTAAAAAATGGTGCATTAAGCCTGGTTTTATAGCTAGCTAAACATGTCGCTAGTATGACAGTCGCATACAATTCTATTATATTGACAATGATGTGTGAACAAACAAGCAGATATAATGGGTAAGAATGTCAAAATTAGGGGTACATGATATTCCCTATATATATTGCTTACATTTAATTCTTTTTTGAGGAATTTGATAACAAAATAAGTTAGAATCATATGTTACACATTACTGGAAAGACAATTTCTACGAGAATAGCGATCTCGCTTCTTTTTGCGCAAAGTATTATGGTGTAAACATATTGTCATTCAAAGACATCTCTCATCAAACGGTGACAACTGTTTATAAAATAGATTTGATCTTTTTTACCTCTGAATAAAAAGAACTCGTACGTTGCCGATCAGATTTGAATGTCTCATAGAGAAAATCATTTTTGTTACACGTCTAACAACTCCGAAACTAACTATCTTAAATTACTACTGTATGGAAGTTAAAAAAAATTCGGACATTCGTTTTGTTAATACAATGTATTATCTATATATGATCAAACATCGTTCAATGGACTTTTTATTGAAATCGTCCATGTAATATAGCATTTGGATGTTGAATGCATAGGAATGTTTGCTTGTATTTCAAACCTGCGACGTAACGATATATCTATAATACTAAAATTACGAGGTCCAATTTGTCAGCCGTCATCACGTAAAAACGACGAATCAAAGAATTCAACTTTATATACAACTAATATAGTACAAAGGTGTAGATATAAAATTACACCACTCCAGGCCCTTTTGTTTTCCACGTAATTGATATTGCCAATAATTAGGAAGTTCCGGGTCGAGTCCGGTACCGATACCAATAGTATAATCACCTGTTACCTTTTACCTTATCTGTACGTTCCGCATCTGACAGGCGCACCACCAAACGGTGTATTCAGGATTAATATGCTATATACACGGGTCATAATCACAGGGTTGACACTACTAAATTGTCAAATTGTTACCTATTGTAGTATTTTAATCCGTAAGACTTTCTAAGATAACAATACGAATACTAAAAATCTGAACTAAAAATAAGTTTCAATTTGTTAGCGGGCATGACGTAAAACAGCGAATCAAAGAATTCAACTTTATTTATAACTGATATAGGACAATGCTGTTGATTAAAAAATACTCCATTCCAGGACCTTTTGTTTTCCAAATAATTAATATTACCAATAATTGATAAGTTCCAGTTCGACGGGTTCAAACAGAAAGATTTGAAAGCAGAGAAAATTGTGTATCTTATAATCGGCATGTATTTATCAGATGACAGTACTAATACTAAGATAAGGCTTGCGCATAGTTATATACTTTAATTCAGTCACGGACCCGCGTTATCATGGGTGTGTTCTAGTTGAAATGAAAACGATATCATGATGTGCCTTGGATATTCATGCCGTCAATGAATATTTACTTTTATAAATTGTGACTTGAATGTAGAGTTTTCTCATGGGTACTCATACAACATCTTCTTATATATATTCATATTTATAAACTAGTTGTATATATTGCAATTTCATCTTTTTCTTGTTTTTTATATTTTATTCAAACAATTGGAAACATTGTAGCAAACCATTTTTTTGTAGCTGAAACAACTTTTCTTAGTAGTTTGAGAACATCATCGCTCAATTTGAGTGACTTCAACCTAGATGAATTCAATTTCTGGGAAGGACTTGTGTTCAACGTTGTAGGATCGTCGGTACCAAATCGATTATCAAACGAAGACATAAAAATAGGATTGAAATTATTCAGAAAGAAGGCGTTAGTATTCGTTCTTAGTGCTTATCTGATGTGCATGGTTGCACTAAAAGGATTTTATGCCTTTCCAATGCATATTTTTGATAGTAAATCCATGTATTGCATTGTAATGGGAGTTATGCTAGGGTTACCACCCCTGATTCAAATATCAGGTAGTACTGTGTACAGAATTGGTGATATTTTAAATCGTATATGTCGATGGATAAATAACATAACGTGATTATGATTATAAATACATAATAATACAAAAATGTATATAGCAGTACGATTGATATTATGTAGTAAATAATAATAATACAATAATGTTTATAGCAGTACGATTGATATTCTGGAGTCAATATTTGTAATAAAATTATATGTATATAGCGATACGATTGATATTATGTAGTCAATATCAAATCAGTTAGGGTGTTAATGTTACTGCATGTTGACCTTTAAGAGTTAGTTGAAAGATGCCCTTAGAACAATTAGGCTAATAAGTCGAAAACAAACTGATAAATTACATAAATTATGCCGTTAGTTTCTCGTTTGAATTGTTTACATTGTCATTTCATAGCTGACTATACTGTATAGGCTTTGTTGAAGACCGTACGGTGACCTATGTGTCATTTGGTCTCTTCGGGAGAGTGGTCTCATTAGCAATCATACCACATCTTCTTTTTTATATTGATTCCGTTGCAAAAAAAAAACCAACTGAAACCCGACTTAAAGACAAAACAGTTCACGAAACACAACATTAAAAAACTATAGACTGAGCTTCATTCATATTGAGATTACAAATCCTCGAGGGTGTCATCAGCTCAGTACTGACATGATTTAACAAACTTTACTAAAATTGTCCGTTTATAAAAAATAAAAATAAAAAGTAAAATCACAAAAATACTGAACTCAGAGGAGAATCCAATCGGAAAGTCCATAATCACATGACAAAATCAAATGACAAAACACATAAAAAAACGAATGGACAAGAACTGTCATATTCCTGACTTGTTTATAAATTTTAAAATTATTAAGAAACTAAAGTTTCAACTCCCTCAGGCAAAGTTGGCTTTAGATGAATTTGGCTATATATTTTATGTATTTTTGACATATAGGTCAACAACGGTTTCGGTTCTTATACATCTTTAGATTTCAAATGTTTGACTTTTGGCGTTCCTGATGAAGGTAAATCCAGAAAAGCGCTTCGGCCGCAAGAAATTATTAAACGTGTCGTTTTCAATTTTTTTCCATCTTTCTCGAAAACTTCTTAATAAGTATCAGTTACTTTTACTAGAGGTGCACATATATATTCAAAATATGAACGACTACAAACTACATTCAGTGGTTGTCCTCTGCAGACCGATAAACGAGTACTTTAAATAGGACCAGTTTACTGTTGCGATTCGTGAAGGGAATGCAAATACTAAAGAGTTTTTTACACATAATATGAAGATTTTGATGCAAAATTAGATAGGAGCAATGTGGTTTGACTGTCAATGAGACAATTTTCAATAAATTACTGTGAACAGCAACACCTATAGGTAACCGTTAGGCTTTCGCCACAGATCATGTGAGCTTGCTCGATATTTGAAATAATAAAGACAGCATAGATATAAGCAACAGTAGTATACCGATGTTTGAAATCACAAATCGATCGAGGGAAAACAAATCCGGGTAGCAAACTTAATCCGAGGGAGACACATCAACTATAAGAGGAAAACAACAGAAACTAAAAAACAAACATGCAATTAATCTATAAGTCGCGGATGTTAAAAAACACACATGAATTCAACATTTAGATTATCGTTCGGCACTGCAAACGTCATATTCTGCTTCGCACCTGAAATGAAACTTACGATAATAATAAACCTTATAAAATCATTTTAAAAACTCCCGCCATTACCACTAGATGATTTTAAACACATGAGAATCGTCATAACAGATCAATATTTACCTCTTGTTTATCTTCCTGTTACATGGTAGGAAGAAATGAAAATGTTTACTTCTTATATTACAAATTTAACAGTGTGAATTAGTATGCATGGTATGAAATAATATTTATTTTGATCACCACATAAGATATTATATTTCGATTATTGTTATGAGTGTTTTAAAGCTGAAATGAAAGGGCGACAATCGTGACTCAAAATCAACTTGTTACTTATAAATGTACCTATGCTGTTTAGTGGAAAATTGATTAAATTGACGACATCTAGTTAGAGGATGTGCTTTTGTAATGGACATATTAAAAGAACATATATCAATCTATGTTATGAATTGATAGAAAGGCGTATTTGGTTTAAAAACAAAGTAACACTTGACACATTATATACTCCTTATATATATTTAGTACGTATGCTATGTAATTGTATATAATTTGTTATCTTGGTGTAATCAGGGGTGCACAGAGTTTCACACCGTTCTTGAAAATTCATACACCCTGAGGTGCAGCCGAATGGGTGTATGAATTTTAAACAAGGGTGTAAAATTTCGTACACCCCCAATTACAGCAAGATAATAAATTTATTACTGATGAACATTTTTTCAACGTCGATGTTGCTGCCCATTGTCAAATATTTGTTTTCTTTATATTATGGGAAATTCAGAAATTTTATTGTTGTTTTGAATATTCGGGGGGAAAATTATAAATATTTTTTCTTTCAATTTTTGACCTCAAATTTTTTTTAAAACATTTTTTTGTTGTTGTTTACATTTAGGAAAAATTATATTTGTTTAAATTGTTTCGCAAAATTGTATTTATCCTGGGGTTAACAAGGGTGGGATGTTATTTACACCGGGGTAATTAACCAATAAGATTGCCGGATTTCTGCTGCATAAGAAATAAGTATATTAACCAATAGAGGTAGTTATATTATAATAAACATATTTATAGATTTTCTTCTGTTGAAATAAGAAATTCAGGTTTGCAATGGAGGGGCGACAATCCTGGCTGAATTAAAACTAGTTAAATGTCATCTTGATTAGTGGTCACAAAATTGAAATCTGTTGACTTTTTCGTGCTAATTAATGCTTTTAAATGGTGTTATTTTGTAATCTACATTAGAAAATATATCGTTATCTCGAATGAACTTACTCTGAACCTTTACAGGAATTTTCATCAAGATAACAAAACTAAATGAATCGTGGCTAATGAATATTTTTTTTAGTCTTCAAAAAAACCTTTGAGTGTCGATAAATAACATAATGCACATTAAAAAGAAACACGTAGAGTTTGGTCTTAATTATTTAAACCTTTGAAAACGCGTGGGAGGGCTGGGCTGTATCTGTTCAGTCATGCTTGAGACTAACATAAACAATCAAACTAAACAAATGTGTTATTCCAGTCATGCACTAAGAGCTAACCATGAAGGAGGTACATCCCTTACTTCAAAGGATTTACTAGTGTCATTTCTTATCTTTGTGAAAAAATCTTTCAGCTCTTTGGTCAGGTTGTTGTCTCTTTAATCGGGTTGTTGTCTTTTTGGTCGGGTTGTTGTCTCTTTGGCACATTCCACATGACCATTCTCAATTGTATTTCGTAAAACATTATTAGACTGCAATCTAAAAAATATGTTGGACTCAAGTTTTTTCCTGTACAGAACCCGCTAGTTACACCATTTTCAGTGAATTCTAATGTTCAGATTCGTTTTTTCCCGGATTTTTTATCAATACAGCAGAGACCATATTTCCGATATGTAAATTATGTGTATATATAAGTAATAATGATACTAAAAATAATCAAATCAAAATATTCGGTAATCAAAATAAAAAATCATAAAATAAAGTAAAAAAACAAAACATCAATATATTTGTATTATTTTCTAATTTTATTGCTGGAAAAAGTCAATGAAATAGTTGAATGCCTGAAGAACATTGCGAAAATCAAAAGACAGATCTTAAGACATTTATACCTACGAAGGAGTTAGAAAAAAGAAGTTTCAAACAAAGTACAATCCATGAACATATGTAATCCATGTCCGAAACTGCAGATTTTAAAGAAACAAATCTCATGAATCTGTCGTATCAATAATACCGCCATCAAGTTTCATCACCGAGACTCAAAGTTTAGAGGAGTTTTTAATTGAGACAAAACCATGTGATATTGTCTTCACAAAGATGGATTACAAACAAGCACAAATGGTGCTTCAGCACAGGTAATCAAGGTCAGTTGAACATACCAATCTAAATTAGATATCACTTTAGATAATACGGGATTCTACAAATGGGGTTGTTGCATGTTACCCGATGGTAGATTTGCATTTACGGAGACCTTAAACAATCTTGTCAGAGTATTTAACATTGACGGATCAATAGATTTTGAAGTGGTAACAAAATATAGGGCATTCGATATAGCATACATCAATGAAGACAACACACTAGCTGTAACATCAGGTACTATGGGAAGGTGCATTACCATTATAGAACTACAGAACAAACAAATTAAGAAAGAAATATATGATGATTCACATTATCACGGTTTAGCAGTAATGGACCACCAATTCATCTGCTCGGTAGATAAAGACGGAATACAGAGGTTTAATCCTAACGACAACTCAAACAGCGTTATAGTCCAACAGGAATTTCCTACAATGTGTTACATTGCTACATTTGATGACAAAATATACCACACAAATAACAAAACCAACTCCGTTATATGTTTTGATTTACATGGCACCGTGCAATGGACATTTGAGAAGGAAAGTGTTCTAAAAAGACCGTTTGGGATCTCTGTAGACAACGATGGTAAAGTATACGTGGTAGGGAGGTTATCTACCAATGTAATAGTCATATCTTCTAATGGACAATACTACAAAGAAATACTTACATCCAGTGAAGGTCTTTTTGAACACCTGTCTTTGTTTTATAATAGAAGTACCAATCAGTTACTGGTTGCAAATAATAACCAGAGAGCAATTTTTTTTCTTTAATTTGAATAAACACTAGTATTTATTACACTGACGTTATTATAGTTTTTGTCAAGCCTGCGACTTCTGTCGAGGAAAAATAAGACAAAGAAATATTGATAAGGCAGTGGCGACTTTGGGGAAAACGACGGCGTTAAACGTACTACTTAAAAGCTTTATATTTCAGAAGGTAGAATGCCTACTTTGTATATATATGCCTTATGTTATGAAGTTTCCGTCTGACGGATTGTGTTCATTGTCCTTGACCTCAATTGTATGGTTCATTGACAACTTCTTAATTCTTTTAATAATGAGTAATATAATAACTATACTTGGTACGTGCGTAACTTGCAACTTTTCGTGATCAATTCCATATATTAGATATTATAACCAATAGGTCTACTATATTTGGTGTATGGGATTATTGTAAGGTGTATGTGTCGAACTGTCAGGTGTCATCTGACCTTGACCAAATATTCATGGTCTAGTGGTTAAAGTTTAATTTTGGTGTTTCGGACTGCTTTTCTAATACTCTATGCAATAGGTCAACTTTATGTGTATGGAAATATTTTACGATGTGCATGCCAGTCTGAGAGGATTTATTTGACCTTGACCTCATTTGAACGATTCATTGATTAATGTTATTTTTTTCTTAAACTTTAAGCAATAAGTCCTATGTATGTTATGTATAGAATGATTTGAAGGTGTATAGGTCTGTCTTACAATTATCATCCGATCTTGACTTCATTTTCATGGTTCATTGGTCAACATACAGTTTTCATGTTTTGGTCTCTTTCTGCACCTTATGTCATCAGAAACATGCGTTTTGTGTCATCTCTTTGACAGTTGTAGAGATTTTAAATGATGTTAATAATTTTTTTTTAATATAATTCGGTATTATTCCCTAATAGCAAGTGATTATAATGGATTTTCTTGATTATAAACATTCTACAAATGTGAGCCTCGTCTTTGTTCACATGGTAGTTGTGCTCTTACATTTCCCAAGGTTACCAATCGAATTACAGAATAAGTCGGAACATTTCACTCTAGTAATATATATGCATTTAACCTTCAATTTGAAATACATTTGTTATACAAAATCAAAAGTATGCATACATAGATATTGAAATTAACACTCAATGGTTGTTAATGGTCAAAAGAGTCACCCTGATGTTGCAATAATGACCTAAACATATCACTAGTTAACCGATATTGAACTGAAACGGCAATTTTTTAAAAAAATCTGATCATTTCTTAATAAAACAAAAAATACATTTTAAGCGTTAAATATTATGCCATTTTAAGACAAGCAGAACGTATTATGAGTAAACACTTTTTTCATTAATGTTGATGAAATGATAATGATCGAGTTGATAATGATGATGTTAAAAGTCGGGAGGTAGACATGCAATCTTACATAAATGGTATTTTATCGATTTTTATAAATAAAAATCAACAGCAAGCATAAAAAGTGATTGGTGATTGTTTTTTTTTTTTTTTTTTTTTAACCCAAACGACAATGATATAGTTGCAAATTGTTCACGTATATTTACGATAACAATAAGTTAACGTTAAATCAAACAAAGGACATGCAAAGTAAACTACTATAAAAGTAATACGGAATGAAATGTAAAACATTTGTAACAACATTGAAAAATAAGGTAATTTTGAAATGAAGCATAAACCACAAGCTAATGATATATTACATGTATTAACAACCTTTTCTTAATGAAGCACAATTTCCCTTTTTCATTTTAGTTTGCATTTTCTACTTTATTCGACGATGATTTTAGTAAGTGATGAAAAGATTGTCGAGAATGTTTTATAGAATAATCGATACAAGTGTTAACTCTTCAAATGCTGCATGCAGATATGTGATGTATGTCTTCTGTATTGTGTCATTATTGTGTTTACACTGTATCGTATCTATAGCTTGTGTTTACCTAGTTACATTGTAGACATTGCTATGTTGACAATAACGAGTCAACATCGTGTTTATATTGCATAACAAGTCTATACCTTTGTGTTTACATCGTAGACATCGCGATGTTGACAATAGCGAGTCAACATTGTGTTTCTATTGAAATAAAGATCATTTCTTTCTTTATTTTATTTATTTCTACATCGTTCACACTGTAGACAATAAGATAATACCTTTCAGTTTACATCGTTTACATCGAAGCCATTGACAATATTGTTTCAATACCCTGTTTATATTGTATACCGATACTTTATGTTTACACCGTTCACATCGTCAACATCGCGATATTAACGATGTCAACGATATAAACAGCATATACGAGTTCTTATAATGTTAACTATGTTGACACAATATCGTGTTAACATTGTTACATCACGATGTAAACGATTTAAACACGATATAGTTGCTACATTGTATACATCGCGATGTTATTGATATAAACGATGAATACAGTATATAACAGTTCTTACAATGTCAACGATGTTGACACGATATCGTTTTAGCATTGTGCATATCGCATTTGTTGTTACAATGTGCACTGGACATGAATCAGTTGTTTTGTTGTTTTATTTAATTGTTAATTAAAACTCATCTGTTCAAGGGATAGGAAAAGCTTCAAATCGTACACTGAAACTGAATTTTAGTCTTAAAGGGTCATTTGGTCTTAACATCATCTGAAAAAAAATCTTAAAAATGATTAGTCTTTTTGAGAGTTTAAGCTATTGTTTTTAGATATTTCCAAATTGTAAATTTTAAATCAGAATCAGCTTAAAAGTATCATGACCTGCTTAATCGCGGAGTAACTGAAATACCCCTATCTTATGACCAGGTTCTTCTTTATTTTTTCTATGCAATGTTTTGTGTACATTATTACTGAGGGCCGATATTTGTCCCTTTTCACTCAAAAGTAAAATTCATGACCCGTTTATTACAAGACTAGTAATATAATAGAATAAAAAAGCCAACATACAGACGAAACTGCACAAACGAAGAAACCACTTTGTCAAATAGTGTTTTAATAGACATAGTCTTCTTATTTTATGACTATTATAGTCTTCTTATTTTATGACTATTGGATTATTGTCTTGAGTTCAACAAACCTTATTACAGTTTTTTTTTAAACTTTTCATCTTTTATCATCACCCTCATAGGAACAGTTTAACAAAACTAAATGTTTGTTATTTAATTATTTTAATTATTTGCTTATAAGCCTTGACAACAAAACACAATTCTAACAGTAGAAACTACTGAATATTCTTTAAAACAAAGATTATAGTTTGTTTTTAAAACACAAGTCTAAGATGCCATTATTGAAAATAAAGTATTGAATTATTGAAAGAATAATGGGGAGCTTTGATGAATAATTCATTAGGAGTTAAGTTATAAATGTCTGTGCAGCTGTGTAACGAGCACTAGACATATTGAGTGTTAAATATCGAGGCGAGAGATAAAAACGTAAGCGGACTCTTAAACACCAAGTAGACCTAAATTAAGTATTAAGTTCTGTGGTTTTATTAAGACATTCGTAAATTTTGGAAAATTTGCGATCTCAAATCAAATGGATATGATTGAGTGAAGGACATAAATTTTAACACGAAAACTAACATTCATCTCTAGATTGTTATTGAAAAACTAATAACATGTGTTGAGTGTGTTGTTTTTCGAGGGATTCTAAAATTCTGTAAATCAAAAGTTTTGTAGACTTATATAAGCATCACCTGTTAGCCAATGAACAAAAATAAACATACCTGACTGTATAGTAGAATGAAAGTTAAAGGAATTATATCAGTTTTGTTGGTTTTAATATCTCCCCTACTATATGCTGATATTGTTTCTTACATTGCCACACAGCAGTTGTATTTACAAAATTGGTTAATAGATGCAAATACAATAGTGTTGAGAAATCAAAGTTTGATTAAATGTACGTTGCAGTGCGGTATTTTGGATGAATGCATGTCTATTTTCTACCACAAAGGATCAAAGGAATGTATTGGGGTTACCATTGGTTACACATTCAAACATACCTCACTAGGATATACCAATGTTGGATGGAGTT
Organism: Mytilus galloprovincialis; assembly: GCF_965363235.1. NCBI lineage: Eukaryota > Metazoa > Mollusca > Bivalvia > Mytilida > Mytilidae > Mytilus > Mytilus galloprovincialis. The sequence goes on from NC_134844.1 coordinate 77,655,341, forward strand.
ATTTTCTTGTGCTTGATGGTAAGCTTAGTACGAAAAACTTACTTCTATTTACACTATTATTGTGTTATTTTCCAAAATTATGTTGTTGAACATTTTTGTAACTTTCGATATATATGCTGTGAAGTGGCAGATAAACACAACTGCATCTAATTGTTCTCCCAAAATATTTTAGAATTTTTCTTTGAAAAGAGCTTATTATAACAACATAAAAAGACGTAAGAGGCAAAAATAAATGGGAATATCTAAATTTAACATGTTTAAACAATAACATAAGATTCTGAAAACTGTTATCACTTTAATATTCATGTAGCATATCATGATAATTTTAAAATCTAATGTATCTAGTTGGCTCTTCAAATATGAACGGCCAGAAGAAGTTGTTATGCAAAGAAACTCATTTCTTGTTAAGTTTTAAATTGCATATTTTTATAAAGTGATATTCAATCAATGAGTATTAATCTCTATTGGATTCTGAAGAAAAACAGTCGTGCAAGAACAAATATTGAACTTCCCTTTTTTGTAACTAAAAGAAATGTTAACTTACTGCGATTTGTCATAAGGCGTCCATTGAGTTTAATGTGACAAAGTGGGTAAATAAACAAAGGTATGATCGGAATAATGTGCCTTAAAGACAACATTGAAGCATTCGATTTTTGCACCACTACATTTGTATTAAAGCCGTTTGAATACAAATATTGCCTTTTTCATTCACTCACTCGTATGACAGTTGCATTAAATTTCATTTTATTGACAACGATGCGTGAACAAAACAAACAGACATAATCGGTTAAAAAGTCAAAATTAAGGTTACAGCAGTGAACATTGTGTTATAATCTTAATCACAACAAAAACAAACAAAAAATTTAACAAAGAAGCACAAAAGAACATATCAAATTTAACAACTTCATTCATCGCTTTCTAATTTTTGTATTTTGTTTATGTTTGTTAAATCCTCTCATAAAGGATAGAAACATTTTAAGTACTGGGACTGAATGGTTTAGATTAACAAAAACTCTGACGTTGAATCGCGCGTTTGACTACTGAATGTCACCTTCACACAGGTAGAAATATAAAATAATTTAGTCGTTCCAAATATGAAAAGAATATAGTCTATAGTTATTTTAGGTACAATGTATATCCTCTGAAGAATGTAAATTAGAAGTTGTGTCCTCCTTCTAAAAAAGAGCCACGTCATTATATGTCAAAGAAACACAAACGGGCATATAGATAAAGACTACAACAAGCGAATATTAGAGACAAGAATACAAACATTATAATAGAACAATAACACAATGGCGGGATGTTTAAGTACAGAGCCACGTCATATGTATCAATGATACACAAAAAGTCACACGGACAAAGCACACCAGCAACTTGAAAGATAATACAAACAACACAATGACGGGGTGCATAAGTACAAAGCCACGTAAATTGGATATTACCACAAACAGACCAAACGGTAAAAGTAACATTAATAAAGAAAAATAAACGAACACTATAACACGTTACTAAGATGTTAAACAAAATAAAATGGCTGCACATGATTTGGAAACTAAGTGACTTGATTGGGATGCTAGACAAAATGTAGGAGTAATTTAAAGAATATTACTGGTTCTTTGTCGAATTACGTTTTGGAAGTTGCCTAGGGCAATCATGTACACTGCTTATGTTTTATTTACCATGTTTAATGTTGTGAGTATGTTTGCCTTTTTCTATAGGCCGTGGACTAGCAAGTTTGTTTTCAATGCACACTTCGTATTTTTTTCATTTTATTCAAAATCATAATGGGTTGACCCATCAACATGATCAATGAAAACGATTACTCGTTATTCAATATTCTTATAGACACTATTTTTACACTCGAGGGTAGTACGGATTCTGAAAAAAAGTACCCTTAATATAAAGAGTCTGATCTTGAAAACCTCAATTAAATGATTTGACGAAAAGAAGTACAACTATTTTTTTCTGGAACTATGCTTATTAATTACGGCCCAAGTTTCTTGTCCTGATTTTACTGAATATATTGTTACAATTTTAACAGTAATAGCAGCATTTTTGTTGTTTTAATATTTTAGTATGTGTATATGATTTATAACACATATATTTCACTCTAAAATATTGATTGGTGTAATTGTATATATATATATATGAAAAAAAATCAATCCACATTTAACCCTATTATGTTTAAATAGGTATATCTTTAGCGAAACGACAAACAATGTATGTGAATGTCTTTAAATGTTAAAGCGGTAGGCATAACATAAAACTTTATATACTGTTGATTCATTAATATTCGTTGGATACTAATTTTTCTGGAACCACGAATTTAAATGTTGAACGAATTACAAATTTTCTAAAGGAATGCATGCTTATCTCTTATGATTGACATTTTCCTAATTTCGTAGAAAGATGCCCGGATGTTACTGGTTATGTATTTAGTAAAGCATTCAACAGTTGCTATAAAGTCCATGTATATGATACTACCTTGAGGTACGATGATTACAGCCAAATATGTAAATCAGAAGGTGGAGAACTCATGAAAATTGATTCCGACGAAAAACAACAACACATTGTCATATTTCTAGGTTTGTATGTTTTCTTAAATATCGCATATGCAGTTTTGGTCAAGGTTAATATATGTTATAATTGATTCAAATAATCATTAATATTTCATTTGCAATCACCATATTGCATCGCCTATTTCGTCTGTTGAATTTTTAACATTTTTATGCTATATGTTTATAATGCAGACACAAAAACTATAGCATTTTTTAATAAGGAAAATACATTGGGTTGTAAACAATAGAAATCATACAAATATGATCGCGCACCACATATTGACATCAGTTGTTTTATTTACACAAATGTATTTCACATCATAACATTAACGGTACCAATTGCTAATTTCACAAATGTCTCTTAATTGAGTGATGCTTGGGGACAAATGTAAAAGTGCTGATAAAACCATAAAGGATCTTATGTATAGACAAACCTGTTCCCCGTTCACCGAGAAGGATAATGCTTTGTATTTTCCTATGCATTGTCTAAAAAGAGGTGGAAAGTTCAAATTTGAAGTAGACAAAAAAAAAAAACACCTCCTAGATCGATGAAAAACTGTCTTTACAAAAAAATTACCACAAATTAAAGACAGGGCACTACTATACATAGAAAACTGACGACTGATCAATACGTACCGAATAGAAAAATACGGGTGATATCAGGTGCTCCGTAAGGGTTCTACTAATCGTCTTTTGTCTGAGTAAAGATGCTGCATAAGTCGATAGGGCACTGTGTGATTTTAATAAATTCAGGTATAATAACTTGGTCAAATTACATACACGGTATAAGAGAAGCTATATTTGAGTAACTGCTTTTAATTTATAATTGAGGATTGGTCTGCTAACCAGACGTTCAATGATTTTTTTCATTAATTAAAATGAATCAATTGGCAAGTTTTTGTCTCGTACAACATAAATTATCACTGATGTTCTAACGCCTACGTGGTTATTTCCTGTCGTTTGTCTATACTTTCCGCGAGTTTTATATATTCTTGAATTTGAAAACTTCTCGAAACGCTAAAATAATTTAAAGACACGATTGGGATTTTGTAGAACGGTTTTTAAATCTGTATTATAGTTAACCACGGATACGTTTCAATTGTCAAACACAGATATCGAATGTTACCCCTTATTGCATTTTTAATGAGCATAAGTGGAGCCGGAACTGCTTATCTATCTTGAAAACACAAGTTTAACACAGATTTTGGCGGGGTTATTTGAGCTAAATTTTCAGCTTTCGTTTTTTTGGATGTTTTTTTTTTTTATCAATATGTGTACATTTTAATTGTACAGCAACCAGTCGACTTATATACACAAAAAGACATGTAAAGAGCTACATACTGTTTGCCAACAAAGACAGGTGTTTATAATATGTTTATCGGTAAAGTAATTAATCTTAATATGTTAAATTTATTATCATATGTGTGCGAATCTTTTTCAGACCAGTTTGACATTTCTCAGTGGATATTCTTCCAGGGAACCCATCTCCTGTCAGAGCCAACATGGCGATATGATGATGGTTCTGTAATATCATATTTCAACTGGTATGCATCACAACCAGATTCATCAAGACAAGACACAGCAGAATATTTGTGCATGAGAAGGTCAGACCAATATCAATGGCATGACTGTTGGAAATCAATGACAGGTGCATTCATATGTGAAATACAAATTATCTAAACTCGTGTTTTGAAATCTTTTGCAATATAAGAACTAAATTTTTAATATATAAAGGATATTTTTTCTCTCCATTATTTCTTGATGTTAACCTTTGTTTAATTACAAACATAAAATAATGATATGATATTGTGTACCAGTTACTTCTTTGACGTTTTATATATAAGGTAAGTTACTTTCCAGATGAAAGACGACATGCACGTGATATCTACATATACTGCTCATTTCAGTATAGAACAGATATAGTATTGAGAAATTATTATCTTTAGATGTGTTGTACAACCGTGATTCTCGTTGGAATTACCGACGTGCGATGAAATAATATATGTGATTTTACTTTTGATCGTTTTGTGAACCAGGATTATGTCAAAGAATGTCATTTCCTTTTTCCTAAAAAGTTTATCGGAAGATACCAAGACGTTGTTTATAAATATTCAGTATCAACTTCACAAATATTGCATGATGGTCTTGAAGTATAGATTCTAGGTACTGTCGTTTTTTATCATTTTAATAACGTGTTATATATAGTGTCCTTTGTAAATTATACAAAGTGTAAAATATTATGAAATTTTATGCGACTGTCATGCAAGTGACAGGTTTAGATAGCAATAAAATCAGGTTTTATCCACCATTTTCTACTTAGGAAAATGCCAGTAGCAAGTCAGGAATATGACAGTTGCTTTCCATGCGTTTGATGTGTTTGAGCTTTTGGTTTTGCTATTTGATGAAGGAGTTTCCGATTTGAATTTTCCTTGGAGCTCGGTATTTTTGTTATTTTACCTTTAATGTCTGTAACCGTGATCGTTTCGAACACAGTTCTTATTGAACATTGATTGACTATAAGTTTTAAAAGTAAAATAAAATCAGGTTGTTCGTCTATTCATCTGTCTGTTTGTTCTTCAGGGTAAAATTGAGAAAATTGGAAATGCGAATGTGTCAAAGAGACAACACTCAGACCAAAACGCAGAAAAAAGGCGAAGGCCACCAATTGGTTTTCAACACAGCGAGAAAATCCCGCACCCGGAGGCGTGCTTCAGCTGGGCCATAAATAAACATTATAATAGTTCGGTGAAAATGACGTCACACTAAACTCCAAAACATATAAATGAACTAAAATTAAGAAAAAAAAAAAACATACGAGACTAACAGAGGCTTCTGAATTTGGACAGGATCGAAAAAGAGACGGGGTTAAACATGTTTTGTGAGATCTCAACCCTCCTCATATACCACTAGCCATTGTAGAATAAACGAGCAAAAACGTGCCTGTTAGACCAAGCTCGTCCTAAACGTTCTGATTGTTATACATAAAGCTTAACATGTTTTTCATTTCATTTGTGTATACCTCACATAACTGAGGTCTACAAAAGACTAATCAGTGACACTCCAAACAAAAGGTTGAAAAGGCATAATAAAGTATCCACTTTATTTTGTTTATATTAAAATTGTCGATAGAAGCAAAGACTATCTCATGTTGTCTGATACATTTTTATGAGAAAAAATCGTGTTTGTCTCTCGGCAAGATGCAAGCAACGTCTTATATAAATTGTTTTGTGTTCAGGACCTCGAAGTAATGGAATTACCATATATTTTATTATGTATGCATACAGTTTCCTTTACATGACTTGGTGAAAAAATAATTAATTAAACCATCAATGGAATAATTATTTCGATGTCCGTTTTAATTTGAATTTTTAATTCTAAAATTTAAATCCAATCTTCAAATATTACAAACTGTAAGAATAGATGACAATTACTTAAATTGAAATGTAGATTAGTTGATTTTCAACGGATTTGTATTAATGCTTAGTCGGAAATGGTTTTGTTAGAACTTTTTTTTTTATTTCACTGAACATACATTTGTATTTTTTCTTTTTATATATTCGGTAGATACGGATGTTATAATTGAACATTCTTGCTAATGAAAAAAAACCAAGATTGATTAAATTTAAAAGCTATCATATGTAGTGAATGGGTCTTTAAAATAAAAGCTGCTATGATCATGATGAGTCTTTATTGCAAAATCTATTATGTTCAAAGAGATTTTTCAATATTAAGCGATGGTTTATGTAATCGTTAACCGTTAAACAAAGGAATCACAGTGGTATTTATTAATAAAACTTATTATTCGAAACATCCCATGATTGGCATTTAGCTCTGCGGCTAAGCGAAATGTTTTGTCCTAAATATGCTTCAAATAACCATAATTTTTGTCAAGCCTGCAAGTTTTGTCGCAGAATGCTCGACATACGGGTAGTGATCTGGCGGCGGTGGTGGCGTAGGCTAACTTATTTAAAGCTTTATTTTTAGAAGGTGGACGACCTGGATGCTTTATACACTACAAATAAATTCCTCATGCTACGAAGTTTCCGTCAGTCACATGTTTAATGCCCTTGGTCTCATTTTCATCGTCCAGTGACCACTTGAAAAAAAACTAAAATATTTTGTAATGTTAAATTCTCTATAATCATAAGTAAAAAGATAACTATATTTTTTTATAAGTGCATACCTTGCAAGGTCCTCGTGCCTTTCAGACAATTTTAACTTGATCTCGACCTCATTTTATGGATAAGGAAACACGGTTAAGTGTTGGTGGTCAAGTTCATATCTAAGATACTATAAGCACTAGGTCTAGTATATTTGGTGTAAGGAAGGACTGTAAGGTGTACAAGTCCAACTGGCAGGTGTACTCTGTCCTTGACCTTATTTGCATGGTTCAGTGGTCAAAGATTAGTTTTTGAGTTGTGATCTTTCTTTCTAATACTATATGCAATAGGTCATCTATATTTGGTGTATTGAAACATTTGATAATCTACATGTCAGTCGTGAAGGTTTTAGTTAACCTTGACCTCATTTTTACGGTTCATTGCTCAGTGTTTAGTTTTTGTGTTTGTGTCTGTTTTTCATAAACTATAAGCTTAGGGTCAACTATATACATGTACATACTCATTTGTTCTAAAAGGGGTGATCTGAGCCGGATCACCCCTACCAGATCACTACAGTTTGAGTTTATTTGTTATGAATGCTTTCCTTTGTTCTGTAACATTTTGGCAGGAATTTCAAATGCACTATAAAACTTATAATTAATTATACTGTAGAGACTATCTATCAAAATTCACGTAGAAAAAATCCAGTGTATATGCTGGAATTCGAACTCAAGACCTTTAGCATATCAAGCCACGACACATACCACTGCACCTGGACAACTGGATACGAACTAACAGTAATTTAACATACTTAAAGGAAGCAAGATCTTTTTATAAGTGGGTCGAGTTGGCAGACCTTTATTCAGTAGGGTTTAAACCTTTTTAGTTAATAAGTGAGTTCTCAGACTGATTGTTCAATTTGATTTTACACTTTTTCAACAGTGGGGCGAGTCGGTAAACAAGACTGGGGCGATTTGTTTTATAAAGTGGCGATATAATGTGGGCCGATTGGCAAGTGGGGCGAGTTGACATTGTTTGATATCTACTCATCGTATTCGGGGGTCAAAAAGGGTATACATTATATAATAATATATTATAAAATATATTATAATGGTTGTATGGCGTTCTAAACTAGATCTTATGAATTGTAAATGGTTTTTCGTCTAATCTAAAACAGCTGGGATGTAAAATAGTTCTCGCTACATTGAAGACCCATTGGTTGCCTTCGGCTGTTGTTTGCTCTATGGTCGGGTGGTTGTCGCTTTGACATATTCACCATTTCCTTTCTCAATTTTATCCAACTCGGACTTGGTGTGTCAGTGTACATGGTGGCCGGAGGCCAGAGGGTGATCTTACACTGACACACCGCGTCCTTGTGGGATAACTATTAAAGAAGGCGAGATATTTCAGCGTGTGCACTCTTGTTGTTTATATTAAACATATAAATCAAAATATTTGTTTGCTAGAAAATCAAGAATTCCCTTAATATAAATAAAGGCAACAGTAGTATACCGCTGTTCAAAACTCGTAAATCTATGGACAAAAAACAAAAATGGGGTAACAAACTAATACTGAGGGAAACGCATTAAATGTAAGAGGAGAACAACCACACAACATTAAAATGTAACACACACAGCAACGGACAAAGCATTAGACAAAATCCGATGAGAATAACCAATATAACATCAAAACCATGTATAGAAAAGTAATGCGGACATTTACCCAAAGGAACTAAAATGTGATGCATATCGATAAAAGATATAAAGAGCTTTACTCTAAAACGTTTAAAAACGCCACTCAAATTCGAACTTTATTTGTATTTTGTGGAATTGATCATCATGTATCAGTTTCGAATAAAGTAACCCAGCAGGCACACAACGTTGATTTAACATTGAATCAATGTTTATTTTCTATGTTGAATCAATGTTGAATTATTATTAGATTTTGCAAATTTGTATCAATGTTGAAATCCTATGTTGAATCAACGTTGATGTTCAACATTGACTCTATATAGAATAATGGTTGCTTCAACATTGTTTCAACCAATAGCTTAATTTGAATTCAAATTGAATTCAGGGTGAATACAATACTAGTATTCAACACGGAATCAAAATTGGTTTGTGGTTGTGTTCAACTGTGTTTCCATCTAAACTATAAATAAGTTTCATTCATCCGGTATTTTCTTTGGCTTGCAGTTCATAATTTTATACTGTAGCAATATTCAAGCTATTGTCTTCTCAAGGCGCTCAACATGCAAAATACCATAGCAACATTCTGCCACAGGAAACCTGATCCAATAACTGCTCTATTAGACCCAAGTTTGAAAAATAATCTCAAAACAAAATTGATTAACTTTAAATAAAGTTATTGTCTGGTTATATTTGATATGGTGTGGGCTTTAGCTCACTGTTGAAGACTGTATGGTGACCCAAAGATATATAAATAATGTTCTTTGGTTGATGGTTGTCTTGTTAACAATAGGTACAACAATAAAAAGTGTTTGGGTGCACAAAACTTTTAATAGATACCGTTGACTGCAAATTACTTGTAAAATATCAGTAATTTTCAACAATAAAACTGAGTGACCACATTCTTGTGATGAGAGCACGACTTGACCATGATAACAACTAATCAACTGCATAACAAATATGTGTGTTGAGGGCTTTCCTACGAACCATAATTTAACCAAGATTTTTTTTAACATTTAACGATATGCATATAACAACACAAATTATCATCCAAGAGAAATATTGATTTCGAAAGCACACAACCCTTAATACACAAATTTTGCTCAAAATCTATTTGAAATATCTGAGTGATCAAAATATAAACAAAGTTTGCTGTTCGGACACTTTCTACCCCATGCATTCTAATGTTTAACCACTGATTATAGAGAAATATTCAATACGATAAAATTAAAATAAATTTATTTATTAATAGTGAAAATTCAACTTCTTTTTTCTCACACCTTGTCTTTTTGGAACCCATTTTAGAAAGTTCATAGTTTTGTCAGACACTTGAATTGCTGTTCCGTGATTCCATCTAGGTCTTCATGATGACATCTACAAAATCAAAAGTTGTAACATTGTCAAGTTTAATTCTGTTCAACACATTCATAATAATATTACTTTAAAGTATAAATCAAAAGCATAAGAACCGGTGAAAACTAAAGTAAATGACAGACCAATTGCTAGAAATAAAACGCCAAAACAAGAAAACACATGAAATAAAAAGGCCATAAATGCAAAAACTTTTTACCAACCTCATATACCATTTATTTTTTTATTACCTTGTCGAAACTCTACTTCAAATTTGACAGTAAAATATTAAAGGTCCAACTTGGTGAATAATATATAGCTTCTGACCTTTCCATCCCAAATTTGTAAACAAGCCCCCCTTTTTATGCGATTAAAATTTCTTTTTACTTTTGATTCAATCATATGATTTCAAATAGTCAATGATAAAAATTCATGAGACGTTGTAAGATATCTTGGGAATGGTAACATGCTATCCTGATCCCGATCCTAAGGTAAATCCTTATATTGTCCTAAACATCCCCCTTTTTCACGTGTATAATTTCAACTTTTCAGTACAGTTTTCAGATCTTTTCATAACAACATGATATGCTCACATTTCTAAAATACGATAACGTAATCACAACAATTAATATAAATACTTACGATAAAAATGTTAAAGCTGTATACGAGATAAAAACTCTGCAGAAATCACTTGTGGTCTCGTTAATAGCGGATATTCAAACTTTGGCAACAAAAACAACTGCGCATGCGCATATCTGAATAGTCTTAAAATAGAAATGTTACAATGCCGCGAAAATTTAAATCGTTATTTAAATAGATCTATCCGTTGTTTATATTACAAGTTGTCAACCATTGTTTATGTACTGATGTATAGACGTCTTTCTCTTTAAATTGAAAAAAAAAAGAATGCAAAAAAAAGAAATGAAATGAAAACAAGATATTTGACATCAGAAGTCAAGGAAAAAGGGGGAGGGATCTTTTAAGGGGAAGGGGTTATTCACAAATATTTTATTTTATATTTACTGTATGATCCTGTATACACGCTGCTTCTATTATTATGTTTTGGGGTGGGGTGAAATTTTGGAATTTTCTATTATTTCAATATTTGGGGTGCGAAGTTCATGATTAATCAGTAATTAATGGTTATATATACACTGCGACTGTTTTATGTGTTATTTTATAATCACCACAACAATTGGTGATAAATCTACTTAATATTTTTATTAAATGTGAATATCGTTGTCAGTTTAAAAATAATTGTGATGTGTCCAATACAGTACTTCTTTTTTGACAATTCTGGTGATCCACAACTACTGGCCACGGTTTTATATATTGTTTAGCCAAAGTTGATTCAGTGTTGGTATTTCAACACAATGTTAATTCAACGTTGAAACAATGTTCCAATTTCAACGTTGCATTGTCAACGTTGAATCAATGTTGAATATTTGTTGATCATTTATAACCTAAAATCAACAAAGATTCAACGTTGATTCAACAAAGTGTGCCTGCAGGGTAAACAGTAGTATATCATATATCGCCGTTCAAAAGTCATAGATCAATTAAGAGAAAACAAATCCAGGTTACAAACTATAGCTCTCATCGACTTAAACCCATCAACTATAAGCGGAAAAAAAATGTATAAATATAAACAATGAACTGTAACAAAAACAAACATCAACATACATACATTTTGTAAAACGGACTATACGATACCAATTGACATATTCCTGACTTGGTATCAGTCATTTTGAGAAGAACAAATTGTAGGTTGAACCCAGTTTTTATGGCTAGTCAGACGTTTCGCATGTACAGCGGTGTTGACAAATACCACTAGAATGACTATAATTCGTGGGAAGACATTTGTTTGAAGCAATCTAAAAAGAGAGAATTTAGGACGTTCGTACATTTATATAAGAAGAAGGATTACACTTCTTTATCGTTTAGATAAATAATTGTGTCTTCATGCTTCGATTTAGAGTAGAGCAAGATTGCTTCAAATATTAGAACTACTATCAACAGATTTTTATAAAGACATGCAATTGTTGTGTCGTGCTATAATTGTATGAAAGTAATAAACGGATGCATTTATTACTTTTTATTCTAATAATCATAGGTATTGGAAGACAATATGTGTTATTTCATTTTCATAGTAGATATGGAAAATATAAAAAGAGAGGTAAAAAAACCACTTATGTGATTTGGCAGAATAAGCAAATCCTGCTTAACTTTATCGTGCAAGTACAACCCATTTATTATTTCTAATGCTGTCCCGGTCTGAAACATATTGAGTTTAAACATTTTCATTTCTAATAACTGTGCCTTTAAAAGTATGTATAACATTAAATCCGTCTTTTTCGGTGAATGTTGAATTTCCCCTATTAAAACATAGATTGGAAATAGGGAATATTTCAAAAAGACAACAACCCGACCAAAGGACAGACAACAGCCGAATGCCACCTATGGGTAGCATAGTATAGCGAGAAAATCAGGAACCCGGTGGCGTGCTTCAGATTCACTTACAATTCCTTCTAATTAAGAATAGGTTTTCATCTTGAAAAAACATTAACACAATAGTTTACGTTATAGATACAATGGATAAGCGTTGATAAATGAAAAACAAACCATTCGACCTCCGGACTCATGGTTTCTTTTTCAAAAATCAACGCTTATCCATTGTATCTATATCACTTAACCATGGTTTTATAGCTTCCATGTTTATTATTAAACCAGTGATTATAATAGGAAATGTAATGCTATACTTAAACTCAGCTGGGAATTTGCTTGAAAGAAATTCAAAGTTCACAATCGAAAAGTTTTCATTTAAAGTTCGACCGACTCTTTTTGTAACTACTAAATAAACCTCAAGATACAAAGCAGTATTATATGTATCTTTTGTATCCTACATTTCATGTTTGATGTGATGAATGCAGTCTAGATTGGCACCAAACGTTGAATTATTTTTATTAGAAAACATGATATATGCTAAGAAATGTGAAGCCAAATGATATTGCTGGCCTTTTCTCATTCTTTAAAAAAAGTATCTGTATTAATTCAACATCCTTATGTATAAAGAAATAAGTTGGTCGGGAGAGGAGCATGATTGGTTTACATTTACAGAGCATGGGCTAAGCGAGAAGAAGTTGAACTGGACACTTTGTCAGAATGGGTTAAATCTATCAGGTCTGGGATAAAACGTCGCATTCACAAGTTGAAAAACTGTGTGAACGATCGACCAAAGTCCGTTTTCAGAGACAAAGAGGCCATGAAATGTCTATCATCTCTTCATGATAAGTATGTTGTTGTTCCTGCGGACAAAGCTTCAAATAATATTGTCTGAATGTAAATCGTATTACTACGAGTGTCTTGTAAAAGAATTATGTATAAATGAGCACTCAGGTAATCCCACATACAAAGACATATCATTTGACAAGGATGAGATTTTAGCAAATCATAAGTCCTAACATTACATTGAACATCAAATCGGAAGACTTTTGATTTCTCAACCCTGTATACCACCATTCCCCATGTGTAATTAAAAAATCGCCTAAAAGAAATAATCCACAATGCCATTCATCATAAAAATGGTAGCATACGCTATAAATTTATTACTTTGGTATTTCATAGGGCATATTTCGTTAATAGTGACAAACAAAAAGGTAAAACATGCTACACAGAAGAACAAGTGGTCAGCATGATGGAGTTTCTTATCGACAACATATTTGTTGAGTTTGGAGGAAGACTTTTCCAACAAATTGTCGGCATTCCTATGGGAACTAACTGTGCGCCTCTTCTTGCCGACATCTTTTTATTTTAATATGAATCGGAGTTCCTTAAGACACTTGTCAAAACAAGAGGATCAAAGAAGCCAGATTATTTAATTCCACTTACAGATATATGGATGATGTTCTTTCCATAAACAATCCGAACTTTTCTGATTGGGTTCCATTAATATATCCCTCAGAACTAGAAATTAAAGAAACAATAGACACGGCTTCTTCCGCCTCATTTTTAGACTTATATCTCGAATTTGAGTAGCCATATACCAACTTCACCTGCATATGGAATATATATTTCCAAACTTTTTCGATATTCAAGAGCTTGCAGCTTCTTTTCAGACTTTGTAAAATGTCATCAGTGTCTGGGTAGAAAGTTGATTAACCAGGGGTATGTCAAAGAACGTCTCGTTCTTTTTCTAAAAAAGTTCATCGGAAGGTACCAAGACCTTGTTGATAAATATTTCGTATCAACTTCACAAATAATACGTGATGGTCTTGATGTATAGATTCTGCGTACTGATGTTGTTTATCATCTTAACAACGTGTGTTATTGTTCTTTCATTTGTCTTTGTTCTATTATTCATATTACTTTCACTGTTTGATTGTTTTATGTGATATCCATTTGGCGTGGCTCGGTACTAAAACATCCCGTCAATGTGTTTGTATTGTCTTTCATTTTTTGCTGGTGTGTTTTGTATATGCGACCTTTTGTATTTCTTTGGTTCTTATAACGTGACTCTGTACTTTAAAAGATCCCGTCAGTATGATACTGTTCTATTTTATGTCATGATATATGTCAATTTGAATTACAAAACGTCATAATTATTCAATCGCGTAGTGGAATGAAATATTTGTGGATTTTTATAAACTCTATATAACTTTGGTACTATTTTAAATCTCGGTCTGTTTCTGAAATAAATTCTTACATACTTATGATTTTTTAACCCTGTATGCTAACATTGCCTATGTGAAATTCTAAAATTGTTTGTATATACATTGAACGACAAATATCTGTGACGTTTAAACTTTTCTGACGTCAGACACGCGAATCAATGAATGTGTTTGTAGATAGGTGTTTTTGTGTTCTGTTAATTGTTCCTTTTAAAATTGTTACACGATGATGACTGCTGTACCCATATTTTGACTACTTTATTTATTATGTCTCTTTAGTTCACGAATTATTGTGAATATAACGGAATTTGATGAGACTGTCATCATAGTGAGAGGGCTAGCGCTATAAAACCAGGTCTAATCCACCGTTTTCTACATTTGAAAATGCCTGTACCAAGTCAGGAATATGACAGTTCTTGTCCATTCTTTTTTTATGTGTTTTGTTATTTGATTTTGCCATGTGATTATAGACTTTCCGATTAGATTTTCCTCGAAGTTCAGTATTTTTGTTATTTTACTTTTTACAATGCCGCTTATTTGTCAAACATCCAACACTCCAACGTAACAAAAAAATAAAAAAATAAAACCACCATAACAATGCAAGCCCCAGATTATGGCTTCATGAAAGTGATTTTTTTTAGATTTATCCATGATTGCTTAAATGTTTTTTTGAAACAAAGCAAAAAGTTAAATCACAAAACTCTAAGGAAAATTCAAAACAGAAAATCCTTAATTAAATGGCAAAATCATATCATAAAACAGATCAAACGAATGGACAACAAGTTTTATATTTCTGACTTGAAACAGGCGTTTTCAAATGTAGAAAATTATTGATTTTGTTTTGTTTTCAAATGGGCATTCATATTGTTGGGTACATTTTGATCTCTCTTGTATCTGTTGTTGGTATCAATTATTATATAATCAATTTAATCAATCAACAATGCATAACTTTTTTGTGTTGTTCTGTATTGTGTTTTGTTTTGGTGGTTTGTTTCCACAAATTTCAAGTCGTTCTGTAAGTTAGAATATATTCATGATTTTATTTTGGCCGGATTCTATGACCTTTTACGTTTACAATTATCTTAAGAATTTTATTATTGCTTTGCTTACTTCCTAAGATGCAATTACCTTGAAGAAGTATGTTGCTTCAATGATATGAGAAGAATTATTCAATAGTTTTCAAATTATCCAATGATTCGGAACATACGCGTTTTTTTTAATTACATAGTTGTTTAACAAGTCAGAGAAGTTAATTTATAGTTTTCTGTTGCATTTAATGTTGATATAATTCTATTGAAAAATTTATATTGTAGAAGAAGGTAATATAAACGAAATTTGATAATTCATTTAACAAGTTTAATGAGAATCATTTATTACTGTTTGTTTAATTGCATTAAATTAAAATCAATTTTATAAACACTTGAATTTAAATTCTCTTTCAAATTGTAATTGGTGAAAAGTTATTGCTATTATTATTACTTTTAGATTGTTATCTCACAAACATATTCATCTGTTACTACACGATTCAAAGATTGTTTAAAAGAAAATAATACACATCGCATCAAATATTCTTTAGAAATAATACAACTTTTAAATTATAAGAGGAGGAAGTTATCCATCAAAATTAGTTATTCTTGAATCTTTCAATACTTTGTTTGGTAAAATTAAAGCCTTACGTTTTACGAGAACTAATTTCTATAATTTAAAACTTGACTTCAGTGAAGTGTGTTAAATTGCTCGGTACTTTATGATTAGAGCTGACAATATACTACGTGACACGAATTCACAGTCAATGTGTCCCATTAACAAGAAATGATCTAATTGAAAGATAAGAAGAAAACATACTAATACAAAAAAAAAGAAAAATATATAGAAAAGTTTTTTTTTTCGTATGATACATAATTTTAATTAATGAAATTAACATCAATTGTTGATTTAATTGCTTCTCCTTACAATGCTTGTTGTCAAAGTACACATATTTATGAATTTTATATTTTCAGTATTGATAGGATAATGAATTCGCCGTTCCAATTTAAATTGCATTCTGAAATATTTTTTTCAAAATCAAAGACAAAACGCTGTGATTTGGCTAATAAATCCCAACACAATTTCAATTCAACCAATGACCTGACGTCGTTTTTAATTGTCTGGTTATGAAGTATAACATTACAACGAATGCATTAAAATCAATGGCACATTTGTGGAGGATACGTGAATGAGATAAATATTCTTATCAAAGTTTTTTTATTTTCTTTTACGAGTTCTTTGGAGTAAGTTTGGCCGTGATTAGGTCTTTTCACCTTTCCGTGGAAAGACCTTTATATTTTGTTCTGATTATTATTTTTTTTCTTCCGCTTTATTTTTTTTCTAGCGTAATATTGATGTTTCAAAAGATTGACAACGGTGTAACCAAATACGTCACGTTGTAAGAGTTATCTCCCAAAAAACTGTTTTTCTTGTGGCCACTCCTCCTTCGCAATGGTAAAAGATTACGACAAAATTATTTTACCAAATTGCTCGTTACATCTTCAGGATTAGGATTTTTATTATGACCGAAGCTATCCAGAGACTCCATATGAGAGTTATTCCCCCTTATATATTTGATATAGGTGATATGCGTTTCTAACTGGTTAACCATAAGTAATAGAGACCTAGGGTCTCTTGATTTAAGATCCTTGGTCCAAAAAATGAAAATGAGGTCAAGGTCAAAGGTCAAGGTCATATTCTAAATTTTTAATTTCAGCTTATTTTCAGTTATTTTCAAAAACCTTAAAAGATATCGACAAATTATTTTTATTAAATTGTTAGTTGCAACAAAAGACTAAAATTTGATTGCGAGGGTACGTTGACCTTAAATGGGAGTTTTCTCCACTTTGATATTTAGAATAATGCGTAAAGTGATGTAAATCATTATCCATACATAATACAGACCTAGGGTCTTTTGATTTGAAGACCTAGGTTTACGACCTTGAAATTGAGGTCAAGGTCATAATCAAATTCAACGTTGTAGATTTTGATCTTTGCCCTAAATTCATATTTGTACAACATAATGCCATAGGAATTGACTTTTATTGACTGAATATAAATGTTTTCATATCAAAATATATTGTTAGTGGTGGAAAGACCTTCAATTGTTCACTGAACAATTGGTTTCTAATTTTCCATTGTTTTCATCGTGTCTGAGCTAGTTGAGTTTTTTTGTTTTGTTTGTGTTTATCACGGCCGAAATAGTAGCCAACAATGTGGTGGTGGTATGCCGTAAATACTACACGGACGTTCTTAAGAATGAAATTTTAGATTTATATGCATTCATGTCCATGCGCTTCACAGAGAGTCATATAGTAAAAAAAAACATATCATAACCACATCAAACAGTACAAGGCCTCAAGTAAGAGTACTACAACTAATATTTCAGTGCTTTTAACAAGTTCCTAAACTACTATCAAAGAGCTTATCATAAGCTATTGTATAAAAATATATGAAAATAGTGGAATTAACTATTTTGGAGTGTAAAAAATTCGTTGATTATTTAGGATAAATTACGTGCTTTTGATGGTCCTTTTGATTCTGTTGACAATTTGACTTTTCTACTCTTTACACTACACTTCCACACTATCTTATCAAACAAAAGTTTTACTATTTAAATAAATGGTTGTTTGGTAAATCTGAATGCAAATATATTTGCTGCAACTCATTCAAAGCCCTTTTCTCTAATGAGAAAAGTAAATATACAAGATATACTTACTTATAAGATGATTAAAGCTGTTTTTCTCCTTGATAATATTGTTATAAATACAGTTTATCGACAGCTGTGTGTATTCCTATGACTACTAATTGCGCCGCTTTAATAGTAGACTTGTTTATGGACTGTTATGAATTGAGGTGTATGGCCAAACTCAGTAAAGACTCGTCTACATTGCATTTAATTGATAAATTCAACAATACTTACCGTTTTCTTGATGATATTGTACGTTAAATAATCAAAAGTTTTGTAAGTAAACTGCCGAAACTCACTCAAAAGAACTTACTTTAAATGAATCAAATTTAAACGGTAATAACTGTCCTTTCCTAGATCTACGTATTGCGATTTTAAACGGGAATCTCAACACTAAAATGTACGACAAAAGGGACGATTGTCGTTCCCTATTGTTGATTTTCACTTTTTGGATGGTGGTATTCCTTTGGCACCATCTTACAGTGTTTATATTTCACAACTCGTTCGCTATGCCCGAATCTGTTGTCACGGTTTTGATTTTAACTAACGTAATATATGTATATTACTAGTAAATTATTAATCTAGGGATTTTATTACCACAAGTTACTTAAAACCGTTATCAAATTCGTCCATAAATATAAAGATATGGTTTTGATGTTTGGTTGTTTACCATGCCCAGAAATTTAGAAACGAGCATGTTAAACTTATCGATATTTTAAATAATTTTATACCAAAAGGTTACCAATTCAACAACGTAATTAGATCATTGAATATTGTTTTTATTGGTATTAATATTGATTTTGTTATCAGTAAATTAAAAGCAAACTAAATATTATTGTTATATACATATACACATTCATAGAATTTGTCGTAACATGTATCTTTGCAAGGTTATGTGTTTCTCTGATTGTTTATGACGTCATTACACTAAATCCATTAGATGTTGACTGTGTTCTGAATGATAATCAAGTCTTATATGCATGACTTTTTTATTAATTGTTAGTGGCTTTGAACTAGCTGTTAATACCTGATAGTTTTCTCATATCTGTACGTAGAGTCGTTTTGTTGTAAGATATGTACAAATACCTGGCCACGTCCACTTGTATTTGTAGTATATTTATCTATCTGATGAATTAAGCCTTTTTTAACTGATTTGTTTAGTCGGTTCTTATATTGTACTGTTACACCACTGTCCCAATTTAGGGGGAGGGTTGTGTTTAAACCCGCCATATTCTGTATGTGTGCACCTGTCTCAAGTCAGGAGCCTGTAATTCAGTGGTTGTCGTTTGTTAATGTGTCACATATCTTTCAGTAGCTTATGTCCTGTTGGTTATTCAATTATGTATAGCTTTACAACAGCAAAACTGATGCTTAGTTTCAGTCCTAATTAATAAACATGCTTTAATTTCTTAATAGTCATGACATATGGATGCTTTGTTTTCTTTATAAACATGTTACGTGTCTAATGGATATCTCATCAAATTAGATTTAAAATTGAAATTTGACTATAATTCGTTGAGATTTGTACTTTAAAACACATAGTAATTGAGATATTAACATTATGATATGCTCATGAATAATTTGGATGAAGGGTTTTGAATACCAAGGGGTTTGTGTTTTTTCTATCTTCACTTACACCATTAAAAGATATATTATCAGTGTAAGATCTTTGAAAATCACAGATTGGTATAAATATTTAATTGTTGATTTTAAGTGTTTCGTATGAAGGTTAAGCAGGAGTCCACCGAGGACGCCGTTAAATATTATTTACATCTTTTGCAAATTTAAATCATCTTAAAACGACCTTCAGTATTTAATACTCCTCTTTTCGTGAACACATTTGCTATATTTTTAATGGTAGACGTACTACAGCAGTTTATAAAGATTGAACTTTTTTTATTGTATAAAATGTATATTAGCCGTATTCCGTTACTTTGGAGTGTCTTTTTTGTCAGATAAAAAGAAAAAAGTTTCATTAGCCTCTTACATATGTCGCAGTTTCCAATTTTATCTCCATCCAGAATAAACAATCCGTAGCACAATAAAGAGAAAACCTTCCATAGTATCCCCATATAATTCACTACGAACGATATGTAATAATCTTGTTAAAAAAAATAATATACTAATTAAAACCATTTCCAAAGCTGGTACAATAAGAGGATGTTTCAGAAACCATGTATTGTTTGTTTTCGAAAAAGGATAAATTGTTCTGTCAATCAAAAATTCTTTTTTCGCATAAAAATGCACCTTTATGACTCAACCATAAATCATGCCATTTATATCCATATTTCTTCTTCATACCAACGACTTCCTTCTGACCTGGCTTACCAGTTGAATCAGGTTGTGATGAATGCCAATTGAAGTAAGTAAAGATTGATCCATCATTGTATCGCCAATGCTCTTCTGCGATTAGATGCGATCCTTGAAACAGTATCCAATTTGTAACGTCAAAATGATCTACAAATATTTTACAAATATTTAGATGGATTTTTCAAAAAATTCTCGGTTCAATTGACGATTGGTATTTGGTTTTTTTTATTGATATTTGAAAGCGGGTCTGATTGTATATAAGCTGGCTTCTAAAGAACACACGACAAAATAAAATTATTACATGTCACCAAAACTCGTCCTGTTTAGAAACAGTAGGTAATTTAAGTTTAATCTGCAGAAATATAGTTTGTTTTACAGTATGAAGTGACAGATCGAGGTAACATTAAAACGTCAATGAATAGAAATCACCTCTAAACAAATCGAAGTTAAAGTTTTATACTTTGAAATTGTAACAAAAATGATGTGTCAGGAGCCCGTGAAGAATGTCAAATACTGTAAATGCTACCTAAATCTGTCACTGTAATGGACTCGCCAAATTATATTGAATTGTGTGCCTTGTGTACCTAGTGTCATTAAGTTAGAATTAGCTAATAAACTGTTTTCTGTTCACTAATGGAATTTATTTTTGTAAATTGTATATGCATTCACTGGGAATTGAACCCTTCCGTGAAATCTGTTTTGTGAGACTGAAATCAATACATCAACGAAAACTCTCGGCTACCAATGAGTTACAATTTATATATCTATTTTATATATATAAATGAACATGTTATACACATCGGTTTATAAAGGACACTCAGGCTTGTACCTTTTGGTACCGTTTGGTACCTTTATGTATACATTCCAGGCAATTGAACATGTTTGCTTAATTGACGTCATAAGAAATTTCTACGGAAACACATTGACAACGTTCTGTCCAAGGCGATATAACCCCAGTCACTGTATATTGCCAAAATATATACGGTCAATGCAATTTGACTGCGCATTTAGTATAGCTGCAGTATAATATTTAGCGTCTAAAGTAGATTTTTTTCTCGGATTGATTTACCACTATTAAGAATTAATACACAACATGTACATTATTGTTATTAACTGTTTTCGTTGGAGTTTTTCTGAAGTTCTTTTTTTCTAAAGAGGCGCCAAATTGATAACGATTTTTTGTTTCATAATAATATAGTAAAGGACTAAAACGTTAAAAAATTCTAATTAAAAAAATCTGTCAGGTGAACAACAAAAATTACGAACTCTATCAAGGTCAATGAAATGTACTTTGCAAGAGGCATTTGATACAAATAAGTACTATACCCATCCTTGACAAAATATATTTACCAAGAAATGTAACAATAACAAGTTGCTTCTCTTCGGAATCTATTCTCATCAGTTCAGCTCCTTCGAGACCACATTTTGCTTCATAGTCTGCATACTGCAGTGACGTATTTAAACCATGAATCTTATAACAACTCTGAATCATTTCACTATAGACGTAACCATTTCTGTTTGGACATCGACCTACAATTCAAAAAAAAAATGTGTTATTCAAGATGTAGAAATTAGTTATTTACAAAACAATTCAGTCGTGTTCATACTGATTTATGAATAAAAATCATTGCTTGCTATCAAGCTGACATAATAAGTTTGAAACACGAAATACATACATACATGTAGCTTTGTGTAAGTTTGTAAATGTTTTTTTTTTATTTCGCAAACAATTTTATTCTTAAGACTTACGCGAGTATTAAAACAAAAGCAATGGTTACAAATACTTCAAACAAAGATAGTCTTTTCTAAGAATATAGTTATATAGTCGTTTACAACATACCTAACTTCAGTAAGCGTGATCTCAATTTACAAAAGTCATTCATTTAAATACGAAAAGAAAAAGAGTTGATACGGCTTTATTAAATAAAAAAAAGGTAAACGAAGATACAAGTATCTAGTATGCTATATCGCAAAAATCTGAAACAGAACTTAATGATTCCAAATAGGCTGACTTTGTCGAACTCATCAAATTTTAAACAAAATCAAAGATGCAAGAATACTTTTAAGATTTCCGCTTCCAAATTCCAAATTTCTTTGTAGCAAAATTTCAGCAGCGTCTGCATATGGACTTTATATAATAAACAATTGATATTATGCAGATCTTGTATAAACTAACATGATTTCCCTGATAAAGAGTTGTTCCTCAATAGGAAGTTACTCACTAGGAAGCACATAGTATGTCGATTGATATGTTCAAATCGTCATAATCACAATTGCGACCACCTTCTTACCTTATGCGACTTATTTGTGGATCAGAATACAGGAACAACACTACGAGTACGACGAATCTACATTTTGTACTTGCCCTTCTGAAGTAAAAAGTCAAACCACAAATATACTGAACTCCGACCAAATTCAAATCACAAAGTCCCTAATCAAATGGCAAACTCGAAAGCCCAAACACATCAACAACAAAACAAACAGATATAATAGGTTAAAATGTCTCAAAAAAGGGTACAGCAGTCACCATTGTGTTATAATCTTAATCACTATAAAACAAACAAATATTTAACAAAGAAGCACAGAAAGGCATACAGACAAAGTACATCAGCAAAAATGAAAGACAAGAATACAAAAATGTACCTTAGCACAATAACAAAATGAAGGATGTATAAGTACAGAGTCCACGTCATATGTAACAAAAAGGCATCAAAAGTATATAGGCAAAGCACATGAGCAAACATGAAAGACAAAATTACAAAAATCCGCCAAAACAGACTAAATAGTAAACGTAATACCATAAAGTCAAATAA
Organism: Mytilus galloprovincialis; assembly: GCF_965363235.1. Classification (NCBI taxonomy): domain Eukaryota; kingdom Metazoa; phylum Mollusca; class Bivalvia; order Mytilida; family Mytilidae; genus Mytilus; species Mytilus galloprovincialis. The sequence goes on from NC_134844.1 coordinate 77,678,542, forward strand.
CATATTACTAAAACACGTTATTAAGATGTTAAACAACATAAGTATCCAGATTCTATACTGCAAGACCATCGTGTATTAGTTGTGAAGTTGATACAGAATACTTATATCCATATATAAAAACCGGGTTTTTTTTGTGTGCTCTATCTTTTTTCTGAATGTTATATATACTGTTGATGATGTTGTTAGTCTTTTTGGGGTGTTTTTTTTTTTTTTGTTTCTTTTGTGATAATTTTTTACTTATAACTTAACATGTCCCTTAGGCTTAGGAATATCTTGCCACTCTTTTTGTCTTTTCAATTTTCAATTCTAATTATGATAATAATCCTTAATCCATCCACTGCACAATGCTATACGCATCATACACATCAATATTGAGTTGATATTCGTGTAAATCATGCACATGCTCATCATGTAAAAATATTTTAAAATCTTAAAACCATTTTTGAAATCGGTGAAATGATCCTTAAAAAACAGATTGCAAAATTGCTTTTCCCGTAGCATTTTGATCGATATGATGATTATTGCAATATTCCAAAGGTGACATGTGAAACATATAAAAAGCAATGTTTTAAGGTAGCTTATGGAGATATATTCCATTTGTTTTGTGTTGGAATAAGTGTAAATGTTAAACATGTAAGTTTTCGAGTTCCATAGAAAGAAATGTTTTTTTAAGAGAAAAAAATGAAATTAACACAATTGATTAAGAATATACCCGATGAAAACATAAGTTGCAAGTTATTACATTAAATGTCACAGAATAGTTGAAATAAAAACGTTAAAATAAGTAGATCGATAAAAAAAATAAAATAACATTGCTCGCTCGCACATTTCGAAGGTAGTTTTACAACGATACAAAAAAATATAGGATACATGCATACATGTAGGCTGATTTCTACTTTGATCTAGTTGTTGTCTCCGTGACACATTTCCCATTTCCATAATCAATGGTATGTACATGTAGCTATCGTAACAATAATGTCAATGATTATAAGTTTCTTATGATGTATTTCATGTTTTTGAATAAAAGTATGGAAAAAGTAAAAAAAAATACATATAATATTTGCAAATATATGTTATGTTTATTGTATCACCCATATGAAAATTTCGAGTGATACACTGCTTTTCCACCGTTTTGTTTTCTTTATTTTTCTTATAACTATTAGTCCGCTTTTTTTGTCATGAGACTACTGGACTTATGTTGATGAAACCGTCTAGGTATATTGAAAAGCACCATATACAGATGTACAAGGTAAATGTTTCCGTACCTATGGAAATTAAACCAAAAGTAACAAACTTATTTTGGGATTGCTCTTATTTTCTTAGTTTGCCTTAACTAAATTTAAATCATTACATTTTAATATACTGTAGTTGTGTACAGAACTTGGATGATTTTGGAACCACTACATGTATGTTGTCATGAAAACTACAACAAAAGTAAACAAAAAATAAAATTGAAAAGGCTCCAAACGTAATAAAACTAATTATAGTATAAACTGGCATGTGTGCATGTGGAATTTAGAATTGGAATTTTAAAGGTGCTGTCGTAACAATGCGAATCATGCAAGATATGACAAAACGCTCATAAAACAGGATTTCCTATATTAGAATGATCGGTCAAAACAACGATAATTTGATGGTAATACCATGTTCCCTTTAAGGGAGCCTTGTTGCATATGTAATTTAAATTTTGGAAATGGTCACACCGTTACCGTGGAAACAGCAAAAAATGTCAAAAATGTCAGAATACTCACAACAGTTAAAAATAGTTTTTTTATTGGAAAGTAAAGAGGAAACTTTGACTTCAGAATTTCCCAAATGAACGCCATCGCCTAGAAACAGCAATAACGTGAAAAATTTGAAATTCCTCGAAACTTAACAATTCTATACAGACATGATAACTGGTATATAAATATTTTGCCCTTGACTTTAGAATTTTTTAAATGTATAGGAGCGATTGCAGATATAATGACTGGTCGTTTAATATACTTGGGATCATATGGTTAAGGTGCAATCATTTGCAAAATATTCAAACATCAATAGATAGAAAATAATATAACAAGTAAAACTTATTATTATATTTGTAACATAGCCTCTTACTGTCTAAAACTAAATGATAGCTCCACCCATCACTGTGGTATCCTTTGGTAGACTTCATACCATTTACATATCCAGCACTTAATCCTTGACACTCATTAGATGTATGAGAATGTGAAACTGACATACATTCTGTCATGTGAGTACACTGCATTACACATTCTAAAATGCTCCTGTTAATTTTGAATATCACGTTCTCATTGAAATAAATGTTGTTTAGTTCAGATACATTCTCGGTAAATCCGACTTTCTTTTTACATGCAACTACTTGATATGATATCAAAATATATAGAATTTCATGCAAAAACATCATAACTTTTCCAAAATTTTTTAAGGTTATTTATCAGATACGAGCCAGTACAACTTCATGAATTGTTGATGTATAAGTGATATGTACACTTGCCGAGTGTACCTAAACATATGATATCGATATTTTCCCACAACATCCAATTATTTCTCTGCTATACTTTACATTTTAAATAACTGCTTATCAAAACATTTAGCGGAACCAACTATTATATCATGTATAGTAACAATATATTTTGCATGTATCATGTGTATATGCTTAAAATACAGGTCCAGGTAATAGTTATATTATAAATAGCTAGGGGAAATATTTTATGGTTTAATTTTGATAAAAGAAAGAAACAGAACATTTAAAAAAAATGCAACTCCAATGTATGAAAAAAATAGCTGTTAACTTATATTTTGTAATTCAAACACTCCTTGTCTGTTGTGACAAAGTCAAACTGAAGGTAATCAGTATGCCTATACTCTTAGTGATTTTAATAATGTGCATGGTTAGTTTAACATAAATAGAAACAGCCTCCAATCGAACAAATATTGGATTATAAACAGAGATGATACATTACATGTTTTTTATCTAGATTTTAAGATATAATAAAATAAAAATTTGGTGGGCAATAAATAAACTCATCATAAATACCAGGATTAAATTTTGTATTTACGCCTGACACGCGTTTCGTCTACAAAAGACTCATCAGTGACGCTCGAATCCCCTAAAAGTTAAAATAAAAAAGGCCGAATAAAGTACGAAGTTGAAGAGCATTGATGACCAAAACTCCTTAAAGTGTTGCCAAATACAGCTAAGGTAAATTCTATTTCGGAGGTAGAAAAGCTTTAGTTATTGAAAAATTCAAATTTTAGTAAACAATTAATTTATAAATATCACCATATCAATGATAATTCATGTCAGCACAGAAGTGCTAACTTCTGGGCTGGTGATTTCCTTGGATTTTCTAAAAGGACTTTTGAAAATATATGTAATACAATTCTGGAAAGAATCGAAAAATGGGGTTGGAAACAGGAAACAAGAGGGTATATTTCGCCTTTGATTTTTGTCTGATTCTAGTGTCCACGACGAGTATTTCATTGACAAAATACATGGTGCTCAGAATAAAATCATCCTGACTACCTGAAATGTTGATTTATGATTTTTGAAAAATATGTTCTAAAATCATGGAAAAAGAGCGGTTTCATGCGCAAAATATCTTTATGCAATACATGGATAAATCTATAAGGTTCTGAATATCTGACAAAAAAAGTAAAAAAACAAGGGTCACCCCCGATAAATTCATTGTGTTACATAAAATATAATTGTTTGTGCTTTCACAGAACAGACAAGTCTTATATTTCACTTGTTCTGTCCCTGTATTCCAAAATGTATCATTACAATATTATGTAACTAAATTGCCAAGTTAAAACTTAATGTCAAAATTTATTTTGTGTTTAAAAACTGACGCAGTTAAACATGTGTACTGACTTAGATATCAGGATGAAAGGTATTCTCACGGTGAGACATATTTACATTAGCAAAATAAAACAATGTGTAGTCGTCAATTATGATATTGATAAAAGGACATTATGGTAAACTACGAATAGAGCTATATTATTGCCGGTTGATAGTGATTTTCCAATATAAACTCCATATAATGCATTAATTTTGTTCAATTATTAATTTACTTAAGTCGGGTTTTATACATTTTCAATGAAATATAGCTCCAAGAGCTTTTAAGAACATTTATAACAATCATTTTATGAGAGATAGTATAACGAAGTACGGAATTCAAATGCTTCTGCTTTAGAATTCAAAGTCATCATTAAGTTATGAAAAAACAAGGTGAACCTAACATGGGAATAAGTGCTATTGATTAAGCTTTAAACCAAATTGGTTAATGTATATAGATATAGGAAGATGTGGTGTGGGTGCCAATGAGACAACTCTCCATCCAAATAACAATTTTTAAAAAAGTAACCCATTATAGGTCAATGTACGGCCTTCAACACGGAGCCTTGGCTGACACCGAACAACAAGCTATAAAGGGCCCCAAAACTACTAGACTAAGTGTAAAACCATTCAAACGGGAAAACCAACGGTTTAATCTATATAAAATAAAAAAAACGTGAAACGAGAAACACGTGTTTAGATTGAGACTTGTGTTGTCAGCAGGAACATGATCAAAGTATAGACATGTTAAAAGTACGATAATAATAAACACATGAGACCAATGAAAGTGTAAATATATCTTTGTCCCTTTTGGTTTATAATGTAGCTTTTAATCTTTTTAATAGTCTTTGTAATTAGATTATTTTTGCCTCGAGCATCCCTGAAGAGACATTGATTGTAGCAATGCGCATCTAGTGCAGAAATATTGGTACCGTTTATGTTGAAGAAATTATTGATGCAAGCTATTGTAGTTTTAACGTGGATAGGAATTATATTCATGATAATTTTTGCCCGAGCGATATTGCATTAATATTTCGATTCTGATTAGGACAATTAAGGTAATTTCTATGTTTGATTTGTATAAAAGAGGGACGAAAGATACCAGATGGACAGTCAAACTCATAGACAGTTAAACTCATAGGATTTTCAAAAAAGGGTAATACAATTATGGAAAGAATCGAAAAGTTGTGCTTGGAAACAGAGGAATAAACAAGAGGGTATATTGGCATAATGTGCATATAACTTTGGTGAATTGTTTATATTTTTTGACGTTAGCTTCCTTTCTTTGTTTTTTTAAAAGTTTTAGAATTTACTTTTCTGAGTTTATTCTTAAGAAAAGGGGGATTTTCCAGTTTTTACACTATAACTCAAAATGCTTTCAGCAGTTTTCATGAACATTTGTGAATTGTTTATAATTAGTGATGTAAGCTGCTGCCTTCAGAATTAAATTTTACATTTTACATTTCCAAATTACATGAGTTATGAGGTTTTATATATTAAAAAGGGGGGGGGGATTATCCAGTTTTGGTCAATGTTTTCAGCAATTATCATTACACTTTGTAAATTGTTTATATCTATTGATATAAGCTCCCTTTTTTATTTTCATCAATTTCTATCTAATATATATGGCATTGAGAAGTAATTGAACTTTATTTATATTTATTGTAAATGTTACGAGCGTATCATGTGCTGGTGGCTGAGCTGTTTATTAAAGGTGATATCATACTATGCACATGGTTTTTGACTATAATTTCTTAATTACATTTATGTTATTTGAATTTAAGGGATAGTTTTAATTTATATAAACAAATCCCACGTCGATGTATAATATGTACAACAATCCATCATCAACCCGCGCCAATTTGGATATAATTGAAAGACATCTAGAGGTTAATAAACAGTCTTGATCGCCATCAAAAGACAAAATAATGAAAAATATAGCGATGTTTTTAGAAGAATTATTATTACATGTATTTGTAATAATTAAACTATATCTTTTAAATTGTTTTGACTTTTAGGTTGCACCTACCATTTTAGAAAAAGTGGTATTTCATTGCGGCTAGTCTGTTAGAGGGGTATTTCATTTGCTGCAGATATGGAATCTTATTCTTATCTTAACATGAAGTCAGAATGATTTCAAAACAAATTCAATGAAGGTGGAGTACGACTGAATGGTATACATATATTATTAATCCAATGGTGATAGTATAAATAGACCCTTACAAGTCTTAGATAACATTTTGTAGTGTTGAATGTTTCTTAACTAAAATAAGGAGGTATTCACTTTTATCGTGCTTCCCCACGCCTATATCACCCTGCTCTGTTGTTGTTCATGAAGAACCTGTAGTACAAAGTATATCAATGGATTGAGATCTTTGTCTAAGTGTATTATTAAAGTGCTTTGCTTTCAGCTCAGTTCACTGTTATGCAATTCATTCTTTGTGGAATAAAGATTTGACAGACAACGATCATGTAAAAGGAATTGTCAAAGGAGTATCCATTCTATATACAATTTAAGTAATAGAGAGATAAAAGCATTTTTTTTTTTAGATTTGAACCAAATATATTTTTGTGTATTAGCCAAATTAAAAAAAAAACACAAATTTACCAAAGAATGTTACTCGCGCTACTAGCAGTTTGACACTAGGTTGTTTTGTTACACTTTATATACATCTGTATTACCAATGTTATTTCAACTGATCGGGCGGAGCTTAAACTTTAATTTGCCTCCATGTAAGAATATTTGAAGATGTATGTGATGGTGACCGTTAAAATTATAATTTATTTCTTATCACCTATCAGTGTCACCAAACTTATATACAAATGGACTGAGTATACGATACGCGACGAATAACTGGACACTTCATTGATGAGTTTATCCCGAAACACCTGTCTATAGATGGACTGAACCGGTTAAACTCCGCCCAGTCAAGTGAGATTAATCAAGTAACAGAAGTACGACATACTGACATTTATCATTCGTTTGTTTATTTTTAAATTTGTGTGAATTAACAGTTGATATTAATTACTACGTATACTTCCATATCACAGCAAAACTGCCTTACTTTATATGTATCACTTATATTTGATATTCAAAATAAGAAATAAATTAAAAAAAGAAGATTTTTGCAATACCTTTTTTCATATTGAATCCTATTTTTTTTTTAGCTTTTTATACATATAAAGTAGATGTTAATGATATTCACTTGAAATTTTATCAGATGACTTCTTTAAATTTGATGTTATGTTCATACTGGTCTAATCGTTTTTATTGCTTTGGCCAGCTTTGGAGGAGATATTTTCAAAGAATTGATAAAAAAGAATACTAGTAACACAGAAGTTTACTTTCTAGCTCATCTGCCCCAAGCATCATGTCAGGCATTGTCATTACTAAAAACTATTAATATCTCGACATTTAAACGAAATCGTTTACTTATGATTATGATGAACCCTCACAAATTAATATAAATAGAACCATACAAAAAGTAAGCAAATACATGTTCTCAGATACCATCTCCAATATAAAAAAAATCTCATTATTAAAAAAATTAACCTATTATGTGTTCCTCTCCTAGCTACAAAATGTATCCAAAATCAAAGATGTGGAACATATGCTATCATAATCATTCGGTAATTAATGCAATTAGTGTCTCTTCCATGCCCATCTTTAACATAAAAAACTAAATATCAAATTAAATCTTATTTTCTCAAACAGTAAATGTTAAATATTTTTTTTTGTGAAAAACTCTTAATCATAGATTTTCATATACACCAAAAAGAACCCACATAAACAATTCTGTATTTAATGTTATAAATGATTACAAGTTTCCACAAACATGTGACTGTATACGTCTTTTTTATTATTTCGATTTTAATTATTTTTCTATTCTTTTTTTTTAGTTTTACTTTACAAAAAAGTGGATTGATTTTGTATTTTTCGTTTAAGACTATCTTTTCATATGTTAACAACATGCTTTATATTTAACAGGATAGAAATATTGACGACAGATAAAATTTTGGAAAAATGTTTTGTGGAAATTCAAGTTTTATAAATCATTACTGACAAGAAGAGTATTGAAAAAGATTATGTTTTTTGAAAATCGTGATTTAAACAAAAATTATGCAGTTTCCAAACTGCTCTCTATAGAATTTCATAGAAAAAAACTAAACTATAATTTCGAAATAAATATATGAACTATAAAGGAAAACTAAAAGGAAAACAGTAGATTCATACCACTGCATAGATAAAAATAAATAACTTTAAGCACAAGTTTGACTTAAATTGTTAAACAAATGGCGAAAAGAAAACTGATATTATCGTGAAAAAAAAGGATGAAAAAGTTAAAAACTGGAACACATTGAAGATAAAATGATGCACAGTCGTGCATCGAAAATATGTTAAGTGAAAACAACACTTGTGAACTTTCCATTTCTATGTAGCAACATTCCTGTAACACCTGCATACGGAGTATATATCTCTAAATTGATACGATTTCCCCTTGCTGGGGTGTCCTATCATGATTTCTTTGATAGAGAGAGGGTTGCTACCCACAAGAAAGCTATTAAACCAAGAGTTCCAAATTTTACGGAGTTGGTTGACCGCTTTGGAATATCTGTTTCATAGATGATATCGGATATGTTTCTAACGTCGTAACTACAATCCTCTCCCTTTTTTATGAATGTGACCTACCGAGTTAGACCATTTACCGGGCTTGTAATAATATGAGCAACACAACAGGTGCCACGTGTGGAGCAGGTTCTGCTTACTCTTCCGGAGCACCTGAGATCGCACCCAGTTTTTGGTGGTGTTCATGTTGCTTAGTATTTAGTTTTCTATGCTGTTTTTGTGTACTATTATTTGTCAGTTTGTCTTTTTTATTTTTAGCCATGCTGTTGTCAGTTTATTTTCGATTTAGGAGTTTGACTGTTTCTCTGGTATCTTTCGTCCTTCGTTTATAACCCTTAAACGGTCCTGGAGTTTTAATTAAAGGCAAACATACGGAGTTAACAGGAGTGGCATCCGTACGTAAAGAGAGCATATTATTTAGTGATAATGAAACAAAAGCAAATATACTAAATGAACAATTTGCATCGGTTTTCTCGTCAGAACTAGGAGAAGTACCAACAAAAGGCAACAGTTCTTACTCATTCATACTAGAATGTAATGTGCAACAGGCTAGAGTTTACAAACTACTTAAAAAACCACCAACAATAATAAAGCAACTAGTCCTGACACAATACCAGGGAAACTACTGAAACTAAAAAAAGGCAAATAACAAGATCAATAGAAAGAGGCTAAAACAGGAAGAAGGCATCAACGTGTCATCCTATATCCATGTCGTCGATTTGTAGCAAGATGATGGAACATATACTGCATAGTAACATCATCATTCATCTTTGGGCTGAAAATCAACTCGGTTTCCGCAAAAATAGATATGAAGCCAGTTTGATTTTAATTTACAAGATCTAGCAGATAGACTAAACAGTGGGGATCATGTATTATGTAATGGTATACTTTCAAAAAGCATTTGACTATGTTCCACATCAAATGCAGCTACTGTGGTTTACGAGGGAATGCACTTCAATGGATAAATAGATTCCTTTCAGTGCCGAACACAACATGTTGTTTTAAATAGAAAGAAGTCAGAAACATCGAACGTTACATCTGGAGTTTCCCAAAAGGAACAGTAATGTGAACTCTTCTCTTTCTAATATTCATAAATGACCTGCTAAGTAAATTTGATGTGGAACGTTGTCAAATGCTTTTTAAAAGTCTGCCAATACGTCTAAAGCTAGATTATTCACAGATTAATGTTAACTGTACAGAAAGATATGTAAAAAGGAGGATACCATCTTAATCCAGAAAGACCCTGACAATTTACAGAAATAGGTTGTGTCTCATCCTGACAAATACGAGGTACTACGGGTAACAAACAAAAGATATCCAATTCCTTAGAACTACGTCATATACTGAAAGACATAACAGGTAGTAAAGAACACAAAATAGTTGGGCCTTAATATCAGGCACAAAAGTGGGACGAAAAATACCAGAGGGAAAGTCAAACTCATAAATCGAAAATAAACTGACATCAACATGGCTAACCAGATGCTCCGCAGGGCGTAGCTTTATACGACCGCAGAGGTTGAACCCTGAACGGTTGGGGCAAGTATGGACACAACATTCAAGCTGGATTCAGCTCTAAATTTTGATTGTGATTAAATAGTTGACACAGCATAGGTTTCTGACACAGAATGAATGTGGTCTAATGAACTTAAATTTTTTTTTACCTTTGAGCAATTCACTATGCTGTTGAATATTAATCCTCTCAAAAAAATGTTTGAAGAAATTTTCTTTTTATTTATGAAATCTGAAATGAGAAAAATTCAACCCCCCCCCCCCCCCCCCATTCCATTTTCACATCCCCCTTTCCCTTTTTCCAAAACTGATTTCAATTCAAATTTCTAATGGAGTTTGCAACAATAACTACTCATTTAAATACATCATAAAATATCAAAATGTAAAATAAAGTGCTTGTTATCACTGAATGGTAAAGATTGTTTTAAATTATCAGTTGATAGTAAAAGTGAATATAAAACCTTAAAAAAGACTTATTAAGAAGGGATATGGTTACGATACTATTGTCAGGTCATTAAAGATTGCATATTTTGGCGTTAATATTGATTCACTTATAGGGTCTTTGCATCGGAACTAAACACATTTATTTTTAATAAACCAGTTTTTGGCATGACACGGGTTATGTTCTTCTCATATTTGTTTTGATGGTATGATACTAAACCCCTCAGGGGGAGGATTGTGCCTGATATTCATATGATGAAGACATAATTTTTCAATCAGTTTAATTGAGGTTCGGAGCTGGCATGTCAGTTAACTGCTAGTAGTCTGATGTTATTTATGTATTATTGTAATTTTGTTTATTTTCTTTGGTTACACCTTCTGACATCAGACTTGGACTTCTCTTGAACTGAATTTTAATGTGCGTATTGTTATGCGTTTACTTTTCTGCATTGGCTAGAGGTATAGGGGGGAGTTTGATGAGATCTCACACACATGTTTAACCCCGCCGCATTTTTGCGCCTGTCCCAAGTCAGGAGCCTCTGGCCTTTGTTAGTCTTGTATTATTTTAACTTTAGTTTCTTGTGTATAATTTGGAGTTTAGTATGGGGTTCATTATCACTGAACCGGTATATATTTGTTTAGGGGCCAGCTGAAGAACGCCTCCGGGTGCTAGAATTTCTCGATTATTGAAGATCTGTTGGTGACCTTCTGATGGTGTCTGCTCTATGGTCGGGTTGTTGTCTCTTTGGCACATTCCCCATTTCCATTCTCAATTTTAAACATTGTATATTGTATAAAACAATGATTTAAGTTGATTCAACTACTATTCTGGACAATGAAAGATAACTCCAATTGAAAATTTCTTGTTATTGCACAATATTATGCAATTAGATATTTCTTGCTATTGCGCAATACTGTGCAATTGAAAATATTTGCTATTGAACATTACTGTGCAATTGAAGATTTCTTGCCATTGCGCAATGCTGTGCAATTGAAAATTTCTTGCTATTGCTGAATACTGTGCAATTGAAAATTTCTTGCTATTGCACAATACTTAATATAATAATTTTGGATCCTGATTTGAACCAATTTGAAAACTGGACCCATAATCAAAAATCTAAGTACATGTTTAGATTCAGCATATCAAAAAGACCAAGAATTCAGTTTTTGTTAAAATCAAACTTAGTTTAATTTTGGACCCTTTGGACTTTAATGTAGACAATTTGAAAACGGGACCAAAAATTAAGAATCTACATACACATTTAGATTTGGCATATCAAAGAACCCCAATTATTCAATTTTTGATGAAATCAAACAAACTTTAATTTTGGACCCCGATTTGGACCAACTTGAAAACTGGGCCAATAATAAAAAATCTAAGTACATTTTTAGATTTAGCATATCAAAGAACCCCAAGGATTCATTTTTTGTTAAAATCAAACCAAGTTTAATTTTGGACCCTTTGGACCTTAATGTAGACCAATTTGAAAACGGGACCAAAAATTAAGAATCTACATACACAGTTAGATTCGGAATATCAAAGAACCCCGATTATTCATTTTTTGATGAAATCAAACAAAGTTCAATTTTGGACCCTTTGGGCCCCTTATTCCTAAACTGTTGGGACCAAAACTCCCACAATTAATCCCAACCTTCATTTTGTGGTCATAAACCTTGTGTTTAAATTTCATTGATTTCTATTTACTTATACTAAAGTTATTGTGCGAAAACCAAGAATAATGCTTATTTGGGCCCTTTTTTGGCCCATAATTCCTAAACTGTTGGAACTAAAACTCCCAAAATCAATCTCAACCTTCCTTTTGTGGTCATAAACCTTGTGTCAAAATTTCATAGATTTTTATTTATTTAAACTAAAGTTATAGTGCGAAAACAAAGAAAATGCCTATTTGGGCCCTTTTTGGCCCCTAATTCCAAAAATGTTGGGACTAAAACGCCCAAAATCAATCCCAACCTTCTTTTTGTGGTCATAAATCTTGTGTTAAAATTTAATAGATTTCTATTCACTTTTACTAAAGTTAGAGTGCGAAACTAAAAGTATTCGGACGACGACGACACCGACGACGCAGACGACGACGCCAACGTGATACCAATATACGACCAAAAAATTTTCAATTTTTGCGGTCGTATAAAAATGAAAAAGACAAATAGACAAACAATAGTACACATGCCACAACATAGAAAACTAAAGAATAAACAACACGAATCCCACCAAAAACAATAGGTGTTGCTTATGTGATAACAAATCCGGTAAATAGTCTAATTCGGTAGGTCAATTCATGAAAGGGAACGGGATTGTAGTTACGACGTAAGGAACATATTCGATATCAATAACGGTTAACCAACTCGTGATTCCGTCCGTAAAATTTACGAGTTGATGATTCGAACTTCACCATCATGGAACCATTACATATGCACATTAACCAAGAAAGTGACAACATCAATTCTTTCTTGAGAGGAAATATCAGCTTCTACCAAAATGCGATCATAGCACAATGCGACACCACACTAGTAAGATCAACTATGGATTATGCTTCTTTCATTTTGGATCCAACAACTCAGAAAAAAACAATCAGACAATTAGAAACGGCTACTTTATAACCACCAGTAGATTAACCTAGATGCCAGAAGCCCTGCAATGGTTTAAAAAACAAGGATGCAGGCAGAGAATAAAGACCACCAAGCTCTACTACATAATACACCATCTAGTTGATATTCCACCGGAACACTACCTAATACCAAGAAGAGTGGCTTAACACTAAAAGAACATGACACCAGATTCCTATTACCCTACTCGAGAAACAAAACCACCAGCCATCATTTTCAATCTGTAATACGTCTATGGAATGAACAACCATCATCTGCTGTTGTCACAGCTTCAATATTGAACGGATGTTTAGACTCTTGCTTCGTGTTAGATTTTTCATTTTTAATTGTATAAAGCACCATGATGGCTTTTAACCGGATTTAAGTACATAATATGTTGGGAAGATGTTCCCTTTGGTCATGTGTAAATACAAAAATGTAGTTATTTCCGATGATACACCAGAGACGGAATGCAAATTAATGGAAGAAGAACCAAAAAAAGATTGTAGTAGATGGACTAGTTTTTCGAAGACAAAAATATTTATAAAGTAGAAATTTACTCTGCAACATAAAACTACATCGTCCAACACAAAAATAAAAACATCGCCAAAATCGAATTTATAACACATATAGAAGACAAAGAAATATACAACAAACGATATAATTTCAAATTCCTATAGATTAAAACCTAGAAAGTTCGATATGCTCACGTTTCAACTTTACTATGTAAATATACAATTCGATGTTGTAACTAAAATACAGCAGAAAAAAAATAATGTTTTGTATATTTTGTTTTTTGTTTCGGTCTAACTGAACTACGTCTAAGTTATTTGTAGCTGACGAAGCAATCAGATTCATATATCCATTTAAAGGAGATAAGTAATATAATTCTGTTACATAATTTGAATATGAGACCATGATATTTTGGGGAATTTGTTATTTAAAATATTAAGGTATGACTATTGTATTTAATTAGACATGTGGTACCTTAGAGACAGCATTTTCAGGAAAAATATGTGAAATTGATCACTATATAAATTGGAAATTAATATATGATGGCAGACTAGTCAAACAATAGATTATAAAAGACCTAATTTCATACCTAAATAAACTGATCCCATTGAGTGGAAATTCCCAGAGATCAAGTCGACAACAGATAAATAAGCTATCAATAGAATGCTCGTTATTATAAATGTAAATTGTCTGGCTGATAATGAAAATAAATTTAATTTCAAGAACAGCTTTGCACATCTAATTTTTAATTCACCTCGAAAGATTAACACTAAATTCCTAATTTCAGTTTGCATTTAAAGTAGGTCTTTTGCTCGTGTATTGTTTGATTTTAATTTATACCAGAGAGGTCTGTCCTTTGTCACCTATATTGCTACACAGATATCCAAATGAGGCATGTTGTTCACAATAAAAAAAAAGTATGCATTCTTTTTTTTCTTCAATTTTACAAACAGCAAGCTGATGATATTTTGTATATATCCAAATAAACATGAGATAAAGGCAACACTAAAATACCGTTGTATCGATTGAGAGAAAACAAATCTGGGTTACAAACTAAAACATAGGGAAACACATAAACTATACAAGAACAACAGAACAGCAGAAACAATTAAGTGCAATAACAATAAACGACAATGCAATAACAATAAACGACAATGCAATAACCATAAACGACAATGCAATAAAAATAAACGACAATGCAACATACATAGAAACGAACTATTAGATAACAACTGCCATATTCCTGAATTGGTACATTTTAAGAAAACAAAGGTATGTTGAACCTAGTGTTGTGGTTCCAATTTTTCCAAATTATAAAAATCAGAATCAGTCTAACGGTTAGTACATGTCTCGCCAAGCGCGAGGTTCGTCTGAAAAAGACAAATCAGTTACGCTCGAGTCAAAAAAAAAAAAAAAATGAAAAGACAAAACAAAGTACAAAGTTGAAGAGCATTGAGAACCAAAATTCCTAAAAGTTTTGCCAAATACGGCTAGGATAATCAAATTCCTGAGGTAGAAAAGCCCTACTATTTTAAAAACTCAAAAGTTTACGTTATGTCAGAGTTATACATTTTTAATGATCAAACAATTTAGATTTTTTTTTCATATTATGCATATTTCGTCTCGTTTAACATAGACACACCTACAAAAACTTGTTTGTTGGTAGAGACACGCAAGTTGTAAATTAACAACATAGTTTGTCTACGTGTTTTGCTTAAATGAACCATATAGATATAGCTATCATAGAGATAATAAAAATTTGCAATAAAATTGAGAATGTAAATGCGGACTGTATCAATGAGACAACAACTCGACCTAAAGGCATAAACAGCTGAAGGTGACTGGTGGTTCTGTTCTACATTACCTAGCTAGACAATCTCTCACCTAGTTACATGTACTGATTTTCCAGCCTCAGACCTCAAACTGATTGGAAGATTTTGCCGTCATCGTAGGAAAATAAAGCACAAAAACTCCCCATATGGAGTTAAGTAGCATACCATCCTACGTTATACGAGAAGAACATAACCCGTGTCATACCAACAACTGGTTTTAGAAAAAAATTGTATTGCTCGTGCACAGACTCTATGAGTGAATCAATCAAAATTTACACCAAATGATGCCAGTTTGATGACAGGACAGCGGTATCGTAACTCAATACCATCTAGATAAGTCTGTTTAAAGGTTTGGTTAACTTTGAGGTGAATGCCGACTATTTTTGCTTTGTAAAAAAATTAACCATAGAAAATTGGATGTGAAATACCTAAACCTGTTGATTTGTGTGTACGAATGATGTACTTGTATTATATATAATATGTACATGAATGATTAAACGACGACTTGAAAAATTGTTCATCAAACTATTTATGTAACAAACATATTCATAATGAAAATGATTAGGATATATATATGGTATTTGATAGCAGAAAGCGATAAAGCATTTGAAGAACCAAGTTTAGGAGCCAATTTAGTTGCTTTAGTGCTAGATGGAAGAGATGTAATAATTGTAGGCGTTGATTTGATCGATTCATAAGTCTTTTCTCTGCGTTTTGTCGAATATATTTTGTGATTTCTAGATGCAGATCTTTCATCATCGAAAATGGTTGAAGCAGGCGTAACCATGGAAATCGGGCTTGTTTGATGAGGTTTTGTTTCCGTTTTTTCCTGTTTGACATCAAATTGTATATTAAAGTGTGCAACGTTATGTTTCTTAATAGTACGTCTGGTGCCGGTTACAGTTGTTGATATAGTAGTTATTGGTAAGGAAATGATAGATGTGTGCTTCGGTGTTGAAAGCGTTGACGAAAGTGTAGAGGTAATAACTGATTTTGAATGACTAACTGCTGGATTTGAGAAAAATGTAGATGCAGTATTAGAATTACCGTTTCCCCCTGCAAATGTAGTATTGTATGCTTTGGTAGTAGTAACGACATTTGAATTGATACTTCCGATATCCGTTACGTTTTTCCGTTTAAAATTTACTTCTTCGTTAGATGATTTAACATTACAATTTACAATTGACGTTTGTACAGTTGTAACGTAATCTATATCACCGGATGAATTAAAACCATCATCTATACCGACGGGTGAAAGTAAATCCTCATTTATAACTGATGTTTCATCATTTGTAACACTGGAAGTTGAATTATCTGACGTGATGCTATATATCGTAGGAAGCTTACTTGTACCATCTTTTGTCTGTATCCCTAACTCGGTTGAGGTTTTCAAATAATTCTTTTCTCCAGGAGATGTAAAATGTTCGGATAATATACTGTGTAGTAGAGTTGATTGTTTTATTTCTGATATAATCTGAGTTTTGACCTTTGTTTCAAGTGTAGTTTGGTCAAAACTTTCTTCTTTTTTGGACTTTGTAATTTTAATATTTTTCTCAAAAAATGGAGCACTCGTGATTTCTTGTGTATGTTCCAAGCTTGTTGTAACTTTCGTAGATGTTTTGGTGTCTCTCAATAGTTCATTTTTCGTCCCTATAGGTGTTGTGTTACTGTTGGAAGGACTATTACTAGTGTCATCGTTCTTGTTTCTTCCTAACGTGGCGGTCAATTTGAAATTTCCCAATTTCTCAGAAGACGTAAAATGTTCGTATGGGTGATTTGGAGTAACAGTTGATTGTTTGATTTCTGATCTAGTCTGAGTTTCAACGTTTGTTTCGAATGTAGTTTGATCAAAGCTTTCTTCATTTTCGGATTTTTTAATTTCAGTATTTTGCTCTAAAAATGGAACAATCGTGTTTTCTTGTGTATGTTCCAAGCTTGTTGTAACTCTTATGGGTGTCTTGGTGTCGCTAAATAATTCAATATTCGTTCCCATTGGTGTCGTTTTACTACTGGAAGGACTATTACTCGTGTCATCCTTCTTGTGTCTTTCTAACGTGGCGGTAAATTTGAAATTACCCATTTCTCCAGAAGACGTGAAGTGTTCGTATGGTAGATTTGGAAGTACAGTTGATTGTTTGATTTCTGATCTAGTCTGAGTTTCAACGTTTGTTTCGAATGTAGTTTGATCAAAGATTTCTTCATTTTCGGATTTTTTAATTTCAGTATTTTGCTCTAAAAATGGAATAATCGTGTTTTCTTGTGTATGTTCCAAGCTTGTTGTAACTCTTATGGGTGTCTTGGTGTCGCTAAATAATTCAATATTCGTTCCCATTGGTGTCGTTTTACTACTGGAAGGACTATTACTCGTGTCATCCTTCTTGTGTCTTTCTAACGTGGCGGTAAATTTGAAATTACCCATTTCTCCAGAAGACGTGAAGTGTTCGTATGGTAGATTTGGAAGTACAGTTGATTGTATTTCCGATCTATTTAGTAGTTCGACGTTTGTTTTGAATGTGGTTTGATCAATGATTTCTTCATTACCGAATATTTTATTTTTAGTATTTTGCTCTAAAAATGAAACACTTGTTTCGTGCTGTGTGTGTTCAAAACTTGTTGTTTCTACCATGGATGGTTTGATGTTGCTCAAAAGTACATTATGCGTCCCCATGGGTGTGGTGTTGTAACTGGAAAGCATAGTCATCGTATCATCGTTCTTATTTATTACTAACGTTGCTATGGTTTTAAAATTTCCCTTTTCTTCAGAAGACGTGACTTGTTTGGGTAATGTACTTGGTAGTAGAGATGATTTTGTTATTTCCCATTTAGTTTGAATTTCTTTGTTTATTTCGAGTGTAGTTTGCTTAAAGTGTTCTTCATTTTCGGAATTTTTTACTTTTCTTTCTTGTTCCGAAAATGGAACACTTGAATCATCTGGTGCTTCTTCAAAGTTTGTAGTAACTCCTATGGACTTCTTGGTTGGAAATTCGCTAAATGATTCCATATTCGAATATCTTGTCGTCTCAATAGGGTTGTTACTATCAGTGAAAGGCTTATTAATCGCAGCGTCGTTCGGGTTTCTTACAAACGTGTCTTTAGATTTAATACTTGTCCTTTCACCAGAAAATGTGACAGTTTCTAACAATGTACTGGTAACTCCAAGTTTAGTCGATTCTGTCATTTTGGTTTTTGTCGTAGTTTCAATGATTGTTGCTGGGGTAGTTGGACTAACATTTTGTACATTTTTGTTCTTTTGTTGCTTCAAATCTGTAACAGTCATATTTGGTTGTGCAACAAACGGGTCCTGAGTTGGCACGATGTTAGTTTTTCGTAACGAGTCATCCGTCAAAAAGAGCGTCGTTATCTCATTTAGTTTGTTGAAAGCATGTACATTGGTTGTTGAGATTGTGGGCTTGATAATTTTTACATTTGATGTCGACTTAAGATCAGTTTTGGACATTGTGGACCTTTCACTGATATTGTTTGTATTGTGTGGATGACTTTTGGAATACGGTGTACGAGCTGTTGATATTGTTGAATTATTATTTTTTCCTTGTTTGTCATTATTATGGTGCTGATCAGGCGCTAGTGGGATAAATACTTTGTTAGTTGCATGTGCAGTTTCTAATGAAACGTTTGGTGTATTTACACTGGACAATGGTGACTCTGTCTTCCCCTTCTTTGATATTTTATCTATTCCATCCTTGAAAGTAGAAGTAGGTCGGATTGGCATTCCATTCAGATTTGCTGTATGTGTTGTAGTAGTTTGATAAGATTTTGTGCTCACTATATAATAAAAATAATAAAATTAAGCAACTATAAATATCGTATCATGTTTATTATTGAGACATGCAAATACTTAATGTGTGCCATGTGTATGAATCAGACATGACATCACGTAAATTATAGTAAGTTTATGACTGATATTAAACAATACTTTCTTTATTTTATGTGTATTATTAAAACATGAAAATAATTAAACCTATATTATGTTTTTGATTAATACGTGACGATTATAAATAAGGCTCCGTGTTTAAGGCCGTACATTGACCTATAATGGTTTATTTTTTTTTTTAAATTGATATTTGGATGGAGAGTTGTCTCATTGGCACTCACACCACATCTTCCTATATCTAATTACGTTATGTTTATGACTAGGATATGATACTATTCACAATTAAGGAATGACTGTAATATTTTTTCCATCTATGAAGAAATTTATAACATAAACTAGAGGCTCTAAAGAGCCTGTGTCGCCCACCTTGGTCTATGTGAATATTAAAGGAAGCAGATGGATTCATGACAAAATTGTGTTTTGATGATGGTGATGTGTTTGTACATCTTACTTTACTGAACATTCTTGCTGCTTAAAATTATCTCGATCTATAATGAACTTGGCCCATTAGTTTCAGTGGAAAATGTTAGTAAAAATTTACAAATTTTATGAAAATTGTTAAAAATTGACTATAAAGAACAATAACTCCTAAGGGGGTCAATTGACCATTTCGGTCATGTTGACTTATTTGTAAATCTTACTTTGCTGAACATTATTGTTGTTTACAGTTTATCTCTATCAAAAATAATATTCAAGATAATGACCAAAAACAGCAAAATTTCCTAAAAACTAACAATTCAGGGTCAGCAACCCAACAACGGGTTGTCCGATTCATCTAAAAATTTCAGAGCAGATAAATGTTGACCTGATAAACAATTTTACCCCTGTCAGATTTGTTCTAAATGTTTTGGGTTTTGAGTTATAAGCCAAAAACTGCATTTTACCCCATGTTTTATTTTTAGCCATGGTGGCCATCTTGGTTTGATGGCCGGGTCACCGGACACATTTTTCAAACAACTAACCCAAAAGATGATTGTGGCCAAGTTTGGATTAATTTGGCCAAGTAGTTTCAGAGGAGAAGATTTTTCTAAAATATTACTAAGATTTACGAAAAATGGTTAAAAATTGACTATTAAGGGCAATAACCCCTAAAGGGGTCAACTGACCATTTCAGTCATGTTGACTTATTTGTAAATCTTACTTTGCTGAACATTATTGCTGTTTACTGTTTATCTCTTTCTATAATAATATTCAAGACAATAACCAAAAACAGCAAAATTTCCTTAAAATTGCTAATTCAGGGGCAGCAACCCAATAACGGGTTATCCGATTCATCTGAAAATTTCAGGGCAGATAGACCTTCACCTGTTTAACAATTCTACCACATGTCAGATTTGCTCTAAATGCTTTGGTTTTTGAGTTATAAGCCAAAAACTGCATTTTACCCCTATGTTCTATTTTTAGCCATGGCGGCCATCTTGGATGGTTGGCCGGGTCACCGGACACATTTTTTAAACTAGATACCCTAATGATGATTGTGGCCAAGTTTGGTTTAATTTGGCCCAGTAGTTTCAGAGGAGAAGATTTTTGTAAAAGTTAACGACGACGACGGACGACGGACGACGGACGACGGACGCCGGACGCCAAGTGATGAGAAAAGCTCACTTGGCCTTTTAGGCCAGGTGAGCTAAAAATGTGATGCACACTGAATAACGTGCGTAGCGGGTTTTTTAACAGTATGCACAACATTTTTTATGTTATCTCGAATAGACTGACAAAATATTACTGTAACAGTTATTTCTTATAATTTAATTCTAAATTCAATTTTTTAAACCGGCCTAATTCATAAAAAATTTTGATGAACATGGTCACATGACACAATTGTGTCTATGATATGATAAACAAAACGACGTCAGCCAATTAGAAGACGCGTTACATCATAAATTAAATTATTATGTTATGTTCATGATTCTGGTATTCATCGTAATGTTTTAAAATCTAAAGATATGATGGATACTTATGTTATGTTTATGATTAACACACAAATGCACTAAACTTATGTCATGTTTATGAATATCACAAGACTGTACTGACTTTATGTTATGTTTATGATTAGGACATGACGATACAAATCTCATGTAATGTTTATAATACGGACATGACAGTACCAAACTTATCTTAATATGTTTATAATTGACACATGGCGTTACAAATTTTAGTTATTAAACACTGACGATACTAAACTTGTGCTATGTTATTGATTTATGAATGACGATACCAAACATATCTTATGTTACAGCGGATTTCATTGAGTGTGTAGCCAACGGTAATATCTTTGGTTAGCATGCTTGTTAGCTAAACCGTGAAGTCATTGTTAGGTTAGGTAAACTACCCTACTTTAAGAGTAGACTAGTGCGACGGAAAACAATCTATATGTCTGTTGGACTATGCTACGGTACTTCGATAGGAGGGTAGTATACCTGACCGTATAATGACTTCACTGTTCAGCTGACTAGCAAGCTAACCAAAGATATTACCGTTGGCTACACACTCAATGAAATCGGCTGTTATGATAAAAACAAATCTGTACTAAACATATGTTTTATCTATGATTAAGACATGACGATACTAATCTAATGGTAAATATCATACAATGTAATGTCGAAAACACAATGTAGCTATTTGACCGCACATGGCTTTAATCATTTGTTATTCCTTAACAACTGCTAAAGTATAAAAAAAACTGCTGGATAGAATAATTTCCATATTGCTAAACAAATTTCACATACAATATATATAACTATCTTATTGGATTATTTTGAAACGCCAAAAGAAATCAATTTCACATGTTCACTTTTTTATATAACAGAGAAGTGAATTGTATTAATTTTGTGTCTTGAAAACAGTTCATAATTTTCCAAGTATTTGTTCTGCTAGCCAAAAGAATAGTGCTGTTAGTATTTGTACGTCTATCCGGAACAATAACACTGTGAATATTTGTCCGGATACCCAAATTATCAGTGGTGGGATTTTTTTTTAAGCTATCCACTTGAATATTGATGCATTCAGGTGTCATGATAAACCAACAATTATAATGGTTAGTGTTTTCATTATAGCTTTGTGTAACAGATTATTACATAATTATTCTGAATATTGCTTTTTTGTAAAACAAAATATCATGTAATGTCCATAACCCTCAATAGACATGCTAGAGACCAAATCACATAAATCTATTACAAACATCAAAAATCTATTACAAACCAGAAAAATATTAACAACATTGGTTTTGAAAAGAACCATTTTGTGAGAATGACGGAAGAGGAATAAGAAGAAAGAGAACTGGGCAAACCAATAATTCTCCAAAATTTGTATGGGGTACTTAAATGAATTATTTATTTTATTTACATAGGATTCTTTCCTGATTAACGGAAGAGGAACTCAGGAGCCTGTAATTCAGTGGTTGTCGTTTGTTTATGTACGTGTAACATATTTGTTTTTCGTCCATTTTTTTTTTACATAAATGAGGCCGTTAGTTTCTCGATTGAATTGTTTTACATTGTCTTATCGGGGCCTTTTATAGCTGACTATGCGGTATGGGCTTTGCTCGTTGTTGAAGGCTGTACGGTGACCTATAATTGTTAATGTCTGTGTCATTTTGGTCTTTTGTGGATAGTTGTCTCATTGGCAATCATACCACATCCTCTTTTCTATAACACAGAAAAATTGATAAATTTAGTGTTGATTATATCTTAAATATTTTATTCAATAACTACTTTCCTTTACAATACATCATTAGGAAACGATAACAAAAAGGGAGAGGTGCAATTCAATGTTAATTTACCGTTAAAACATATTGATAAATTTTTAAAAACGACTGAAAACAAATTTCTTTCAGATTTTGGTTTTATAAAATTTATTAATTGAAAGCATGAACATATGAGATAGTTTACCGTTATATGTAAGGACCGAAAATGTGAAAAGAATAAAACTGTGAAATTTCGATCTCGAATGTCACGAAAGTCTAGGGACACTATATTAGGTGTTTGATTTATTTTATATTCCCTGAATTTGATTAATATGCTGAATACATACATTGTCCCAACTTATACATACTAAATCCAAAATAATTGTATTTGTAAAAAAAACCAATACTTTCGATCCTTTGTTATCTAACTAAATAATTTAGATTATAAAATATCATGATTTGCAGTTATATTGTCCATGAATGTGTTGAAGAGAGATAAACAGACAAAACTCATTTTAATTAATGTACTCAATTAAAGTTAATATGTTCTCATTTAAAAAAAAAATTAATCATGTTTATTCATAGTGGATTGGGAAACAAGTTTTGCAACTTATAGTAATCCCTTTCCACTGTTCGGGTGCGAGTGATGCCTTGTAGCGGCATTAGCCTGCTCTTTTTCGAAATCTACAAGGGTGTCTTTAACGTGCAAGACGCAAGAGATATAGCTCTCTCTTAACACGGGTCAGCCATGATTTATCGTCCCCTTCCGACGGACTATCATCATTTCCTCGAGACCATACTCGCAAATTGTACTCATTTTAAGTTAATATGTACTAATTTTAAATTAATATCATTTTAAGTATTGTATTCGTTTTAAATAATGTACTCACCAACCTCTCCTGCACTCTGTAGGAATTTTGAGCAGACGAACAAAATGGCTACACAGTTCCATAAGCCTACAACCTGTTGGAAAATAATGATAAGAAATACGTAAAATAACATTATTGATAATAGACAGTGAAAAACTTCGTGCAATTTACGAAAATCGGTCAAGATAAAATATTATAAAGATAAAGTTTTCGAAGCGGCTTTTTAAGTTCTTTCTATTTTGTAATAATATATGATATTTAAAGGAATTTTATTATTGTGTAAAGTTTGACACTCTTCAAAATCTAAGAATTCACAAATTTCAAATCTTAAGTACTCTATGCTCAAAGCCATTGAACTACTGGCACTTCAATTCACTTGGTTAAGATCAAAAGTACCATGAATAAGTCCAAAACAATGCACTGTTATAACATTAAAGGTACCAATCCTACTGCACCAGATGCACATTTTGCCAATAAAAGTCTTTTCAGATATTTTGGAGGCCACTATATGTTCTACATCTATGTCCTCATAAGCACTATCAGTTCTAACTATTTTACCCGTGTACGATTTAGGAACCCAAAAATGCCGGCATGGGTTTATTTCATATGTGTATGAAAGATTGGACAGGGGAGAGCATATTTCACATTTCCTTACCAATTACTCCCACTACTCTTCATTGTCTTCCCCTAAAATGTAATTTCCTTACTCCCACTTCCTGCCTTATATGTTCTCCAAAAAGAAAAGGCCTGAGAATACAGTTGTGTCGACGTCGTATTGCACTTCTTTTAGACAAATAAGGCAAATAAAAAAAAATCGCTCCTGCTCTATCCAAAAAAGTTTTCTACAGTGAAGTATACTTCATATGATGAAGACATACTTTTTCAATCAGTTTAATTGAGGTCTGGAGCTGATTGCGTCAGTAAATGCCAGTAGTCCCTGTTAATTTTGTTTAGTTTCTTTTGTTACCTATTCTGGCATCGGACTCGGATTTCTCTTAAACTGAGTTTTACTATGCGTATTGTTGTGCGTTTGTTTTTTTCTACATTGGCTAGAGGTATGAAAGGGGTGGAGAAATCTCAAAAAACATGTTTAATCACTGCGCATTTTGCACCTGTCCTAAGTCAGGAGCCTTTTGTCTTTGTTAGTATTGTATGATTTTTAATTTAAGTTTCTTCTGTATAATTCGGAGTTTAGTATGACGTCGATCATCAATGAAATAGTAACAGATATATTTGTTCAGGGGCCAGCTGAAGGACTCCTCCGAGTGCGGGAGTTTCTCGCTGCATTGAAAACCCATTGGTGGCCTTCATCTGTTGTAAACTCTATGATCGGGTTATTCTCCCCTTGACACATTCGCCATTTCCATTCTCAATGTTACAATGTATACTACTTTTGGACAAATTATTAGAAATTATAGAAAAGTTTATCGGCTCTAACTCAAAATATGGATAATTTTATTTTAAAGGGGTCAGTTATTCAGTTTGACAGCTTCAGGCATACTAATTTTTGACCTTTCAAACTGGATCAAAACGGTACTTTATCTAAAAATTCAGGACCAAATGTTTAAAGTTTATTTGTATATAAATTCTTCCCACTCTTACAATTTTATGCGTTAAATATAAATGAATAAATGGGGGAAAATGTATGAAAAAATGCAGGTATTACACTGCTCACACTAGGGACTGTATTTGTAGACAACGAAAGGCAAAGAACGATAACTGTGTCCCGGGACCAAAGTCGCTCAATTGTTTCTAAGGATATGCTTTTTTTTCACTCATCCTTTTCCTCCGGTTTCCGCGAGACCTCAGTTCCGCCATTCCCATAATCAATCCCCTCTAACAAGTATCGAGAATGTGTTAATTGATTGTGGCCGACAGGAACTTCTTTGTCTTAGAAGGGAGTTAACTCTGTAAACTGCATTTTCGTTTTCTTATCTAAAAATGTGTCTTAAAAAAAAAAATTAAGACAATCGAACTTAAAAATGATACAACACATGTAATTGCAAAAGAAAGAAAAAATGTTTTAAAACTACGATATTTTTTCGTGTTTGCATTTGTTGAATCTATTAATTACTTTTCTAACATTCTTGAAAATGTAAGCTTGGTATATTGTATAGACACTTGTTGAGAACCTATCTTAACCTCCACTAATCGTAAATCAGTCAGTATTAGTGTGTATTGATTCAACCCAACGTACCGTTTTTTTTTACTTTTTAAATAAATGCCTATGCAACTTTTTTTTTTTTTTTTTTTTTTTTTTTTATTATTCTTCAATTGCAAGATTTCGTATAAATTTATTGAGATACCTTATATATAAATACTTCCTAAACCGAAATAATATATCGGATTATCTTAATAAAATATCTTAACATAAGGTTTATAATATAGTGTTATTAACTGGATGCTTCTGTATTGGCACTGGTATAGAATCAGGGTTTGCTGTGTTGGCATCCGTAGGGTCGAAGGCCAATACAGCTGTCCGAGAATCTATACAAGTGTCAATACAGAAATAGCCAGTTTATAACGCTTTTATTGAATAATCCAACTTTTTTAATACAAACTTGTTCTGAATTCTGTATTGCATACATCAAATGTGAATATAGGGCTAATATTTCCAATACGGACTGGCAATGATGCTAATATATAGGGCCAGTATTTCCAATAAGGACTGGCAATGATGTGAATATAGGGCCAATATTTCCAATACGGACTGGCAATGAATCCTGAATTACATGCACAATTTATGTGTACATGTAATTCAGGATTCATTACCAGTCCGTATTGGAAATATTGGACCGGGCCGAAAAGCAATATAGATCATGTGATTTATATGACCAGGACGACGTCATCAGTATGACACATGCCGTTCTGGTAGTATTAGGGCTGTTTTAAACCAATAATCCTATTGTTGAATAACATATATTATAATAAACTATATGAGATTTCTTGACAATGGAATAAATGTGAAACTCACGGGCAAATCGTGCAGACAGAACTACTGCGGGAAAACGTATTTCGCCCAGTTAATAAGGGGCAGAAATATTTGCCATAGATATGATCCGATGGTTAAAGAGACAAGTATCTATCAGACAATAGTTGACGAGAGTTTACGCAACTGAATGTCATCGTACGGCCTTCCATACATGTACATATTGTATTACAGTGCTCTTTAAAATTATCCGGCTTGACAAAATTTAAAACAATTCAAACAACCAATCGGACACCTATCCATAGCCAGGGTTTTCCTGCCCGAATGGATAAATTCAAAGAATATCACTGTGGGGTAACTAGAAATAACCCATGTATATCGCTTCCTTACTCAGCAGTCACAAAATAGTAAAGAAGAGGGAATGATATCAACTCTTATCGTCATTCCCTTCGCCTATATATCCCTGCATTGTTTGTACCACGGCTTTGTGACATAAGCAGACATCATTAACGACATCACCATGAATAAACGTAATCAGCGACGTTACAATGTGTGAGGGGAGACGTTATCAAGCTTTTTTCCGTCATGTTAAAACAGTCTAAGCGAGGTGGTGGTAGGAAGCGGCGGGAAATATCAGTAATAGAACAATAAACAGATTATCTGTTGATCGATATAATATTTTTGCTCGTTTGCCGCTTCATTCTCCAAAAAGGTGCGCAGTGGGGCTTGCGCGGTAGAGATTTTACAGAATCAATGTTGTATCTTAATATATACAATATATATCTAAATTCATATAGCTTGTCAACATGTGCTACCTGAAGTCCCTCCTCACAAGGAGAACAAAAACAAAACGGAAGAAAATATAATTAGAGTTAAATGTTTATGTACCACTGTGTGGCACTTGAGAATTGTAACGAATTTTATGAAAAAGGAATGGGTTAAAAATATCCTGTTAGATTTTTAGTACATAATAAATTGTGCTTTTAGATACAATAATATTTTATGTTAATTTTGACAATACGTATCTGTAGAAAATAAATGACAAATTGAGTTATAAACTAAAAAATAATTTTTTAAATGCATTTCACATAGTATCAAAGTGCTCTTGTCTCTTATTTTTGACTGCCATTTTTTTTTTTATCTAAATTGTAAAGTCAATATGTTTTATTTTATTCATTTTGACTAAGATTTAATAAGAAAAAAGTTAAATCTCGCTCAGGATATTGAAAAATTCCATGGTTATAAAATTCAGTGGGTAAGATTTGAATTCACTTGTTTTCACGGACACAAAAATCAAGAATCATTATTATACATGTTCCGGACCATATGAGTATTTGGACCATATGCGTATAGTCATGACCATATGGGTTTATACTCATATGGTCCGACCGTACGCGTATGGTCGGGGTAATTAACAATCTGTTACAGTTTACTTTTAATACTTCTAAAGTCTTCATATGGTATGACCGTTCATTAAAAAGACGCTATCATATAGGTAATAATTTATATTATAATAAAAAAAATAGCTAAATAAAAATTAGAAGTTTCGCATAGTTAATTTTACTTACTTGTCAAAATTATAATAAACAAATTTTATAATATGAATATCAAGAAAGATAAACTTAAAGTAAACATTAAATTCTAGCTCAATATAAAATTAAGAAGATGTTCCTATTGAAAATGATAAGAGAGAGTAAAGCTTACACCGTGTCATGTATAAAAACAAAATATTTTTTTTAACTTTTAAATTCTAACGGTATTGTTTCTTCGTTTTTGATGACACATTAACCGCGAGAAAATGTGAATACGATATGAAGGAAACGAATGCTGCAAATAGATTTTTGAATAAACAGTCTCAATGTAAAAATAAGATAGAATAAAATTCATTTTTTAAAGATACAATTAGCATTTTTTATAATACTGCACAAAAATACTCACGCTTGCCATCGTTCAAGTTTACAGACTATGGTTTTAAAATTACTAAACAATATCAATTTTATATAAATGTTCGAATACGCGGAAAAGGATTTTAAACAATTTTATGCTACCAATTGATAAGGTTACATTTTCCTTGTTAGATATTTATCTTCTATGCAAACTTATCCGATGGCCAAGTGCATATTATTTTAATCCCTTTATAACGAGTTCCAAAGTGCATGTACTTAAAAGTACAATTATGTCTGACGTTAAATCGTATAAACAAGTATGCTGGTAATTGGTTTCTTCCTTCTGACATTTTCGGTATTTTTAAGATTTCTTGTATTCATTTCCTTTTAAACACTATGGTTGCGCTAATATAAGTCGAAAAAACTAAATATAACATTCATAATCTCTATACAAAAAGAAATGAAAAATAATTCGCTTTGAGAACAGTTACTTTTGAATCAAAGTACTGACTAACTGTTTACTCCCAATCTGATTATATAAACATATGATTACTTACTAATGTATGGTAAACAATTTCATCTCCTTCTTGACCCTATGAAGCAACATGCACTTAGTTGTTAAAACACGTTCAATGTCAAACATTACAGTTTTATGAATTTTCTTTTTTGAAACAATCAGTTAGGTTCTATTGTGGACATTGGGTTGAAAAGTAAGAAAGGTACGAGGAACCCTATAAAGTCAGCATAAATAATAAACTGGTTCTCTGTCCTTTATCTGTTTGGCTCTGACATACCCGTATGATGCAAGGGAGAGGACTATCCTACATAATTATATAAGTGAAAGTTTGCATCTGATCGTACGTGACTGTGTATAAGACAGTCAAACAGATATTCTCCTCGCACGTGTCTTCCTACTATTATAAGTGGTTTGAATAGACTGTTTTAACAAAGAGATGATTTATAGTATCCTATTATTGTTCGCTAAGCTAAGTTAGTGGTGGAAACAAGAAATAATAAAAAGGGGGGCGCGTAGTAACATGTGTCTCTGGATAGTGGGGAGGGGTCATACCTAATTATTCACTCATATGTATTCGATATGAAAACAATGGACATGTGAATCCCAAATCTTTGGTTGTACAGGTATATTTATTGACTAGAACTACAACGGTAAAACGAAAACGGAAGGTTACAAGTTTATGTTTCATGCAAATCATCTAGTCTTGTAAGTGAATTGGCCGTTTCAGAATCTAAAGGACTAATTTCATTGTTTGTACCCAAAAATAAGAATAACGTCACGACATTGGTTGAATATCCATTGTTTTGGACGTTTTCAACAAATCACGACGTTTTGGTGTACACTTTTGAAAATATTACCCAGTGTGCATTAGATTCTGAAACGGCGAATTGGATGCATGTATACCACAACCATTTTGCCTAAACCAAAAATATATAATAAAATTATATAACAAAATTATACAATTAGGTAACGTGCCACCATTTACGAAAATCTATAGATCATAAGTATAAACTGTTTGAGACAGAATTTTCCTATAATTTGCCAAAATTAAGATTTTACTATACTTTTTTCAAAAATATAATAAAAAGTATAGGTCACCGTGTTATTTTTTAAGTTATAAGTCGTTGAAAATTGCCTAAATTTGGTTAGTTTGTTCATGAAAAACCCAATTAGTGTGCATAAAAAAATTCTATGGGATAGAATTTTGAAATAAATTGTGAGAAGATAGGTTTCATAATATGTTTTAAGAAAATAAACAGAAAACATGGTGTCACAGAACTTGTTTACTTGTTACAAGTAAAAATAAAAAAAATCTCTATTAGCCCAGTATAAATTTTGTACTAAAAGAGTTATCTCCTCTTAAATGGCTCATTTGAAAAAAAAATGATTTTAAAAACACATTTTTTTTATATTTTTTAAAATATGAATAATATAATAAAATACAAAGTTTATTTATATAAAAAAAAACCAGTTTAATCATTAAATTGCAACTCTGTCTCAAAATTTGCAGATTTGGGCAAAAAACTTGACCAGTTTTGTACTGTGATCGTCCAATCCAAGATGGCGGTATACCATGAATCTACCTTACAATTTTGTACAAGAGATGACCTCATTTTGTGTGTTGCTTCTCTTCCTTCCACAATAAACTAATCATCATGCCTCTATGTCCTCTAGGTACCATGCATAGTCACATTTGTCACCCATTCTTATGATTATTCAGTTTGGGTAATTTTTTGAGAAAACGAAAATAAAGGCGTTCGGATATTGTTTCTGTCATCGACCGACTTTTAAGTCATAGACAAGACTTCCTGTTTTAAACGTACCCATATTTTTCATAAGTACTCAGAGACAGGACAATTATTAAAGAAATAATTCTTTCATGACATGCTCTATGCTCATTTTAACATGGGTAGGGGTACATGTATTAAATGTTTACAAATATAATGCCTACCCATGTTAAATGAGCATAGAGCATGGCATGATAGAATCTAATAGGAATATTTTGAACTTTTGTACTTTGAAGCGGACCTATAGCAGACGCTCGAAATGTCGCCATTTTCATTTGATGAACAAAAACGTCTTACAAAAACCAGCAGTTTATCAATAAAAAAGAACAGAAACATTTAAACTTACTTTTAGAATGTTTTTATTAATTTCCTATCGTGCAACACCAACAAAAATGTCCATTTTGATCTCTGGCGTTGTTCAAAATTCATCTGACGTTGCAATTTCAATTTCAATTGTGACGTCAATCTTATCGCGTGCAGTCCATGTTCTATTTTGAATTAGAACATGGCTTTGTACCCAAAGCTAAAGAAGAACGTCGTATTAGAATTTCGCGTTAATCTGTGGCATACTAAATTATAATCTCGGTACATTTGATAACTTTTTACACCACTGGGTTGATGCCACTGCTGGTGGACGTTTCGGCCCGAAGGTATCACCAGCCCAGTAGTCAACATTTCGGTGTTGACATGAATATCAATAATGTGGTCATTTTTAGAAATTTCCTGTTTACAAAACTTTGAATTTTTCGAAAAACTAATGATTTTCTTATCCCAGGCATATATTACCTTTAAGTTAGCCGTATTTAGCACAACTTTTTTTAAATTTTGGATCCTCCTTGCTCTTTAACTTTGCACTTGTTTGGCTTTATAAATATGTTGATATGAGCGTCACTGGTGAGTCTTATGTAGACGAAACGCGACGGCGTACTAAATTATAATCCTGGCACCTTTGATAACTATTATCTGCATGTATACTATGATTATACTACTATAATAATACATGTATATATAGAGACTCTCTATATGCAGTGATCGCCGTGGAGAAGGAACTAGGAATTGATAGATGATAGCAAACACACTTTATTTATCAAAATTAAATCAAATAATAATTTTATTGGTGTAAATTCCTATACAGAATTGATACCAGCTGACATTTACAAAATACAAATACAAAAATAGACAACAATTAACAAATTTTATTTTTTTATACAAATAAGGCTGTTAGTTTCCTCGTTTGAATTGTTTCACATTGTCATATTGGGGCCATTTATAGCTGACTATGCGGTATGGGCTTTGCTCATTGTTGAAGGCCGTACGGTGACTTATAGTTTTTAATGTATGTGTCATTTTGGTCTCTTGTGGATAGTTGTCTCATTGGCAATCATACCACATCTTCTTTTTTTTTATATATAAAAACAAGTATACAGAGACATATTTCCAATGAGAAGAGACACATATTTAATATATACATTGCGTGGAATGTGCTATTCATACTCTGTTATGTATCGTAGTATAACTACGTATGTAAAATGTACATAATGTAGTATACAGAAACGCAAAAATAATGGAATTTGACTGAAAACAAAATAAATAACGGACTTTGGAGAAAAGGGAGAGTGCTTTGAAAAATTGTACTGTCTCCAAGTATCTATGACTTTTGATACCTTTTCTGAAATTCTCCAGACATAAAATCTTTTAAAAAAAAATCATCCTTCAATAGTTAACATACTTTCAACTAAGCTCTAGATGCCCGCAATTTTGCAGGTATGTTCTAGTATATTTTTTAGTACATTCTGGTGGCTCTCACAATATATTTACACTTTCAATTAAAAACAAATCTCGAAAATCGAAGTTGTCTTACATGTTTGCTCTCAAGTTTGAATTCGTATGTAAAAAGTACAAGATGTTTTTTAGAAAAAAAGGCAATTCCTTTGATGGGAAGATATACAAATACATATGACATTTGTTTAGCGATTTGCCAGTTATTTTTATATATATTTTTTATTGTTTATACGGCAGGGGATATCGAAATAAATACAGGTCCAACGCCCGACTCATCAGATAACTGCTTGCATAATGATAGTTCAACTGATATGTTGGATTTTCATCGACGTTATAAAGATCTTTTGACTTTTTCATGTTTAAATATACAAAACCTTCTCCCTAAAAAATCAATAGTTGAAGCTGAGCTGGGGGACAGGGACATAATCTTACTTACCGAAACATGGCTTAAGTCCGATATTGCTGAAAGCCAATAAAAATTAGATAATTTTAAAACTCCATATCGAAAAGATCGGGATGGTGACAAAATTGGTGGTGGGTCCTAGTTTATGTAAAAGAAAATATACCCCCTTTCAGTTTGCTAGTAAATAAATATATAGAAGACGATAATGAAAAATCAAACGCATTTAATCTCTTCTTTTGTAAGCAAGCGACCGTTGATGATTCTAAAGCGTCTTTTCCTAATACCCCCCTGTCCGATGATATACCAATCTTAAACAATATTATAATAACCGAAGAGGAAGTGTTTGATTACTTGTCTACATTAAATATCACTAAAGCGACGGACCCTGGTGAAATTAGCGGTAGTCTTCTGAAGTATGCTGCTCGAGAGTTAAGTAGGCCCCTGGCTAAGCTATTCAATAAATCTTTAGCAAGCGTTATACAAGTTTTCAAAAGTGCTGATAGAGAACTGGTGTCAAACTATAGGCCGATATCACTTTTGTCTATCATTGTTAAAAGTATGGAACGTTGTGTTTTTTAACCAATTCTTTAACTTTTTGACAAAAATTTATATAATGACAAGTAATTACAACTTTAAAAAAAATGCAGGACAACATTTTTCATCCCCCCCCCCCCCCCATAAAAATCAAATGGTAGCTCCCTTAGTGACGATGCTCGGAGTATTTATGAGGTCGCTTTCGTTAGTATGGTATTTTATGAAATTTTATGCGACTGATGACAATTGTTATCCATTCGTTTGATATGTTTGAGCTTTTGATTTTGCCATTTGAATACGGCCTTTCCGTTTTTAATTTTCCTCGGAGTTCGGTATTTTTGTTATTTTACTTTTATTAGCACTTTCTTGAAGCTTTTTATTAACTAATTTGATATGATAATTGTTTTCCAGCTTAATTTTAATAATTTTCATATACATTTTTGTGTCCCTTTTCTACCCTTTTTCCCCTTTCTCCTGCCCCTTCTCTCTTTTCTCCCGCCCCCTCTTCTTTCTCTCACCCCCTCTCTCCCTGTCTCCCTTTACCCTGTCCGCCCCCTCATATATGGATATTGATTTTGTTTAGTATACCTGTTTTTTTTTACATGTTTGTCTTTATTCTAAGTTTTGTTCACATATCATAATTCAATTTGACAGATGAAAAATAAGCCATATCGAGTAAAAGTCAGTGGGTCAGCAAATTATCACAAACAGTTCACCGACATAGAAACAGGTCCCAGGTAAGGGGAGTGCTGGCGCCTTCAAACTAGTTTAACCCCGCCACGTTCTATATGTGCCTGTCCTAAATCAGGAGCCTGTAATTCAGTGGATGAGGTTTGTTGCTGGACAAAATGTATATCATATTTGTTTTTCGTTCATTATTTTGTACATCAATCAGGTCGTTAATTTCTCGTTTCAATTGTTTTACATTTGAAATTTCGGGGCCTTTTATAGCTGACTATGCGGTATGAGTTTAACTTATTGTTGAAAGACGTACGGTGACCTATAATTGTTAATTTTTGGGTCATTTGGTCTCTTGTGAAGAGTTGTTTTATTGTCAATCATACCACATCTTCTTATTTTTATATAGACTAGAAGATGCCCGCGAAATCGCGGTACAATTGGGCAAGTGTTGAAACAAAGAGTGTGGACACAGTAATAAGGTGGACACAGTAAGTATTTAGACACGGTTACTGCATTTAATTCTATTGAAAATGAGGAACATAATGCAAAAGACCCCATTCATCTCGGTTGGAAAATAAAGATATTAAATACCCTAGTAAAAAAAGTGTGGCTAAGTGTGATTTTCAGTAGTTATTTACTCTTAACAAATGTTTAACTTAATAACCTTATGAGCTACGTAAAATGCGTTGACATTATCGAAGGGATCAAAATTTGGATTTCGTGGGCAGTACGTCGACTGAGCATGCGCGAAAGCGTATCAGACACGGATCGATAACGGTCTCCGAATTTGGATATTTTCTCGAAAATTGCCGTTTTCTGTGGAAAAAAAGATTGTTTCCAAGACAAATTTAGGAAGTAAAAAACACTACATTTATATGTCATATCACAAATATTTCTGACTTTGTATGGTTTCAGAGGAGTGGCGGCTCAATGAAATCGGTCTCTTCCTTTAGTAGCATAGAAATCTATTTCCTATTAATTTTGCAAAATTGAAAATTCAAAACCTTACCTTTTTAATTATCCCTTTTGCTGTTTTCTTCTTTAAACCGCCAATGTATTCATACGTGTAAAACATATTTTCACATTGGTTGTATTTTAATAACGTGATTTTTCAGTAGAATTTGCTTTGCGAAGTAAACACGATAAGTTGTAGATCTGAAAGATACTGAAGGGACATTCATACTCATAAGGCCGTGTCTGTTTTTTTCTTTGTTTTGCGTCAACTGATTCTGAGAAAACCTACCAGACAGCAAGGAAAAAAAACACACACAAAGAAAATAACACAAGAGTCTGCTTAAGTTCTGGACTGATTAACAGTGACTTTAGATCAATACTGTCATATCTAAGTGAAAGAGCAAACATGACAAACAGGAAATTTAGCAATGTACAAACTTGATATGACTATATTCTGAGAAATGGCCTTGGTATTTCAAACATTTCCCATTTATACTGAAGCCTTTGAGAAGAGACATGTTTTGATCTGAGATGTGTCATGTTGTATTAAAACCTAATATGTATAATCAATAATTCCCTGTATCAAATCAATAATGCTTTAAGCATGAATTATCTCCCATTTGCAGAGTTATCTTCCTATAATTGGAATACTTTATGTAAACTTTTTGGCAATATATTAATATTTTGTTCTGCATACTTTTTTTTTCAGAAAATAAACTAATGAAATTATGTTTTATATCTTAATATCTTGTGGAATTAAAAATGTACATACTAATTTATCCTATCTTATCAGACAGTAGATATCATTTAAAGAAATTTATTAGAAATATTTGCAAAAACTACTATTTTTCATTTAAAAAAGTATAAAAATTTATTTCAATTATAAAATAAGATAACTGTGCAAATGGGAGGTAACTCTTGCTTCAAGCAAGTAAGGAACGCCTACTGTAAGGGACCGTTCAATATTTATCAGATGGATGGGCCGGTGCATTATTTATATTGATTCATTAAAAAAGTTAATGCCCATCCTTTTAAATTCTGAAAAAAAGTCCTTGCCCATCTAAAAAAATCTATAAAAAAAGTCCTTGCCCCTCTAAAGCTTAAAACAATAAAAAAATTTAAAGTTCTTTTTCTATTTGAAAGTTTGCAGGTTTATGTCTTGAAATCAAAGAATAGACTTTGGTGTAAATACAAAATTTAAAATGTGCTAGTTAATTCCATTTATATATAAATATTTAAGTGTGTATCAGAACCATACATTTTATTGTTTTTAAAAGCAGCGTGAATATACATGTATATATTTGATTTTATATTTGCAGCCTCAGATAAATATTGATTTAAAATAAAGGAAATAATTTAAACTAAGGGACAATAACTCTTGGACTAGTAAAAATATTATCATATGCTGAATTACTAATTATTGTCTTAATAACACAGCATGTTAAATATAATTCAAATACCAATGTCCCTTTATCTAATCTTTCAAAAAAGAAATTATGGTCTTTTTAAGCAATTTAGGCAGACATATTTTTGACTTTGATGCACCCTTTTTCACCTATTAATTAATTCCGTACATTTGACAGTAAAACACCAAACAACCTGGCATTCTGTAAGATTAATATATAAATGAGATAGCTGTAGAGTTATATGAAGATCTAAATTGATTTGAAAAAGTAATAAAAAAGTTTAAAGATGACTATCCAATGATTTGGCCTAGACTGAAAATTTAAACTTTTTTTAACCTTTTTATTAAATCCATAAGAATGACACCAATTCACCAAACTACCAAACAACCTGGTATTCTGTAAGATCAATATATAAATGAAATAACTATAGAGTTTCATGGAAATCCATGTTAATTTGAAAAAGTTATAAAAAAAAATTAAAGATGACTTTCTGGATTTAGCCTAGACTGAAAATTTTAGTTTTTTTAACCTTTCTATTAAATCCATAGAATGACAGCAATTCACCAAACTACCAAACAACCTGGTATTCTGTAAGATCAATATATAAATGAAATAACTATAGAGTTTCATGGAAATCCATGTTGATTTGAAAAAGTTATAAAAAAAATTAAAGATGACTATCTGGATTTAGCCAAAACTGAAAATTTTAGCTTTTTTTAACCTATTTATTAAATCCATAGAATGACAGCAATAAGCCAAACTACCAAACAACCTGGTATTTTATAAGATCAATATATAAATGAAATAATTGTAGAGTTTTATGAAAATGCCAGTTGATCTGAAAAAGTAATGAAAAAAATTAAAGATGACTATCTGGATTTAGCCAAAACTGAAAATTTTAGCTTTTTTTTTAACCTATTTATTAAATCCATAGAATGACAGCAGTTCACCAAACTACCAAACAACCTGGTATTCTGTAAGATCAATATATAAATGAAATAATTGTAGAGTTTTATGAAAATGCCAGTTGATCTGAAAAAGTTATGAAAAAAATTAAAGATGACTATCTGGATTTAGCCAAAACTGAAAATTTTAGCTTTTTTTAACCTATTTATTAAATCCATAGAATGACAGCAATTCACCAAACTACCAAACAACCTGGTATTCTGTAAGATCAATATATAAATGAAATAATTGTAAAGTTTTATGAAAATCCATCTTGATTTGAAAAAGTTTATAAAAAAATTTAAAGATGACTATCTGGATTTGGCCTAAACTGAAAATTATTGTTGAGACCATGTCCCTTATGTTTTTTGTGCCTGCAAAAGGAATTTCCTCCACACCGATAAAATTGAAAGCAAATATTTTTCAAATAAAATAAGTTCTAGCCCATCCACTATATATATTAAAAAAAGTTCTCGCCCATCCAAATATTTCCACAAAAAAAGTGCTTGCCCCGCCCCATTTTGCACCGGCCCATCCATCTGATAAATATTGAACGGTCCCTAAGACCTGTACCAAGGAAGAACCATTACAAACGATCTCGTTCGCCGGCACATTTATACTGGCCATTTCTGCTGTCACATGTATCGAAGTCAAGATCGCTTAAACGCTTTAAATAAGGAGCGTACTTGTTATTTAAAGCGCAAAATAGATTTGAGTATAAGAATACACAAAAACACGGCTGGAAAAACCCGGAAAATACGGATTTTCTACTGACGAACAAAAAAAAGTTTGTGTTTGTTTTTGACACAAATTGGCCGAAAACCTACCCGCACGCGGACGCAAAACAAATAAAAAAACAACTATGGCCTAAGCCAAAGATAAACTGACAACGCCATGGCAAAAAAGAAATGGCCAAAAGACAAACAACAATACACAAAACACAACATAGAAAAAAAAGACTATGTATCACGAATCCAACCAAAAACCGGGGGTGATGGCAGGTGCTTCCTAAGGCTAAGCAGATCCTGCTCCACATATGGCCCCGTCGTTAAAAAGAGAATTTGAATAACACCTACCTTAACCATGTTAACGTAACTTGTACTCAATATTTTGACAAATGTGTTACTAAATTGAACAAGAGGCTCTGAAGAACATGTGTCGCTCACCTATGTCTATGTACCTCTTCAACAATAGACAGTCTCCGACATTAGGGACTAGAATAGAAATCAAGAAAAAAATTCGTGTCTTGCTGATCATTTTTGCAATATATCATAGATTTCAGATATTAGGCAAAACCGCAAGATATTGGTAAACATCGTCATTAAAGGGCAATAACTCCGGAAAGAAGTCGTTTGATGATTTCGACTATGCAGACTTATTTGTAGATCTTGTCTTGCTGATCATGTTTTGCTATTTAAAGTATCTTTTTTTTATTTATTTTTCAAGATAACGGGCACACATTTTTAAAGATGGTAAAATTTGTCATTTAAAGGCAAAAAGTCCGAAAAGAAGTCGTCTGATAATTTCGACTATGCAGACTTATTTGTAGATCTTGTCTTGCTGATCATGTTTTGCTATTTAAAGTATCTCTTTATCTTTATTTATATTTTTTCAAGATACCGGACACACATTTTTTAAAAGATGGTAAAATTTGTCATTTAAAGGCAATAATTCTTATGAAAAGTCATCTGACGATTTTGATGTAAATAGACAATTATAGGGAGATCAACTTATTCTGAACATTTCTGCCAAAGTCAGATTTACTCTTTTTATAGCGGTTTCAAGTTAAGAGACAAAACATGCATTTTACTCCTATATTCTATTGTTAGCCGTGGCGGCCATGTTGGATGACAAGCGGAGTCTTCGGACACATTATAAATCTAGATGCCATACTGATGATTGTGGACAAAATTGGTTAAATATGGCCAGGTAGTTTCAGAGGATACGATTTTTTAAAAGTTAACGACGGACGACGGACGCCAAGTGACTAGAAAAGCTCATTTGGCCCTTTTGGTATTTTGTCTGTCAACTAACTACACTCAAACTAGCGAACATTCAAGCTAGCGACTGATTAAAATTACAATAAAAAACTAGGCTAGCGAGCTGTAAGGGAAAACCACAAATTTGATACTATATAAATTATCAGAACATTTTAAGCGACCAATATGATATGTATCGATTTTTAACGTTAGGCCACTGATGTATACATAAAGTTAATAGGTTGGTTAATCGATATATAATGGTCTGGCAAATATTTGATGCATATTCAAGATGAGACAAAATTAACATTTTGTTTAATACGCTAGGTTGTCCTCCAAGAAAGGTAGCCTGGAAAGAAGATTGTAAAATTTGACAATGTGCTGTGCAATCAAACTACGTACAGTGATCGTTTCCGTTCCGGAACTAGAGTAGTATGCGGACCCGTATGCGGATCGAAGCTGGAACTGACGGGGAGTTTACTGTGCAATGGGTCTCATACAGACCCCTTAACGAATTATAGGAATGACCATATTTCTTTATCCGGGTCAACGCATTTAGGTCAGGTTAGATACGGAAAGTGCATTACGAGGACTTCTAAGATAAACAAATAGATTAATTTTTCAATGAACTAAAACTCAGTAATATAGTTTAGTTTATTGAATAAATGCACATTTATACCCCAATGGGGTTGAAGGCATACATAAATCAACACAATACACCATACAAAAAGAACAACAAAAGAACAAAACATTATACATATATGTATCTATCATGCAGTTGTTGAGTCCACCCTCCTCAGTGGCAATGACTTTTTAACAAAATATATCTTTCACACAAGAAAAAACATCAATCTGGTGTTTGTTATTTATATTTTGCAAAAGATTTATTTGCTATTTGATTTATATAATTATCAACCTAAATCGTTCAGCATTTTTGGAAGTAGATCAACAATAACAGTCAATAGTAGGTCACTGTGACTTACATGTCTAGCTTCATTTACATTGATGACTTACTCGAGTTCTATCTCAGGAACTATAAGTTAAAGAATTAACTAAACTTGAGTAATACATTAAAAAGAACATAACACGCTTAAGACTTACACAAAACATTAGACAGTATAAAAGACCACACCAACAAACACCTTCCCAAAGACATTGAGTGAGAATAACACATCCTGGTCTAGACAGCATTAATAAGCTCGTTAAATGAACGAAACATTGGGTTAAATTTTGCCAGTTGTATGTGCGCACAAACCCTCCCTTACCTTTGATATATGCAGTGTAAAGAGAAGTTTTGCAACCAGATAAAATTTGGTCACTGATCTACTGTTCATGTTTTATTTACTTTAGTTAAAGAAACGTCCATGTTAATATCTACACGATTTCTGGTAAACGTCTATTACAAGGTATGTTCCAAATATGCTGATACATCATAATAATGAGGGTCTTTATTTGGGACCTTTTATTTCTTTATTCTTTAATTGTTCTATCCATTTCTATCTATCCTTTATCTATTTTGCCAATCATTCTCTATTCTGTATATTTCAGGATTTTTTTATTTGTCTTTTTTTCTCGATTCTTTTTGTGTCTTTTATTCTCTCTTCTGTAAACGCCATCCAGACCCGTATTCATTTACAAACAAACATGCTCGTTGTGTGTCGCTTTACTTCCCTGTGTAGTTTATCCATAAATAAAACCAATAAAAATGGTGATGAATTAAAAAAATATTTTTTTCTATTTTCATACATTGTAATTTTCTCTATTATAACTTTTCGTGGGGACTGCCTATTGCAACAAAACCCGATATGACCTTTCTTTAGTTTCATCAATTATATATTTTCTTCATTATATTTTTTTACAGACTGAAATAAAAAAAACATTTAAAAAATGCAGTAAACGTACGAGACTAACCCTATGACTTACATGTTGTTTTATATAACAAAAAAAATAAATGCATGGTCATAAACAAAAAAAAAAGTAATTTTTAAAAGAGCATGGAACATTTGTTTAATCTCACGAAACTATTACTGCGAACAACTTTTAACGAAAAAGCAACAACCTATGTCAGATTGTTTGGACTGTTTAACGTTTTCTTATGCAATTTAAAGTTCATAT
Organism: Mytilus galloprovincialis; assembly: GCF_965363235.1. Classification (NCBI taxonomy): domain Eukaryota; kingdom Metazoa; phylum Mollusca; class Bivalvia; order Mytilida; family Mytilidae; genus Mytilus; species Mytilus galloprovincialis. The sequence continues at coordinate 77,720,273 of NC_134844.1, forward strand.
TAATTTATAACAATTTCAAAGTTACTTTGCGTGTTGTTCCACTTTTGTACATGAGTGGTAATCCCCACCTCTTCCGCATGTTCAAGTTACCGATTATTGTCGGTTCAAAATATTTACACATACAAAAAAAATAAAAATGTAGTTTTTTAACGAACGCAATCTATGAACACTGGACACTTTTAATTTGCAAAACACTCATTTGCAAATCCGCCGCCGCCTCAAACAAGAGCTACAATATCATGTATATAACCAAAATATGCAGAATTACATGGGATTCAATAATTTCATTGGTTTTCTACAGTTACTTTCATATTTATTTTGCAATTTGAATTATAAAAACATGGGATTTTCAATATCCCATGGGACAGGGCAAAATCCCATGGGATTTACCATTATCCCATGGGATTTTGGTTAAATCCCATGGGATTTTTTTTTGTCCCATGGGATTATTGTAGTCCCATGGGATATTTGTTGTCCCATGGGACAAAAAAAATCCCATGGGATTTTTATTATCCCATGGGATTTTTAATATCCCATGGGACAAATTAAAATCCTATGGGATTCTAATTGTAAATATATAGATATAAATAAACAGTAATGTGTATGTTACAATGTATTCTATTTGGTAGTAAATTATTATAAGATGAATCTTTTTAATTGAATATCTTTTTTTCTTGGGAAATGTTAATTTAGCATATTGTTCTTTAACTGTTCAAAACTAAACTTTTAAACAACAAAGCAGATAATGTAAGTACATGTATCAATATATGTTTATTCATGAATTATAGAATACTTTCTTGAAACACAATTATTTGCCATTTGAAATAAAAAAAAAAAACTCTATTGTTAGGCTTAACATACTAGTAGCTATTTAAAGTAAATCTATTTTTTTCACAATATCCCTCAACACAAAACATTAATAGTTTCTTATCATCCAGCATTGTTTGATGGTATAGTCCACTTTTTGGACATTCAGCACAGAACTTTGACATTATTGTGGTTTCAATATTTTTTTGAATTTAAAAGAACTTCAAATCATTGACTGAGTGATGAAAATAATAACTGATCCAACTTTTTTCTTTGAATTTATTCTGGTCTTGTTTCTATGTTTTCTCCATTTATTTTAGGTGGTGAATTTCAATCCTTCTGAAAAAGAACCAATAAAATCTAAAGTAATGGATTATACAAAATTGTTTTCATACATGTAGCAATAATATGATTTTCAATAAAAATAGCTATGCGGTATGGATTTTACTGATTGTTAAAGGTTGTCCAGTGTCATCAGTTGCTAACGGCCTACATCCTTTTGTCTCTGATGGAGGGTTGTCAAATTAGCAATATACCACATCTTCCTATTCTAATACCATATAACAATCAATTAATTTATTCTTTATAAAATTTGGGTATTTTCCCAAGTTATATACATAATATATATATATATACTGTAAATTCGGAATTAATGCAAGTTTTTTTTTATTGCGAAAAATGCAACGGAGTTGTAAACGCAATAATTTAAACTCGTATTATGAAATATTTTATATGGATTAACCAGGATTTTTCAAAATCGTAAAATTTAAAATCGCATTTAAGTCTAAAATGACAGAATCGCAATAATAAATGCACGCAATAATTTATGAATTTTACAGTATAAAGATCAATGTTAAAACTTTAGACAACTATAATAACATTCCATTATTCACAAGAATTTGCAATATATTATACAAAATGCAGACAACAGAAACAATATTTCTTTAAGCTTTTGAAGTTCAGACAGATTTCAATTTGTGTTTTATTTCAATGAAAAAATACCTTGAACATATTGGAAATTATAACATTGATACAAACAAAATATGTATGTTTTATCCTTTTTTTTTTGTGTTGTTGGCTTGCTGTCTCATTTTAATATACATTTAAACATACATCAATAATCTTCTTCTTTATTAAAAGTAAAAATGGGATATTTTTGATTTTGATATCCCAAAACATTATAGTTCTATCACATAACTTATTACCAAGTTCAAAAACACCAATGTGTTTGATATTAATTCTAAGACATGTATAAATGTTCCAGACCATATCAGTATTCGGATCTTACTTTTATGGTCCAGAACTTACAGTCCCACCATATGTGTACAGTCAGACCATTTAAGTATACTTGTACTGTCTGGTACCAGCTCAACCAAACCTGTGTTTTTATTTTAACTGCAATTAAACTTTTTGTATTAATCTATTAAAGATTTCAGTTATGTTGATCTGTACTGTACATTTGTTTGTAATAAACTTGACCAACTTCTTAAAATTTGGCAGACTGTATGCGTACAGTCCAAATACTTGTTTGTTCTGGAACATAAACATGATTAACAAGCATTTGGCAGGATGTCATGCTAAAATCCCATTAATATTAGTACTAAATTTTGAGTATATACATGTAAATCCACAAGTTACTTACTGAAATTCATGGTGAACACTCACCAAAAACTTACAATTTAGAGGAAAAACTGGAAAGATGAATGCACTAACACTATCAAAACAGAGCATAAAACTTACCGAAAAACAAGATGTTTTACATTTATCCAGGAGCAGGATAATTGAAAATTTGTTTTTTTCTTTCTCTGCTGTCCATCATATAACCTTTGAATTCATTCATGCAAAATATGAAAATCTGCAAAGGTAAGACCTAGAACCTCAACTTATCCACATTTTGAATTTTGAACTGCATACTTGTCCTTTTCATCTTGCTGACAACCTAAACATAAAAAAATGATAAAAACATAATTCTAGATTGAATTTGTGTTTTTATTTTTGTTGGTACATGTACAAACAATTTTCCCAACTTTAAAACGAAAACATCATCACCAAAGAGGAGGTCATACTAACCTCCGAAATATTTAAACAAACCGAAATTATTACTTGATTAAGATCTTGTCGTAAATTAATGGCATAGATACTCTTATTTTTGAAAACTTGATGTCTATTGCATACTTATATTCCTTTGTACGAGAGTATGCATATTAAGATGGACTCCATGGACTTTAATGTAAGCATGATTAATTTTACAGTCACTGACAGTTTTTCAGCTCTATGTGTACATTTTGAGAGAATCTTGCAATACTGTATATTCTGATATTCCGAACTTATTGTGAGGTTTTTATTAATACAACTGAAAGCTGTATCTCGTTTTCATTTCTGATACATATTTATGAGCTGAAGACCAGTGCCGAATTTTTCTCACTGCATTGAAGACCCATAGGTGACCTTCGGCCGTTGTCTGCTCTTTGATTGGGTTGTTGTCTCTTTGTCAAATTCCCAGTTTCCACTTCCCATTTTATATCATGTATGCTGATTTTTATTAAATTACAATATTCATTCATGCAATTTTGTCTATTATTGAAAATACGATAAGCAAAAATAAATGCACAAAAAATTTAACATTGTTATATATATGTAAAAGACTTTTTTTTAAATTCAAAACAGTTGCCTACACTGTTAATTTCCTTGTTTGATTTCATATTTTTAAAGCCTTTATAGCTAGCTAGATGGTATGCCGGGGCGGATCCAGCCATTTTAAAAAGGGGGGTTCCCAACCCAAGACAAAGGGGATGATCCTATATTCATTTGATTTGTTTTATTGTCTCATACAAGAATGTATATGGTTTGACGGTGGGGATCAGGGATCCTGAAATTTTTTCACCTAACCACTGGATGACAGGGGATCTCAACTATTTAAAAAGTTTCTCAAACATGTGGGGGTGGGGGTGAACCCCATGGACTCTCCCTATATTTCCTTTGATTTGTTTTATTGTTCTATACAAGAATATATAAATATGGTTTAGGGGTGGGGATCTTGACCGTTTACAAGTTTTCAAACTAGAGGGGGTGGGACTTCACTTTTATTTTATTTCATTATTAATTTTATTGTCCCCGACAAGAATATATATGGTTTAGGGGTGGGGATCTGGATCGTTCACAAGATAATAGCACATTCTCAAATTGAACAGAGTGGGGTAACCCCCAAAGACCTCCTTTTAATTTCATTTGATTTGTTTTATCGCCCCATTCAAGAATATATATTGTTTAGGGATGGGGATCTGGACCGTTTACAAGATAATAGCATATTCTCCAATTGAAAGGGGTGGGGATTACCTCCCATGGACTCACCCTCCCTTCTTTCTTCCCCCCGAAATACCTTTTAATAAGCCCCAATGCACAGATAGTTCACAGTATTTTTCCTTGATTTACACTAAAGAATATACACTATACAGGTGTAATTTTTTTTTTAAAAGATAATACAACTGAAGACCACCATGACCACAGTGGTGGATCCAGAATTTTTCATAAGCGGGGCCCACCGACTGCCTAAGAGGGGCCTGCTCCTGCCATGACTTAGTGATTCCATTATCCATATATAATCAACCAATTCTTTTCCCAAACAGGGGGCCCTGAACTCTTGATTCCCCCTTTTTTATCCTCATTTCAATCACCCTGATATAAATTTAGTTTTATCACTTACAATAGGAATGGTTTGAATTCCCCAATAATTCTTATATACCATTAATATCAACATATTTCATTTTTGATAAATGAAAGGCAAAAGTTTTCTATGGGTAGAAATGGATAGTGGGAAGCTTTCAGATTCACACCATGCCGGTGGCTGTGTTCAAAGTGCTGGGTTTTTATGACCCTCGTTGTTTGCGGACTAACTATTTAGGCCAGTGGTGGATAATAGTGTGCGTGCATTAATCTTCTATACCTTCTTAATCAATATATTCAAATACTGACGGCAAGTGTTGTAATGATGTATCAATGTCTTTTTGAAATCACCGTGCTATTTACATGTGGGATCGAGAATGCAGGGGAAGGAAACTTGTCAATTATGTTTATTTCTAAGCCAAAATAAAATGAGCCGCCGTAAAATTAACCTTGGGTAATAACAGTGCATGTAAGGCTCGTCTCGGAGGGGTGTCTTTTTTTCTGTCTTCTTTTTATGCCCCACCTACGATAGTAGAGGGGCATTATGTTTTCTGGTCTGTGCCTCCGTTCGTTCGTCCGTTCGTTCGTCCTGTTTCAGGTTAAAGTTTTTGGTCGAGGTAGTTTTTGATGAAGTTGAAGTCCAATCAACCTGAAACTTAGTATATATGTTCCTTATGGTATGATCTTTCTAATTTTAATGTCAAATTAGAGTTCTTACCCCAATTTCACGGTCCACTGAACATAGAAAATGATAGTGCGAGTGGGGCATCCGTGTACTGGGGACACATTCTTGTTTTAGTTATATTTTTAATAACTTACACTTTTTTCCATTATTCTCTTTCTTTCACTATTCTTTATTCCTTTTTTTTCTTTGTCCTTTGTTCTCTATTCTGTTAATTTTTTTGAAAATTTGAGTTGTAAATTTTCCTAAAAAGTACTTATTTCCGTTCATCTATTATGGGTATAAACTAAACTGAACAAGAAAAGTATTAGTAAACAGACAGAAAGTCCGACGTTGAATTAATTATTTTACAATTAATTGTTTAAATATATATATGAGAGAATGTTTTAGGCGAATTTTCTTTAATTACAGATAAATGTATGTTCAGGAAATGATTTATTCTTCGGGTACGTCTAAACAACCGCTCAGGACCTCCTGAGTGCACTCAGGACATACAAAGTGCACTCAGGACCCATTACCGTAATCATATCTGCACACATGATGGATGTTTATAATACGCTTCTTATTTTAGAGTTAAATTTTGATAGAAGTTGAAATCGCAGGGGCGGATCCAGCCATTTTAAAAGGGGGGGGGGGTCCTAACCAAGGGCAAAAAAAGGGGGGTTCAACTACATGTCCCCATTCAAATGCATTGATCGGCCAAAAAAAGGGGGGGTCCAACCCCCCCGGAACCCCCCTCCCCCCTCTGGATCCGCGCCTGAATCGAACTTACAAATGGAAGTTTTTAACGACCTTGACTGGCTATACAGCCCTTGCACGGTCGGTTGAATCGAACTTAGATAGATATGTTAATTCTTATAAAATAATGAGGGCACGTGTCACTGATTACACAACTACTGAGCCATGAATTATCCAATCAACAAAATTGATTGGATTATCTTTATTGTTTTTTAGGAATTGTATTGTTTAGTTCAGTTTTACCTTTAACATGAATTTGCATATAGAAAAAATAAAACATATATCTCATTCGATGTGCTTTTTCAGTTTATTTTTCATGATGACGGGTAAATTAATTTGTTGTGTTTTGCAGTTCACGAATAAAGAAAATTATTTTATAGTTGCGTTTTTTTTTCTGTAACAAGTTCGATTTTTGTTTTTCAGTGTGATTCTTTTCTCTATCTCTCTCTCTAAATCAAGTTTTTAAACAAACACAATGTTGACTGAATATCAAATTTTATTACATTTGATTTCTTTATTCTCAACAAACCATTATACAAGAGAAGACAATTATGTACAATATTCAGTTTAACCTTAACGGAAATCTGTGCACGAAGACTTAGTCGTGGTTTGAACGGATTTCGTGTCAATAAACTGTCTTCGAAATAGTCTTTCTTTGTTAATGTTTGTGTCATTTTGGTCTTTTGTGGATAGTTGTCTCATTAGCAATCATACCACATCTTCTTTTTTAAAATTTCTCGCTACTACAATCTAACTTACATATTTTTTAGAAATAATTATACCCAAAATATCATAATTTTCATAAAAACGGAGACGAAAACGGAGACAAGTTCATTTTCAGAATTTATTTTCGCATTGAAATTCGTTTCAGGCTTGTGAAACTGGACAAAACGACTTTAATTGGAGAAAAAAAACTTAATAAAAACGGATTTCTTAAAATATTCGTATAACTCAAAAATAAAATTCCTGGACAAGTTCGATAAAAATGAGAAATAACATCTAACTACATGTATATGAGTTTGATTGTTTGAAAAGTACGGCTTTTACCGTTTAGAACGGATTCCATATACAAAACTTTAATTAATATAAATTCTTTTAAAGTATGAACATTTATAATTATTTCCCTTTTCAAACTCGTGCAAAGAATTAATTACTGGTCCAGGACATGATAATAAAATTAAGAATAAAACTTAAAAATTTATGGAACGAAATTTTAATAAAAGACGAAAATCTTAAAACATCGTGATATTCATTCTAGACGTCACAATATTACTTCCCGCATGGTCACACTGTACTAACAACACAATGTATAAAACAACAATAAAGATAATTCAATTAATTTTGTTGATTGGATAATTCATGGCTCAGTAGTTGTGTAATCAGTGACACGTGCCCTTATTATTTTCTAAGAATTACAAATTCTACCAAATTTAACTCTAAAATAAGAAGCGTATAAAGAATATATGCATCCATCCTGTGTGCGATGACTATAAAGGGTCCTGAGTGCACTTCGTATGTCATGAGTGCAATCAGGAGGTCCTTCAAGCGGTGTTTAGACGTACCGTTATTCTTCTGGAAGCTTCAATTTTTTCTTATCAATAACTTTTACACAAGGAGACATTTTTTTTTGACAGCATGAACCCCAGTTAATGAGCAAACACAAATTAAGAAAAAAAATCGTTTACAATTAAATTTTATAGAAGGAAAAAAGGGGGAGGGGGTAATAAACAAATTTTATTTACGCACACATACTTTTAAACAGATTTGCATATGTAAGCTCTCTATAGTTAATGTTAAATTATTTCAGGAGTTTTGAAAAAAAGAATATTATATACAGTTTAATTTCGACTAAAATAGTGATTCTTTTTATAGATTTGGTACCTCAGTTTCGACTCAACATTTCATTTTGAATTGTTAGATGGCAAACTCTTTAGGCGAATATTGTATCTGTTCTTTATTTAATTATGGTGATATTGGCGATAATATTCATTATAACAAGGCCTTGTACAAATCCTTGATTATAGAATGTTTGGTAATATAAAAAGACGAAAGTAGACAAACCCTAATTATGCAGGGTTTCACAAGTTGATCTCCAAGCGGCCCACATTTAACATATAATAAGATCTATATTTTTCAACGTTTTCAAAATGAAATAACTTGAATTGAAAATTTCCCAACTGTGAAAATTTGTTATTTCTAAACGTCTTTTATTATTATTTCGGAAAAAAAAATTATTTAGCATATTCATATATTTTCATAATTTTTTCCGCAAAACCTTTTTTTTTGCAAAGTTTACTTCTATATGTTTTTAACCATCACCAGCGACTTATTCTCTGCCATCACCAATTAGTCCTAATTATTAAAGATCAATTGCCCAAATTCAAATGATGATTGGTATATCGTATTGAATATGACCATCGGTCATCCGTGACGTATCCCAAATAACGACGCATGCCGATAGATAGATCATAGTTTATTAATTAGCGTCTCGCAATTTAAATTTCATCAAGGGGACTTAATTAAACCAGTTACTATACAAATCTTGAAAAAACGATGTACATGTACTTTTTAATATTTTTAAAACAAATTACGAAAACGTTTAGTGTAAAAATCACCGAATATAAATGTTTCTTTCTTGCAGGTTTTGGCATTTGTAAATAACATTAACGTTTTGGAATTCTGATGCAAAAGACAGTCGATTCAAACTGAAATAACTTCTTTAAAGATGGTTTGATTTTTTCAGAGACACATATATTATATATGTCTCAATACATGTATTATATGTCTCTGATTTTATCAAAACAAAAATTACAAAATTATAAAATATGTTAGTTATCGAATGTATACCCTGAACTCTTACTATTATATATACATGTCCTAAGTTACTTAATGTCCTGTGTGCAACCAGGAGATCCTGAACGGTTTTTAAACGTACCATTATTTTATATGCATATATTCAAAGCTGTTCTTAATTATATGCATACTAGGTATCAGTGGCGGATCCAGGGGGAGGGTTTCGGGGGTTGGAACCACCCCTTTTTTTGAACGATCAATGTATTTGAATGGGGACATATGGTTGGAACCACCCCCTCCCCCTTTTGTCCTGGGTTGAGACCCCCTTCTTTTCAAATGGCTGGCTCCGCCGCAGAGGTATATTTATATATATATGTGTGTACCAGCCCCCCTCCTAAATCTTGGGAAACAAATGGTAGATTATATAGGGAATCACGGAAGCATGACTGGACGTGACCCCTCTAAGGCAGTCAATGAGTCCCCACTTATGAAAATTTCTGGATCAACCATTGCTTAGTTCTAGTTATCTTAGGTCCTAGTGTGAAATAATGCCAATAGGTCTTTTAAAACACATCTTTATTCATACATGTATATATACGTTTTCTCACGGATTTGTTCATGCAATATTGGAATTATGTTTACTCAATGCGCAATTACTGAAGTTTATATTTGCTACTTTTCTTCTTAATTTCATATAATTTTCTTTTTTATTTTTTTCTTCGAAAAATTAGTGGTGTTGAAATAGGGAATGGACACAGATACCTTATCACATTTAACCAAAGAAATGTTGTATAATGTCATCAATCTGTATTACACGTAGACAGGATGTTCTCTAGAAAACTATACGTTATACACACACGAGAATACACGCACTGTCGTAATGGAAAATTACTGTATGTTATAGTTACCTGTAATCAGCTTTGCAACACCATGTCATGACAGTTCAAAAAGATTTTCTTCAAATCAAATTGGAATATTCATTTTTTCTGTAAAATTTAAAACTTTAAAAAGTAAGACTTTGACAAAATTATGAAATAGAAAGAATTGAACAATTTAAAATCGTATTTTAACAAAGATTTAGATATAATTTTACAACGATCCTTAAAAAATAACCAAACAAACGTTGAATCAAACGATATGAACCTACGCAGTTTTATATTAAAATACTGACACACACCAGTTTGCCATCTCAGTATGCAAGGCAAGGGTGCTTGGTGAGGTGCTGGAACTTGATGTACATGTATCATTAAGTTAATACAGTTCTGTTAGTATTGACTGCCTTTTTACAGAGACTTTCTATTCTTACTGTTATCAGTTAGTATAGACGGTTCCTGGCTTAGAATGATTCTCTGCTCAGCAAATAGTGCGTAATTAGCATTTGAATCAAATTTCTTGTAGAAGTAAAAAACACAAATTAATGTATTTGACAACTTTATTCAGGAGCACAGTCTATATTATCCGGCGTAAATAACTTCGAGATTTATGTGGAAGTGTACTCTGCTGCTCGATCTATGCTAATCGATGTTCCAGTATATTTCATATTTATATTTATTCGTGAGGCCTCGTCATCGTTTATATTCACTAAAAGCACAGTCGCCTAAATATTTTATATGGCGAAAAAATTGCGAAAATTGGGGGAATAATATATTTTTAGTAGCATTATTATTTTAGAATCTTAAGAGGTTGCTTGCAAATTTAACTCTAAAATGAGAAGTGTATGACGATCTATAACGAATATATACATCCATCATGTGTGCAGATACGACGGCGACTATATAGGGTCTGCCATGAGTGCACTTTGTATGCCCTGCATGTGTGCACCCAGGAGGTCCTCCTGAGCGGTGTTTAGACGTACCGGGAAAATCTGATCTGATTCAGGATCAATTCATCGGTTACACTCCCCTGTCACCAGTGATTCTTTTTTGCTGACATTCTGAAAAAGTATTGTGTAGTCCCTGTGTAAGTGTTGACTCTCAACTTGCACATGTGATTTTTTAACACTCCCTGGACTTCTGCAAAAACAGAAAGTCACAGGACATTCCGACAAAAAGTCACAGGACAAAAAGTCAAACACATGTCAAACTCAGGCATAAAGTAACAATTAAAGTTAATAGGACAAAAAGTCACAAACAATTTGTTGACAATTGATTGAATATAAATGAAAAAAGATTTTGAAATATCTTCTTTTTATTACATATATTCATTTTTAATTTTAGGAAATTGTTCATAATATAAAAAAGAAGATGTGGTATGATTGCCAATGAGACAACTGTCCACAAGAGACCAAAATGACACAGACATTAACAACTAGAGGTCTTTACGGCCTTCAACCATAAGCCAATATAAAGAAGGTATGGTATGATTGCCAATGAGACAACTGTCCACAAGAGACCAAAATGACACAGACATTAACAACCATAGGTCACCAAACAGCCTTCAACAATGAGCAAAGCCCGAGGTAAAGCCCATACCGCATAGTCAGCTGTAAAAGGCAATCATACTATATCTTTTTTTTTATATTTACATGTTAAAAAATGCATGCAAATGTAATCAAAAGCTGCACACAAACGTAATGATTTTTGTGCGCAAATGTAATGGTAATGTGCGCAAACCTAATGCACTGATTTATTTGTTTTTAATAAATTTTAATTTAAAGTTGCTACATCATGTTCATGTATAAAACTTCAAGAAAAATACAAAAAGAGTGTTTTCTTGTTCAAAGAAAAATAATCTCAAAACTAAATTGTGACTTTTTGTCCTGTGACAGTGTGTGACTTTTTGACTGTGACTTTCTGTCCTGCATTCAGATTGAATAGGGGAGTTTGGTTGACCCCGCCTCCCTCTATCTGAGACTACTATCTCAGTGATGAGCTTTATGTTTCATGTACAAATGTATTGTGCTTGTCATATATATGTATGTCGGATAAAAGCTCTACAGACCTTTAATATGTTGTATTGTTATATGTATAACCGACAATAAATAAATAGCCCCTAACAAGTAAGAATTAGGTTACTTCTTTTTGTTTTGACATCTTGCATGGGTTTTTATAGCCCCGTATTAAAATTATGCCCCCACTTTAAAAAAGGGGGGGTATACTGTTTTACCCCTGTCTGTCCATCCATCCTTGCGTCAGTCAGTCCGTCATGTCCGTCCGATGAATATTTTTCTTCCCATTTTCCTTAGGAACTACAATAGAAGGATTTCTGAAATTTGGTTTCAGGGTTAAATAAGTCAGCTATACCGTGTGATGCATTTTCAGATTCATCACTCGACAACTTCCTGTTTTCCCAACACTTGTATGATTTTACACATGATAGCCAAGTTGAAAGTTGAAAACTAACAACCTAATTTATGTACAAAAAAATTGAAAAACAGATATGTTACACATAAACAAACGACAATCACTGAATTATCCGATCCTGACTTGGAACAGGCACAACCATAACAAATTGGCAGGGTATAAGGAACTTTGAAAATATTTAGTTTTTGTGGTTTGGTCAATTTTTCGGATACTGTAAGCAATAAGGCCCCTTTATTTAGTGAATGAAATAATTGTAAGATGCACTTAGCTGTCTGTCATATTTTATATGAACTTGACCTCATTTTCATGCATGGTTCATTGGTCAATGAAACACTGCATTGTTTTGTCAGTTTATCATATGTTTAAAGTTACAGGTAGATTATATTTGGTAGATATGAAACAATTGTAAGGTGTGCATGTCTGAATGGCAGATTCATATATAAACCATGACCGCATTTTATTGTTCTTTGGTCAATGATAAGTTTTCTTGGTTTTGTCATTTTATCAGGCCACATTTAAAAGAATGTCTGTTTCCCCTCCCCGGGTCTACCCTTTGTAAACAGACCAGGAAGGCAGGTTTTTTTTAGCTCACCTGACCTGACAAAAATCTTCTCCTCTGAAACTACTTGGCCAAATTCTACCAAACTTGGCCACAATCATCCTTGGGGTATCTAGTATAAAAAATGTGTGGCCTGACCTGTCAAACCAACCAAGATGGCCGCCATGGCTAAAAATAGAACATAGGGGTAAAATGCAGTTTTTGGCTTATAACTCAAAAACCAAAGCATTTAGAGCAAATCTGACATGGGGTAAAATTGTTGATCAGGTCAAGATCTATCTGCCCTGAAATTTTCAGACGAATCGGACAACCTGTTGATGGGTTGCTGCCTGTGAAATGGTTATTTTAAGGAAATTTTGCAGTTTTTGGTTATTATCTTGAATACTATTATAGATAGAGATAAACTGTAAAAGCAATAATGTTCAGCAAAGTAAGACCTACAAATAAGTCAACATGATCAAAATTGTCAGTCGACCCCTTAAGGAGTTATTGCCCTTTATAGTCAATTTTTAACAACTTTTCATAATTTTTTGTAACTTTTTTAAAAATCTTCTTCTCTTTGCCAAATTTAACCAAACTTGGCCACAATTATCATTGTGGTTTGTAGTTTAAAATATGTGTCCGATGACTCAGCCTACCAAACAAAATGGCCGACATGGCTAAAATTAGAACATAGTGGTAAAATGCAGGTTTTGCTTTATATCTTTGAAACTAAGACATTTAGGGCAAATCTTTCAAGATTTAAATGTTCATCAGAATAAGATATATCCCCTCACAAATTTTCAGTTGAATTGGACAACCTGTTGTTGGGTTGCTGCCCTAAAATTGGTGATTTTAAGGTAATTTTGCAGTTTTTGGTTATTATCTTGAATACTATTATAGATAGAGATAAACTGTAGACAGCAATAATGTTCAGCAAAGTAAGATCTACAAATAAGTCAGCATGATCAAAATTGTTAGAGGACCCCTTAAGGAGTTATTGCCCCTTATAGTCCATATTGAACAACTTTTCGTCATTTTTGTAACTTGTATAAAAATCATTTCTAAAACTACTTGGCCAAATTTAACCAAACTTGGCCACAATCATAATACTAGGGTATCTATTTAAAAAAAAGTGTCTAATGACCCCGCCTACCAATGAAGATGGCCGACATCAGTAAACACATTAACAGGTGAGCGACACAGGCTCTTGAGAGCCTCTAGTTTTTTTTAACTGGATGTGATTGTCATAGCATGGTCACATGAATGGTTTGACTTGTCCAGTCCAGGCCACTTATCAGTTGTTTGTGCTCAATTTGAGTGTATTTATTTAGATTATCAATCCTTCTGCTTTCAAGCACTTTCCAAAAATGGAAACAAATTATTTTCAGGAAAAAAATAATTTCGATTTTTTTGTGGAAAATAATTTTTTGACCCGGGCGCTTATTTTTGACCCGTGTGGGGGGAGGGGAAACAAACATATTTTTAATTTTGGCCTTAGATTTTTTAAGCATAGGTCTACTTGTTGTATGGAATGACTACAAGGTATCATATAAAAAAAGATGTCTGCCTGCCAAGGTTAATTTTACTGTGACCTCATATTCATAGAATAATGATAATATTCATGATATTGAACAGCAAGAATGATGAGTAAGTTGATGTTATATACAAATAAGACAAAATTTTCAGTTGCCTACTAATTATGTAATACATGTAGTAGTTATTTTTGTCATTAAATGATGTTTACCCTTTTATGTGTAGGGCAAGAACATGAAAGATAAAGGGGGAAACTATAAACAGAAGAAATTATCAACAAAATAAGATTTACAGAGGTCAACAAAGCCTAAATGGTAAGTCCACTGTTATAAATTTTTTTGTCCTTGAATAATAATTAAATATTTATTAAAATAAGATGTGGTATGATGAAAGAGAAAACTATCCATCAGAGTTCAATTTAGTGGATGTAAGCATTGTAATTACTTATTAGAGGCCATTGATGACCTGTAAGTAATGAGAAAACCCATACCCTATACATGTTATAGTAATCTATAAAAGTCAACACTAACCAAATTTGAAACAGAGCATCAATTCAAACGTCAAATATACCAGACTAATTTATAAAAACAAAAAATTATGAAAAATAAAAATGACGGGTATGAACCAACATCAACCACTGAACTATGTACAAGCTCCTGATATTAGACAGGTATAATATGGCTGGGTTGATATAAAAATAAGAAACACTTAGCAGTCTGATTTCCAATGAGACATTTCTCCAATAGAGATCAAATGACATTTAAGGAGGCTCTAGGGTATAACAATTTCAGAAAAATGTTTTAATACTTTTTTTTCATAACTCAATTTATTTATATCTTTATCATTATACATTATATGGTACACCAAATCATCCAAAACAATCAATTCGGTTTGGCCCCAGATGACTTTTAAAATGCATATATCATTGAAAAAGCTCCAAATTATCTCCCTTTGGTGCAAAAAAGCCATTTTTTGGCATTAAAAATGTAATATCTTATTTAACTCATCGGTGGCCTATATTTTTTATTATAATTTTAAATAAGCTGTACTTTAACTAAACTATTATAAAATTTAAGCGATTTCTGTAATTTAGTACTTGAATATTTAAATGAAAGTTTATCATATTAATCATAAACATGATAAAATAGCCATTTTATTGATCTCTTCACTGATAATATTTGAGTTTGTGTATTTGTAGGTCAGAAATCTGGATTTTCATGGTCATCATTCACAGATCAATACTGAACGGAAAACTTAAAGCTGATATTTTTCTCCATAGTGCGACTTTTTTATTAATTTGAAATGGAACATGTTTTTTCCTACATTTATTTGAAAGAGGAAATTTCAACATGATGACTATAAACAAAAAGGAGTCATATCATCACGATCATTGATGCACAAGAACTTGATCATATAAATACAACAATGTAATTATCAATTGAAAGATGGAACGAATGAACAAGATATTAGAATGTTGTTGTCCAAATAAACTTGCTTTGTCTTCTCATTTGAATCTCTCCATTCAATAAAGATGTACAGAGGAAGATCTTTGAAGAACAGATTGAAAAAATGTTTTGTCTAAGAATTGCAGGAATATTCTAGTGAATGAAATTATTTATTGACTTCACTCTTATATAGTGGACTGAATAATTGTACATAGCAAGCTGTGAATAAAGAAAGCAAAAACTTTAACAAAAAGTGTTTATATTATAAATTTGCAATTATAAGCATACTATTATGTACACCACAAAGTTATATATAATTCAAATTGTTTGCCTATACAAGTATTGCAATGAACCTATAACAAAGAAAATCTTACCTCATGAAAAGAGTGAACTATTCAGTCAGAATATGAAATATTTTTTCAGTTCTATTTTTCATAATAGAATAAACAAGACAAAGATTTCAAAACAATATTTCTTTATTTATTTAGAAATTTCATCATTTTGTTTCAGTGAAAGGACTTTATTCTTTGACTGTAAAATATTATTATTATACATTCCAAAATAAGAATAATATTTATTGTCATTAAAACAAATAAAAAACATGTTTGTGACAAAATTTAAAAAAAATTATATATATGTATATATAAAAAATATAAAAAAAACTCGTATACATTTAAAACATTTTACTACCAAACAGCATTCATTGTAACATACACATAACTTTATATTTATATATATATATTTATAATTTTAATCCCATAGGATTTTATTTTGTCCCATGGGATATTAAAAATCCCATGGGATAATTATAGTCCCATGGGATTTTTTTTGTCCCATGGGACAACAAATATCCCATGGGACTACAATAATCCCATGGGACCAAAAAAAATCCCATGGGATAATGGTAAATCCCATGGGATTTTGCCCTGTCCCATGGGATATTGAAAATCCCATGTTTTTATAATTCAAATTGCAAAATAAATATGAAAGTAACAGTATAAAACCAATGAAATTATTGAATCCCATGTAATTCCGTACATTTTGGTTATATACATGATATTGTAGCTCTTGTTTGAGGCGGCGGCGGATTTGCAAATGAGTGTTTTGCAAATTAAAAGTGTCCAGTGTTTATGTATTACTGGTAAATTATTAAACAAGGGATATCGTTACCATAAATTACTTAAAACCTTTACTAAATTTTTCCATAGATATAAAGATTTGGTTAAAGATTTCAAATGGGATAGCACATCCTCATTTTTACGGAAATGTTGTTAACCGTGCCCGGAAATTTAGAAATGATCCATGTAAACTTGTCGCTCCTTTAAATAAACTTATTCTAAAAGGTTACCTATTCAACACTGTAATAAGATCATTGAATATTGTTTTTATTGGTATAAATATTGATTTTGTTATCAGTAAATTAAAAGGTAACTAAATATTACTAACATGTTATATACATATACACATTTATGGATCTACAATCTGTCGATACCTGTAACTTGGCATTACACAAGGTCCTGTTTTTCTCTGGCTGTTTATGACGTCTTTACACCAAATCCATTGGATGTTGGATGTGTACGGATTGATAGTTTAGTCTTAGATGCATGATTTTTTTTTGTTAGCTGTTAGTGGCTTTGAAATAGCTGTCAGATAACTGCGAGTACCCTCAGATCTGTTCATAAATTGTGTCTTTTTGTGTCGGGATGTATAAGTACCCGGCCACGTCCACTTGTATTTTTGTCCATCTGATGAGTTAAGCCTTTTTCAACTGATTTTTATAGTTCGTTCTTATGTTGTACTGTTATACCACTGTACCAGGTTAGGGGAGGGTTGGGATCCCGCTAACATGTTTAAACCCGCCACATTATTTATGTATGTGCCTGTCCCAAGTCAGGAGCCTGTAATTCAGTGGTTGTCGTTTGTTTATGTGTTACATATTTGTTTTTTTTTCCATTTTTTTTTTAGATAAATAAGGCCGTTAGTTTTCTCGTTTGAATTGTTTTACATTGTCTTATCGGGGCCTTTTATAGCTGACTATGCGGTATGGGCTTTGCTCATTGTTGAAGGCCGTACGGTGACCTATAGTTGTTAATGTCTGTGTCATTTTGGTCTCTTGTGGACAGTTGTCTCATTGGAAATCATACCACATCTTTTTTTTTTTTATATTATATACAATATATAGAGAAAAATCTCAAGTGACGAATGGCCACATTCTGTTTTGTACATGTAATAAATATAAAGTTTAATTAAAAAAAAAAAATAAGTGAATAAGCAGAACAAATAGTTGATCTTATCTATTTTCAGATAATTTACTTCCAGTGGTATATTTAAATTGGATGTAACTGTGAAATGAGTATCAATATTAATCAAATGTCCGAAAATATCAAAATTTTGACACGAGGCTTAGAACCTTACGAGACTTAGGGCGAGGTCCTTCTTCGTGCCTATGTCACTCACCTAAGTAAACGGGCATCTTCCACAATGGACATTCCCCAACGACAGAAATACAGTATATTTAGTTGTATTGCTGATCATTTTTTCTGTTAAAGTCTCCCTCTACTTTCTTTAATGTTTGCTCAAAATACATAAAAATGTTTAAAAAAAATAGTCATTAAAAGACAAACACTCCAACAAGTTTTACTTTAAGGTAGATTTTGTCTTGTTGATCATATTTGCTTATTTTAACTAACTATTTTATAATTTTTAAGATATATTAACGCCAAAAACAAACAAAAATTGTAAAAAAAATCGTAGATAGGGCAAACACTCCATAAAGAATCGTTTGACAATTTCAGCAGTTTTACTTCAAAGGTAGATCTGGGTAAGGAGTCGACTGACAATTTTGGCCTTTGATTTATATTAAACCTTTTCAACAACTTTCGACACCGACTATTGACACCTATTTAGATTAAAAAACGTATTTCAAACACATATGAATATCTCTCTCTTTCATATATAATATTCTTATTACATGTATTTAGACGACATTTCACCAAGTTGAATTTATAAATTTCACATCGTGATCTGCTTTATTTCTTTTTAAAATATATGATTGTGAATATTTAGATATGCGAGTCTGTCAACGATGATTGTTCCACATGCCAATAGCGATTAATTCGTTTTTGTAATGCTATTTATCAAATTTGCTGAAGGAACATTGTAATAGAACTGTCCATTCGTCCGGTATAATTTGTGTTTCTCAACCGATCGTCACGTCACGTGGAGTGCACATTCAAGGAAGGAGTAAAAGGCTATCAATTTCAAAGGTCAAAGGAACAGGCCACATCGAAATATTTAGTTCCGCTTCAAAATATGTGTACCCAAACTCCGAAACAGCGGTTACGTCCTCTTTACTACGCTACGTTTATAGTTTTACTGTTTCGGAGTTTGCTGTGTACCACGTCAAAGTTGAGGTATCCCCCTAATGAATTGGAAATATTAACGGTTAGTATCATTTTTTTCTTCGCCAGATGCGAGTTTTGACAATCGATGTCTCATCAGTGATGCTCGAGGCCAAAATATTTGAAAATATAGAAAAATATTCCATCAGTGCCTTATATCTCACCAGAGCTTGTTGTCATTGCAGATTCTTTTTGGACAGTGTCGCACTTCTGACTCAAACAGGGCTTACTTACTGTTGCCGTGTTGGTCATTGGTACATCTTTGTCACAACATAATTTTATATTTACAATTTGGTATTTTGACATTATGGTTCGCCATCATATTTGATTCCTTTTTAGTCGATCAAAGATCGCTATTTTTTTTTCTTTTTTAGTGGGTGTGGTGGGGTTAAGATGAGGGTCTTTAACCAAATGCAGATCATCATCTACAGCATTTAGTTGCTGGGCAACAGGTCAAGCGATTACGCCGTTAGACGAAAATATGAAAATACAGATTCGAAAATTGAATTGCTTTGTCACTGAATATCGAATTCAAGTTGAACATCAAACTTCTAAATCCTAAGGGATTATAAATCCCATAGGATATTAAAATCATATAGGATATTATAAATATCCTACGGGATTATGACTTTTTCCTATAGGATTTCCTAAGGGAAAAAAATATCCTATTGGATATTGACACTAATTTCACTCGTACTGCCGAACGGGGAGAGACATATCAATTTTTATTTAAATTGCTTTACCTATGGGTATGGGTATATTATTGCCAAGTTTGATAATTCTACCTTAAAAAAAAATTGTGGTTCCAATTTTTCACTTACGAGAAGTGCAAATTAATCCGAGAACATGTTTTTATAAATTGTGACTTGGATGGTGTGTTGTATCATTGGCACTCATACATGTACCACATCTTCCTATATCTATTAAGAAGCTAAGCGGGCATCATTTCCATAGAAATGCCCAAACGAGGACATAGCTCATAAGAGCACTGGCGGTAAGGTGAAGTAATTGTTCTTCTTTTAATGTACCCTTGACATTTTCAGACACACCTTGGTATAATTCTGAAAGTCATAACATAGACTTTAATTTTCCTGCAGCAGATATGGCATTCCCTATATTGAGTTCAGAGCTAAACTCTATATTTCATATACCTTGGCCCCACTGTGTCTGAATTGTAAGGTGTCACAATATCTAGTTAGTTCTGGAGTTTAGCAGTTTGGTAAGCATCAGAGACAATCTTGGGTAAAAGTGATCGGTATATGTAGAGGGTGTGCTACATGAGGAAGGCTTTTTCTTATGGAAGAACAGATCATCACTAACAATCGTTATCAATGAACTGACAGCAAGTTCAAATTCTAATTTTTCAGTTACTGTTTTACCTAATTGCACAGGTGTTGACTTCAATAAGTACTTGGTAACGCATGGATAAATGATTACTCACATTAATTAGCACAACTTAAAACACTGTCAACACTGTAGTTTTCTGTTTTTTTTTTAAATGTTTTTCTTTTACACAAAAAAACTGTTTTCACATCCAAACTACAAGGAAGAAACTGAGAGCGAAATCGTATAAAAGTGTCAGGTTGTGAGTATACATGTCGATCAGTTTGATCACATATATGGATTTCTGTTGTTTCTAATTTAAATTTCCCCAAGGGTGATTGGGGAAACGAAATGTGGTCACTTGGTTAAATCCGATGCCTCGTGTAAAGAGAGTGCCACGTTCTTTGCACGTTAAGAACCCTTGCAACAACTCTTTGTTGCAATGGAAAATTTCTGTCCAAATCCAACATACCATCAGTTTCCAGTGACAGTCCAAAATTTCCCGACCATCATCCCGAGTGGCCTCTATTATGACAAGACATACCTATTGTTTTTATTGTTAACTTGTTCTCGTCCTGAACATGCATGAAATATTTGCCACTGGACGTTAAGCAACCAACAATCAATCAATCAATCTAATTTAAAGACGCAACAATTTTGCCTTCTGGTGCAAGTCTCATAACATCACTGATGATTCTCCCAAGGAAAGCAGAATATCAAGAGAAGTTGGTTGTAGCATCACCTTGTCACACACCAAATTTCTGCGAAACTTCAAAAGTTCGTTTTCCCCGACCCCTTGCATGCATATTAATTGCTCTGAGGTTAAACATTGACATACAATGTATTTTAACAAAATATCAACTATAGTCATTATATCCGGAAAAACCTCTTATCCGAAGGATAAAGAAAAAATTGTATAAACAAAAATATAACTTATTCACAGAAAATACACGATAGAACTACTATATATATTCAAATTACTAAAAAATAAATTAACTTCTACAAAATCTACATAATCACATCGAAACGATCAAATTCATTGTGAAGGAAAAAATAAATGGTGGAGCTGATTGACGGATGGGAAATTTCCGTAATCAAAAAAGGTACAAATTATTTTTGAGTTTTTGACAAAATTGTTTGGAATTTGCCCAACAAAGTTTGCATGCAGTATCGCAATAATACGTTTTGTCCTCTTAAATTTCAAATACTGTTTTTGAATCATATGTTTTCTCGTTTTCAAAGAAAAATGCGTTAAATTTCTATCCAAAAAACAGCCAACTTTAAGTTTGAAAGTTTTACTTGGAGATGATATTATATTTATGTCTTCATCATTCCGATGATCCTTGATGATATGTGCATAGAAAATATTTACGAAAATAGCTGGAAATTTGACCAAAAAATATATTTTCGGATTTTAAGGTAACTACCCAAAACCGTAAATTGAGGGGAACCTCCATTAAAGGGATAAAATACAAAAATGTGACCATAGAAACTTTTTATGACCAGACGGAAATTAAAATATAGATATTATTTTATCTTTCAAAACAATTTGCAGCCGTGTGTTATTCCGGACCATCAAACTCGTTAACTAAGCGTCTTTTCGATGTCAGTTGCAGTACTAAAACTATAGCAGTTATATTAGAAAAGTATCGCATTCCTAAATTTTTGATATTAAAAAATCATCACTATGATATTATCAGATTATTACATGGCATTTTTCATATCGCATGTATTATCAGCCCTAGGTTCAAAATCAGCCCAAGAGCTGCATGGGTCGAGGGCTGATATTGACCGAGGGCTGATAATACATGCGATATGAAAAATGACATGTTATGATCTTTTTATCATATGCTTCAACAGTAGAGAAAAATAACAGATTCATATATTGATCCTTCTACGTGGTTCCCGAAAATATGTTGAAAGAGTAAAAAGTTCACGGACGTCGGACCCAAAATTTGATACATTCAATATGAAATCTTTCTAGCATATGCCTCAACAGAGAAAAAAAAACCACACATTTTAATATGGACGAATCGACAAAAAAATAATTCAACAATATACATAATGAAAACTGTTTGGAAAAGTCAACTTTTTAAAGTAACTTTCTAAATTATGTTTAAGAAAAACTTAAAAAATGCATTTATTTAATATTTTTTTGTTTTTTTGTTTGTTTTTTAAAATTTAATTTAATCAATTTTCACAATATATTTTCCAGTACTCAAAAAATTGTTTTGTACACTACTTTGTAATGTTTTTCACTGAAACGTAGCATTGGGGTGTATTTTCCGGAATTTGCCGAGTATCACCGGAATGCCATGTGATAACGTTACGGAAAGGCATGTGATAACAATCGAAGCATGTGATAAACTTTTCATATCAGCCCGCTAAGCAACAATTCGAAAAATATGGAAAATACTTTAATTTAATGCTATTATCATACGGTAAAAATCATATGTTATTTAGTCTAAGTATATGATAAAAGACAAATATCGCATTGATATAATAAAACATAGCAGTATCTTTGACTTATAGGTGATTTTGGCTTAGCAAACAACTGAATTCATCTCAATTGCATTTATTCAACAATTCAATTTTCTCGTTTAAATACACCTTGCTTGTTATTACATAAAATAATTCATGGAAATTATACAAGTATGTCGTGTTAAATGTCACCCTGTTTTAAGAAAGAGTCATAACTTTATACCGAGAAATCTGCCTTTCTTCGTACAAATGCTAACATTCGTCTGAAATTTCCCACAATGCAACTCGTTGATATAAGACAATATCGCACGTTGATATAAGAAAAGTTTTTTATCGAATCGCTTCTTTCATAGACTGAGTTATATCTCACCTGTCGTAGTCGTTCTCAACTGTAGGTATAGACAATTGCTGAAAAGGTCTATTAAGGAGATCTTGTTCAGTGGTGTAGTTGGTTCATTTTTACGTGTACGCCCGAACTTTGGCGAGGGATATGAGGGGTGCCAACCGCTCAATGTCAAAGCACCTGTTGGTAGTGGTTTCGAAAGGGACGAAGCCCCCGAAAGCTATCGAGAATGAGATACCATAATGATTCCTGTCAGTAAAAAATCATTGATAACAACATACTTTTGAATCTAAATGTTTTTTTTTTGTTTTTTTTGGTTAAATTTTGTAATATGTTAACTTATTCATCGTGTTAAACTGGAAGCTAGCCTAATGGTCATTGGTTTTAGAGAAAACGTCCAAACCAATATTACTTTTAAATAAGTTTAAATGGTGTCGTGAGTGAACATATAATCAACAAAAGCACCTTTTAATGAACACGAAAAAAAAAATATTTCTAAGAGGTGCAATATAAAAAAATTCTGGAACATCTAGGATTTCTTCCACAAAAATTGAATCAATGTATCATTCCTTTAAAGGGATTTAAAAAAAAATGTTCTTTTGATATTTTTTTCTTGATCTGAAATATTTCACGACAATCTATGAAGGTTTATAAATTGATCCTGTAAAACAATAGAGTCCGGCTATCTGTCTATCAGAAAAGAACCGAAAAATGAACGAAAACAAATGCTTTTAAAATTTTAGCTTTAGACATTAGTTATAGAAAAAGCTTCTTCGACATTTTCATAAATTTCGATGAAGGTTCGACAAGTAGAAGAAATAACAAAATGCAAGCCCAAACTGCGACCACTTATAAAATTGCAGAAAGAAATACATGTTATCCTTAAAATGCGGGAAAATTAAAGATATAATTGTATTATTATATTGCTCTGAATACTCTTTTGATCATAAACAGTTTATGTACAACTTTCGTAAAATTTCACAGAGAGTCATTTAAAAGAATTTATCCACATTCGGAACCTAAATATTGACGCCGCTTTGTCTCGCTTTTGGGACATAAATCACAGGCTCGACAAAAATACAAACAGCATATCGAATTTGAGCAGATAGTGAATTGCTTTAAATATAAGAAAAGAAGGTCGAATTCATAGTGGATTCAGACTTTTACAAAAGATTCGAACAAATATGTTAAATGATCTATTTGAGTAAATTTAGTCCCTTTTTATTCAAAATTACAATCCATTAAAAAAAGAAGCACAAGGCTGATGTGCTTTTGATCAGATTTTCATATTCTATGTCGATTATTTGTTTTATTTTCAAAATTCAAGTGTACGCCCGGGCGTTTTGACGTAAACGTAGCTACGCGCATGTTGTTTTGTTGATCATCATTGCTTTTTTAAGTTTCTATATATCTATATATTGAATTTTGAAGATATAAGGTAAAACGCAAAAAAATAAAATTGGTAAGACTCGGCATTAAAAGACAACAACTCGAATAAAGAGTTTTATCGGTCGTCCCACTGTCTATATCACTCTGTTCAGCTCTTAATATTATTCCGTATCATGTCTTTGTGACGTCAAATACGTTGACCCGGCCTTAATAACTTTGACCCGGACATATCAGCGACGTCATAATGTTTGAACCGACGTTAATAACTTTGACCCGAACTTATCAAGTCATCTTTTGTGTGCTGGTGAAACAAAGAAAACACTTCTGAAACACGCAAATATAGCCCGATAAATCGATTATCAGATTATCTGCATATTGATATTGTAAAATATCAGCTGCTTGACATTATATGAAGGCTTTTTGATCTCGTTCGCTACGCTCACTCGACAAAAAGCTTCATATTATGTCTCGCAACTGATATTTTACGATATCAACATGCATATAACCTGATAATCGGTACGTATGACGATTTCAGCAGTTTTACTTGAAGGTACATATTGTCTTGCCGATCGATCCTTTTTGCGGTTTAAATATTTTCTCTATCTATCGCGTTTTCAAGGAAAAAATCGTCATTTAAGGGCGATAACTTCTATGTGAAGTCGTCTGACATTTTTCATGAAAATAGACATTAATCAATTCACCAACATTCCAACTGACTCCATTTTCAGAAAACGAAATCTGTAACAAACATAAACTTTTAGCCACCGCTTTACAAGCAGAGCCAAACACAATGAAAGTCCCAACTATGTATTGGCTTCCGAAGCTACACAAAACCCCTTACAAATATAGATTTATTTCGTCTTCAAGCCATTGTTCAACTACTAAATTGTCTATTCTTCTTACCAGCACACTTGGTACAATTAAAAACCTGATAATAAATTGTTCAAATAAGGCCTTCGAAAATAGTGGAATAAATTACTTTTGGAGGGTCAAGAACTCGTTGGAAGTACTTGATAAATTGCATGCTTATATTGGTGATTTTGAATCTGTTCAAAGTTTTGATTTTTCTACCCTGTATACCACATTGCCTCACATTCTCATTAAGAAAAAATTCACACACCTAATTAAATGGGCATTCAAAAAATCAGAATGTGAATATATATGTTCAAACTCTTTTAGGTCATTTTTTAGTAGCAATAAACAAAAAAACAACTATGTTAATTGGACATGCTTTGATACTATATATGCCCTTGAATTTTTACTAGATAACATTTTTGTTCGCTTTGGGGATTCCGTATATCGTCAGATAATCGGAATTCCAATGGGGACTAACTGTGCACCACTTATTGCGGACCTGTTTTTGTATTGTTACAAGTTACAATTTATAAGAAGAATAAGCAAAGACCCATCGAAACAACATCTGATAAACAAATTTAATAATACTTTTAGATATTTGGATGATATTTTGGCTCTCAATAATGACGACTTCAGTATGTATAGTAATGAAATTTATCCTGTTGAACTTACTTTAAATAAAGCTAATACTAACAATGACCACTGCCCTTTTCTCAATCTTGATATCTATATCACTAATGGAAAGCTGAATACTAAAATTTATGATAAAAGGGATGATTTTTCATTTCCTATCGTTAATTATCCGTTTTAAGATGGTGACGTTCCGTTGTCACCATCTTACGGTGTTTATATATCTCAACTTGTACGATTCGCTCGTGTATGTAACAATGTTTTAGATTTTAACGAGAGAAATTTATGTATTACTGAAAAATTATTACACCAGGGTTTTCGATATCACAAACTAGTCAAAACATTTACTAAATTTTATCATCGGTATAAAGACATCATTCGTAAAGATAGCTCAACATGCAGACTTCTAATACGTTCAGGTATTTCACATCCAATTTTTTATGGAAATATTCTTTATAAAGCACAAAGGTGTCAGTATTCACCTCAGAAACTTACAAAACCTTTGAATAGACTTATTAAGAAGGGATATAATTACGATACTGTTGTCAAGTCATTAAAGATTGCATATTTTGGCGTTAATATTGAGTCACTGATAAGGTCTTTGCATCGGAACTAAACACATTTATTCTAAAAACAGTTGTTGGCATGACACGGGTTATGTTCTTCTCATATATGTTATAATGGTATGATACTAAACCCCTAACGGGAAGGATTGTGCCTGATGTTCATATGGGACAACATCCCTAATGCGCCTCGAAATGAGGAACTAATGCGCCTCGAAATGAGGAACTCAAAAGTCACGTGTAAAGAAAAAATCTCTGTGTAGTGATATTGGACATGTTTCTATTTTTAACAAATGACTGAACTTAATTATTTGTGGTGATTAGGAAAGTAGAGGAACATAGAATAAATGTGTAAAAACTATGGAGCTATTGAATGTGTTCAAAGTATTAAATTTTCAAAGAACTTATTGTGTTAAAAAGGGGATATTTTACCACAAGGAGCCGCATCACAAAAGGATGTTCGGGGTTTGCTAATTTACGGAAAAAGTAATCTCACTTCGTACCCCGAAAATTTAACCACATATGTGAAAATGTCACAGCTTCGAAACGAGCTATCATACATATCCAAGTTTACGATATGGACTGAGCTACAGGAAAAAACGTTACCATTACCGCCTATGTAAAAACAATTAAAGATATTGAGCCATATGATGAAATCATAATCTTTCAGTCAGTTTAATTGAAGTCTGGAGCTGGCATGTCAGTTAACTGCTGGTAGTCTGTTGTTATTTATGTATTATTGTCATTTTGTTTATTTTCTTTGGTTACATCTTCTGACATCAGACTCGAACTTCTCTTGAACTGAATTTTAATGTGCGTATTGTTATGCGTTTACTTTTCTACATTGGTTAGAGGTATAGGGGGAGGGTTGAGATCTCACAAACATGTTTAACCCCGCCGCATTTTTGCGCCTGTCCCAAGTCAGGAGCCTCTGGCCTTTGTTAGTCTTGTATTATTTTAATTTTAGTTTCTTGTGTACAATTTGGAAATTAGTATGGCGTTCATTATCACTGGACTAGTATATATTTGTTCAGGGGCCAGCTGAAGGACGCCTCCGGGTGCGGGAATTTCTCGCTACATTGAAGACCTGTTGGTGACCCTCTGCTGTTGTTTTTTATTTGGTCGGGTTGTTGTCTCTTTGACACATTCCCCATTTCCATTCTCAATTTTATTAGGTAGATCTCATGGCGGCGATGTTGATTTGCAAGTGGAGTCAATGGACAAATTAAAAAAAATATATATACTCAAATTATGATTGTGACCAAGTTTGATTTAATTTAATTTTACCTAGTACTTTCAGAGGAGGAAATGTTTCTAAAGGTTAACGGATGACGACGACGATTGACGTAAGGATTCACTTTGTCCTTTGGGTCTGATGAGCAAAAAATATAGTTTTTTTTCTGAGAACATTGTTTTGAAAACGAGCACTGCAATGACCTGGAAAATGGCAACACAAATGTATTACTTACTTTTAGTCACTTCATGTAAATGAACTCTTGATTCCTTGATTCTAAAAAAAGATGATTTGACATAAACTTGAAATTATACAAACTATTTCTATATTTAAGAAATAAGTACAGCAGGAAGCCTTCCAGATCAAATATCATAAATAAATTTTGAACTATTTAAAAAATATTCATTGTGATCGTTTGCACATTTAACAATTGATCAAATGATTTTCACCTTTTTTAAACGGATCAATTTGTCGATATTACAAATATTCAGTAATATGATCGTTTATTTTTATTTTTGTATAACATTGATTTCCATTATAGTATTGGGTTTATCAAGCAAGCTAGAGAACTTCTGAATCATATCCAAAAATTAAATAGTTGGTTTAATTTAAGATTTAAATTATTTAATTAGCAAAACAGTGAAATTTATATTTTACACCTCAGTTATCACACTGGTTCAAACTAGATTTTCGTTAGTATAAACTCTTGCATTAAATTTACTCACTATATTATTTTTCGCTCTTTTTATTGGATATAAACTTTTCCTTTGTTGTTAATTGTTTATTTATACTATTGCAAAGTGTTTTCTTTACATATTTGAATTTGATATTACGTTGAAATTCAATTGTACGGAGATTGGAAAAGCGATGCTTACAAGAGATATTTAAAATTTTCATTAGATGATAAGATTTCAGTAGCAGAAAAGAAGACGGTACATATTGCAGATGTTTTATTATAAATTTTTACAGGGAATTTCTTTGAAAAAAGGGCGACCATTGTGTCAGCGTCTGTACCTAAATATGTTAGTGGAATAGATGGGTGTACAACTCAGACCTATCCTGGTGCCACTATTGGTCGTCTTACTGAGTTAATTTCATCTGGAAAAGTAGATTTAATTTCATTAGATTTCGTTATAGTTAATGTTGGTACTAATAATATTTCTTCGTCTCAATCCGTAGATACTATTATGTCATATTTCGGAGATTTAATTCACAAGTTAAAAAAGATGACATTTGCTAAGTTGATATTTACTTCTATTCTTCCTAGACCAGTTGATCACATGAAAACTGGAGCTAAAGTTAATAAAGTTAATACTGAGTTAAAAAGATTGTGTAAAAGAAATAATTTATTATATTGTAATTTGTATAGGAGTTTCTTACTCGACAATATTCCAGATTCTTCCTTATTTGCTCCAAGAGATGGGCTTCTGAAGCCTTCATTTAAATTTTGCTGGTACAGAACTTTTCAGAAAAAAGAAAATCAATATTATTACAAAATGTAAGCATCAGAGTATAAATTGTAATGTGTTACAATTGTGTTTTTTATTTACTTTATAAATGTATATTGTTTACTATAATTATTCTTTTTTCTCTTTTCAGAGAACTTGCATCCTGAATATGATGCTGGTTTTCCTCTAACTACTCAAGATCTACATATATTTTGAGTTGGTTTGCTGTTTTGTCCTTTCGTTATCTATACACATTTTGAAAGGATGGAGCTTATTTGAAGTGAGAAAAAAGAGTGATGATAGTATATCTTTAATTTTTTTTTAGCGGCCTTGCAGGCTTGGCGGATGTTTGCCAAAAAATTTGGTTATATATCTATGTTTATGTATTTTCATTTGTGTATTTAACTATTTATGATATATTGAATTTTGTAATATATTGAAAAAATATTTATATCAGGCAATACAAATTATACCTATTGACTTCCTTTTATTTCACCCACTTGATAATTGGTTTAATTTAAGATTTAAATTATTTAATTAGCAAAACAGTGAAATTTATATTTTACACCTCAGTTATCACACTGGTTCAAACTAGATTTTCGTTAGTATAAACTCTTGCATTAAATTTACTCACTATATTATTTTTCGCTCTTTTTATTGGATATAAACTTTTCCTTTGTTGTTAATTGTTTATCTATACTATTGCAAAGTGTTTTCTTTACAATTTTGAATTTGATATTACGCTGAAATTACACACCCTCCCTCCCTCTTAATTTTTTTTTCCTTTTATAAATTTATAGCGGCGGATGTTTGCCAAAAAGTTTGGTTATATATCTATGTTTATGTATTTTCATTTGTGTATTAAATTATTTATGATATATTGTATTTTGTATATATTGAAAAAATATTTATATCAGGCAATACAAATTATACCTATTGACTTCCTTTTATTTCACCCACTTGATAATTGATTTAGTATTTTGACAAAAATGTACCTGCACCAGAACTGTCAATTCCAAAACACAGTTTGATTTTAACATATTTTTGTTTTCATCCTGAATTCCGCATGTTTATTTCAGTGGTAAAACACTGGACACTTTAAATTTGCAAAACACTCATTTGCAAATCCGCCGCCGCCTCAAACAAGAGCTACAATGTCATGAATATAACCAAAATGTGCGGAATTACATGGGATTCAATAATTTCATTGGTTTTCTACTGTTACTATTATATTTATTTTGCTATTTGATTTATAAAAACATGGGATTTTCAATATCCCATGGGATTGACCATTATCCCATGGGATTTTGGTAAAATCCCATGGGATTTTTTTTTATCCCATGGGATAATTGTAGTCCCATGGGATATTTGTTGTCCCATGGGACAAAAAAAATCCCATGGGACTTTAATTATTCAATGGGATTTTTTATATCCCATGGGACAAAATAAAATCCTATGGGATTAAATTATAAATATATAGATATAAATATACAGTAATGTAAATGTAACAATGAATGCTGTTTGGTAGTAAAATGTTTTAAAAGTATGCAAGGTTTTTATATTTATTAAATATACATGTACATATATTTATTTTTTTTTTCATTTTGTCACAAACATGTTTTTAATTTGTTTATATGACAATAAAGATAATTCTTATTTTGGAATGTATAATAATATTTACAGTCAAAGAGTAAAGTCCTTTAACTGAAACAAAATGATGAAATGTCTAAATAAATGAAAAAATATTGTTTTGAAATCTTTGTCTTGTTTATTCTACTATGAAAAATAGAACTGAAAAAAATATTCCATATTCTGACTGAATTGTTTACTCTTTTCACGAGGTGAGGTTTTCTTTGTTATAGTTTCATTGCAATACATGAATATGCAAACAATTTGAATTATATACATTTGAGGTGTACATAATGGTATGCTTATATTTGCAAATTTATAATATAAACACTTTCTGTAAAAGTTTTTTTTTCCCCAACTTGCTATGTACAATTATTCAGTCCACTATATAAGAGTCAAGTCAATAAATTATTTCATCCACCAGAATATTCCTGCAATTCTTAGACAAAACATTTTTTCAATCTGTTCTTCAAAGATCTTCCTCGTACATCTTTATTGGGTGGAGCAATTCAAATGAGAAGACAAAGCAAGTTTATTTGGACAACATACTAATATTTTGTTCATTCGTTCCTTCTTTCAATTGATAATTACATTGTTGCATTTATATGATCAAGTTCTTGTGCATCTATGATCGTGATGATATGACTCCTATTTGTTTATAGTCATTATGTTGAAATTTCCCTTTTCTAATAAATGTAGGAAAAAACACGTTCCATTTCAAATTAATAAAAAAAGTTGCACTATGAAGAAAAATATCAACTTTAAGTTTTCTGTTCAGTATTGATCTGTTGTATGATGACCATGAAAACCGAGATGTCTGACCTACAAATACACAAAACTCAAAAATTATCAGTGAAGAGAGCAATACAATGGCTATGTTATCATGTTTATGAACATTATGATAAACTTTCATTTGAATATATATTCATTGTTAGTACTTTTATTTCAGTAATTTGTGTCTATGATTTACATATTATTGGTTGTTGTTTGGTTCCGTGTTGCAGTCTTTTGAATTAAGCCCATTGCAACAAATGTTTACAATTTGTTCAAATGCTGTGCTGTTATTAAAACCACTGTCCGGTATAGGGTTTGCTCATTGTCAAAGGCTGTACAATGAACTATTTTTGTTAAATAAAGGCAGCTTGCAGGTCTAAATCAAATTTTTTTCTTAATATATGATTTCGCTATATTTTTCTATAAATGAACTTTATCTTATACTTAATAGAAAAATAAAAAAAATTAAAATGGGGTCACCGTTCATTTACGCTCTCAATCTGCCTTCGAAAGAAACATACATTTTTGTAAACTTAAGGTACTTTTTTTTCTGTTGAACTAATACATGTAATAGGAGAAATAGAGGTAATATCGAAAATAAAACAAGAATGTGTCCTCAGTACACGAATGCCCCACTCGCACTATCATTTTCTATGTTCAGTGGACCGTGAAATTGGGGTAAAATCTCTAATTTGGCATTAAAATTAGAAAGATCATATCATAGGGAACATGTGTACCAAGTTTGAAGTCGATTGGACTTCAACTTCATCAAAAACTACCTCGACCAAAAACTTTAACCTGAAGCGGGACAGACGGACGAACGAACGAACGGACGAACGAACGAACGGACGCACAGACCAGAAAACATAATGCCTCTCTACTATCGTAGTTGGGGCATAAAAAGAACTAAATTACAGAAATTGCTTATATTTTATAATAGTTTAGTTTAAGTACAGCTTATTTGAAAATGATAATAAACAAGAATGTGTCCAAAGAACACTGATGCCCCACTCGCACTATCATTTTCCATGTTCAATGAACTGTAAATTTGGTAAAAAATCTAATTTGGAATTAAATTTAGAAAGATCATACCATAGGGAACATGTGATCTAAGTTTCAAGTGGATTGGACTACAACTTCATCAAAAACTACCTTGACCAAAAACTTTAACCTGAAACTCCCACTTTCATTTTCTATGTTCAGTGGACCGTGAAATTGGGGTCAAAAGTCTAATTTGGCTTTAAAATTAGAAAGATCATATCATAAGCAACATGTGTACTAAGTTTTGAAGTTGATTGAACTTCAGCTTCATCATAAACTACCTTGACCAAAAACTTTAACCTGAAGCGGGACAGACGGACGGACGAACGGACGGTTGAACGAACAAACAGACCAGAAAACCTAATGCTCCTTTACTATCGTAGGTGGGGCATAAAAACATAGGTCACCAATGAGTTAAAAAAGATATTACAATTCTAATGCCAAAAAATGGCATTTTTGCACCAAAGGGAGATAATTTTGAGCTTTTTCAATGATATATATATATACATTTTAAAAGTCATCTTGGGCCAAAACGAATTGATTGTTTTGAATGCTTTGTGTACCATATGATAACATGGATAAAGTAACAACTAATAAAGTTATAAATAAAATGAGTTATGAAAAAAAAAATATTTTAAATATTTTTCTGAAATTTGTATACCCTAGAGCCTCCTTAAATGTCATTTGATCTCTATTGGAGAAAAGTCTCATTGGAAATCAGACTGCTAAGTGCTTCTTACTTTTATATCAACACAGCCATATTATACCTGTCCAATATCAGGAGCTTGTACATAGTTCAGTGGTTGAAGTTGGTTCATATCGGTCATTTTTGTTTTTCATAATTTTTTGTTTTTATAAATTAGTCTGGTATATTTGAAGTTTGAATTGATGCTTTGTTTCAAATTTTGTCAGTGTTGTCTTTTATAGATTACTATCACATGTATAGGGTATGGGTTTTCTCATTACTTACAGGTCATCAATGGCCTCTAATAAGTAATTACAATGCTTACATCCACTAAATTGAATTCTGTTGGCTAGTTTTCTCATTCATCATACATTGTCATACCACATCTTATTTTAATAAATATTTGATCATTATGACCAAAACTTTTATAACAGTGGACATACCATTTAGGCTTTGTTGACCTCTGTAAATCTATGTTTGTTGATAATTTCTTCTGTTTAAAGTTTCCCTTTATCTTTAATGTTCTTGCCCTACACATAAAAGGGTAAACATTATCATTTAATAAACTAAAAACAAAAATAACTACTTTTACATAATTAGTAGGCAACTGAAAATTTTGCCTCATTTGTATATACCGTACCATCAACTTGCTCATCATTCTTGCTGTTTAATATTATCATTATTCTATGAAAATGAGGTCACAGTAAAATTAACCTTGGCAGACATACATCTTATTTTTATATGATACCTTGTAGTCATTCCGTACAACAACAAGTAGACCTATGCTTATGCATGTTATAATATCTGATAAAATGACAAAACCAAGAAAACTTATCATTAACCAAAGAACCATAAAATGCAGTCATGGTTATATAAATCTGCCAGACAGACATGCACACCTTACAATTGTTATATATCCACCAAATTTAATCTACCTGTAACTTTAAACATATGATAAACTGACAAAACTATGCAGTGTTTCATTGACCAATGAACCATGAAAATGAGGTCAAGGTCATATAAAATATGGCAGACAGACATGTGCATCTTACAATCATTCCATTCACTAAATAAAGGGGCCTTATTACTTACAGTATCCGGAAAATAGACCAAACCACAAAAAATAAACATTTTCAAAGTTCCTTATACCCTGCCCAATTAAGAGATAACTGTATTGTATTTGAAGCTTTGCGGACGTCCATCGGTAGTTTTACTGTCGCAAATTTAGTTTACCTGGCGACGCGTAGCGGAGACAGGTAAACGGGTATTTGCGACAGTAAAACTACAGAGTTCGCGAAATATTTTTAGCCATGGTGGTCCTTGAAGAAAATCTGCTGGTCCTCACTATTAATCTATTGAAAAATACTAAAATTGTGTCAGTCCTATGCAAGATTTTGGAGGTGAAATCCTGAGGACTGACACTTTTCGCAAACTCTGAAACTACCGATGGACGTCCGCAAAGCTTCAAATACAATACAGTTATCTCTATTCTAATGCAAAAAAAGTTTATAATTAAATTTTGATCATTATTTCAGTGTAAAATCTTCAATATAGAAATTTCCGCGAAAAGAAGTTATCTTCTTTGGTCCCTACACTAGGTGACGTCATAGGTATGCTTCCGTCGTGCAATGTGTCGTGCAAACATAAACACCAGGCGTTTTCGGGCTTCTGTGCCGCTTCAAAATGTAATAAAATTTGATAAAAAGAAGATTTTTATGTGCAACATGTGAGTATTTTGGCTAATTATTGTAGAAATTACATGTCAATACATTCAGCAATTCAAAATGTCGGCTTCCTTAGTTACAGACAAGGAGATAGAGAATTTTACGCTTACTGTCATCCAATCAGAACCATTGATACAAAATAATTGCATTAGAATTTGTCATGGATGTGCCTGTTCCAAGTCAGGATCCTATAATTCAGTGATTGTCGTTTGTTTATGTTTAACATATCTGTTTTTCCATTTTTTGCACATTAATTAGGTTGTCAGTTTTCTCGTTTGAATTGTCATTACTGGACCTTTTATAGCTGACTAGGCAGTATGGGTTTTGTTCATTGTTGAAGGCTGTATGGTGACCTTGTGTTGTTAATTTCTGTTTCATTTGGTCCATTTTTTATATTGTCCAATGTACATGATGTATTATGAAAATAAAGTAAGATGACATATGCACCTAGTTGACCTTTTGCTAATTTGAAAATAAGACAGTAGAAAAACTGGCAAAAAAAAAAGTAACATTAAGCAATGAACCATAAAAATGAGGTCAAAATTGAATAAAAGTAAAAACATGCCAGACTAACATGTACATCCCTAAAAATGTTCATACAACAAATATACTTGACATGTTGCATACAATATTAGAAAACCTGACCAAAACACAAAAAATTAACAATAACCACTGAACCATGAAAACAAGGTCCAGGTCAAATGAAACTTGCCAGTTGGACATGTATGCATACCTTACAATCATTCCATACCATTATTAAAAGTAAATAAAGTAGACACATTGTTTATGGTATCTGAGATATGGTTGTGACCACAAAAGCTTAACTTGTTCACTGATCCTTGAAAAAAGGTCAAACCAAGTGAAAACTGTCTGGCAAACATGAAGACTTTGCAAGGTCTGACATATCAAATATAGTTATCCTTAAATTTTTTAGTATTCTTGATTTCTCTTATAATCCTATTACTCATAATAATCATAATAGAAATGAGGATTCTGAAAAACCTTAACTTTTTTTCAATGTCAGTCCAAATTTCCCCGACCATCACCCCGCAGAGGCGGATTTAAGGGGGCCCAAGGGGCCCGGCCCCCCCCCTTTTTGGGAAAAAATTTGGTTGCTTATATAGGGAATCACTGAAGCGTGACTGGAGCGGGCCCCTCTTAGGTCAGTCAGTGGGCCCCCACTTATGAAAATTCCTGGATCCGCCACTGCCCCGGGTGGCTTCTATTATAACAAGACCTTCCTGTTATTATATATAGTGTTGAATTGGTTATTAAAATTTCACGCACAATCTTGGCTGATATGCATGAAACCATTATTTCATGAAACTGCATGAGAAAGACTAATCGCGTAATACCGAATATATATATTGTATCTTATGTCTCTGCCAGAACTAAAAAATAAACCACCTTAAGTCCACATAAGAGGGTATGGATGTGAATTAACAGCAGAGGCGGATTTAGGGGGGGAGGGGGCCCGGGCCCCCCTTTTTTTTGAAAAAATTGGTTGCTTATATAGGGAATCACTGAAGCGTGACTGAAGCGGGCCCCCACTAATGAAAATTTCTGGATCCACCACTGAACAGAATAGAGAATAACGGACAAAAAAAGCTTTAAGAGAATAATGGGGAAAAGTGTAAGTTATTAAAAATATAGCTAAAAAAAAGAAGACAGAAAAAAAGACCCCCCCCCCCCCCGAGACGATCCTTACCCCTCAACTGTTATTTGACGCTGCCGAGTTAGTTTGAGACAAAGACAGCCCGTAACCCTTTTGAATCAATTTGAGGATTACCCAAGGTTAATTTTACGGCAACTTATTTTATTTTGGGTTAAAGATAAACATAGTCATAATTGACAAGTTTCCTTCCCCTGCATTCTCGATCGCACATGTAAATAGCACGTTGGTCTCAAATAAGACATTGATACATTACAACACTTGCCGTCAGTATATGAAAATATTGATTAAGAAGGTATAGAAAAATAATGCACGCACACTATTATCCACCACAGGCCTAAATCGTTAGTCCACAAACAACGAGGGTGATAAAACCTAGCACTTTGAACACAGACACCGGCATGTTGTGAATTTGAAAGCTTCCCAAATTAGTACTGTGACTATCCATTTCTACCCATAGAAAACTTTTGCCCTTCATTTATCAGATTTAAAAATGAAATATGTTGATATTAATGGTATATTAAAATTATTGGGGAATTCAAACCATTCCTATTGTAAGTGAAAAAAAACTAAATTTATATCAGGGTGATTGAAATGAGGAAAAAAAGGGGGGGTGTCAGTTCAGGGCCCCCTTTTTGGAAAATATATACAAGCCCCTCTAAGGCAGTTGGTGGGCGTGGTCTTCAGTTGTATTATCTTAAAAGCTTTACACCTGTAATATTCTAAAGTGTAAATCAAGGGAAGTTAATGTAAATTATCTTTGCATTGGGGTCTATTAAAGGGTATTTTTGGGGGAAGAAAGAAGGGAGGGTGAGTCCATGGAAGGTAATCCCAACCCCCTCAATTTAAGAATATGCTATTATCTTGTAAACGGTCCAGATCCCCACCCCTAAACCATATATATTCTTGAATGGGACGATAAAATAAATCAAATGAAATGAAATGAAAGGGAGGTCCCTTGGGGTTACCCCACCCTGTTCAATTTGAGAATGTGATATTATCTTGTAAACGATCCAGATCCCCACCCCTCAACCATATATATTCCTGTAGGGAACAATAAAATTAATGAAATGAAATAAAAGGGAAGGTCCCTGGGGATCACCCCACCCCTATACCATATATTCTTATGTGGGACAATAAAACTAATCAAATGTAATTAAAGGGAAGTCCCTGGGGGTTACCCCACCCTGTTCAATTTGAGAATGTGCTATTATCTTGTGCTGGTGAATGATCCAGATCCCCATCCCTAAACCATATATATTCTTGTAGGGGACAATAAAATAAATGAAATAAAATAAAAGGGAAGTCCCTAGGGGGTCACCCCACCCCCTCTAGTTTGAAAACTTGTAAACGGTCAAGATCCCCACCCCTAAACGGTTCCATATATATATATTCTTGTATGGAACAAAATACATCAAATGAAATATAGGGAGAGTCCATGGGGGTCACCCCCACCCCCTATGTTTGAAAAACTTTTAAATGGTTGAGATCCCCAGTGGTTAGTTGAAAAAATTTCGGGATCCCTGATCTCCACCCTTAAACCGTATATATTCTTGTATGAGACAATAAAACAAATCAAATGAATATGGGATCATCCCCTTTGTCTTGGGTTGGGAACCCCCCTTTTTATAATGGATGGATCCGCCCGGCATACCATCTAGCTAGTTATAAAGGCTTTATAAATATGAAATAAATCAAACAAGGAAATTAACAGTGCAGGCAACTGTTTTGAATTTTAAAAAAGCCTTTAATAACAATGTTAAATTTTTTGTGCATTTATTTTTTGCTTATTTTCAATAATTGCATGATTGAAAATTGTATGATAAGAAAAATCTGCATACATGTTATAGAGACGAAACTGGGAATTTGACAAAGAGAAAACAACCCAACCAAAGAGCAGACAACGGCCAAAGGTCACCTATGGGTCTTCAATGCAATGAGAAAATCTCGGCACTGGTCTTCAGCTCATTAATATATGTATCCCAAATGAGACTGAGATACAGCTCTCAGTTGCAGTAATAAAAACCTCACAATAAGTTCTGAATATCAGAATTAACAGTATTGCAAGATTCTCTCAAAATGTACACATAGAGCTGAGAAACTGTAAAACTAATCATGCTTATTTAACATTAAAGTCCTTGGAATCAATCTTAATATGCATACTCTTGTACAAAGGAATATAAGTATGCAAAAGACATATATGGTCTTCAAAAATAAGAGTATCAATGCTATTAATTTATGACAAGATCTTAATCAAGCAATAATTTCGGTTTGTTTAAATATTTCGGAGGTTATTATGACCTCCTTTTTTGTGATGATGTTTTTGTTTTTAAGTTGGGATAATTGTTTGTACCAACAAAAATAAAAACACAAAGTTAATCTAGAATTATGTTTTTATCATTTTTTTATGTTTAGGTTGTCAGCAAGATGAAAAGGACAAATATTACAGTTCAAAATTCAAAATGTGGATAAGCTGAGGTTCTTGAAAGGTCATACCTTTGCAGATTTTCATATTTTGCATGAATGAATTTAAAGTTTATATGATGGATGGCAGAGAAAGAAAAAAAAACTTTTCAATTATCCTGCTCCTGAAGGATAAATGTAAAACATCTTGTTTTCGGTAAGTTTTATGCTCCTGTTTATTAAATAGTGTTAGTGCATTCATCTGTCCAGTCTTTCCTCTAAATTGTATCCTCTTTAAGTTTTTGGTGAGTGTTCACGATGAATTTCAGTAAGTAACTTGTGGATTTACATGTTTATACTCAAAATTTAGTACTAATATTAATGAGATTTTAGCATGACATCCTCGAAAATGCTTGTTAATCATGTTTATGTTCCAGAACATATGAGTATTTGGACTGTACGCATACAGTCTGCCCAATTTTAAGAAGTTGGTCAAGTTTATTAGAAACAAATGTACAGTACAGATCAACATAACTGAAATCTTTAATAGATTAATACAAAAAGTTTGCAGTTGAAATAAAAACACATGTTTGGTTGAGCTGGTACTAGACACTTTTTTTTACATAAATAAGGCCTTTAGTTTTCTCGTTTGAATTTTTTTCCATTGTCTTATCGGGGCCTATTATAGCTGACTATGCGGTATGGGCTTTGCTCATTGTTGAAGGCCGTACAGTGACCTATAGTTGTTAATGTCTATGTCATTTTGGTCTTTTGTGGATAGTTGTCTCATTGGCAATCATACCACATCTTCTTTTTTATACTACAAGTATACTCAAATGGTCTGACTGTATGCATATGGTGGGACTGTAAGTGTATACTTTTATGTTCTGGGCCATAAACGTATGGTCCAAAAACTGATATGATCTGGAACATTTATACATGTCTTAAAATTAATATCAAACACATTGGTTTTTTTTAACTTGATAATAAGTTATTCGATAGAACTATAATGTTTTGATATTATCAAAATAAAAAATATCCCATTTTTACATTTGATAAAAAAGAAGATTATTAATGTATGTATAAATGTATATTAAAATGAGACGGCAAGCCAACAACACATAAAATAAGGATAAAACAATATAATTTTTTGTATCAATGTTATAATTTCCAATATATCCAAAGGTATTTTTTGATTGAAATAAAACACAAGTTGAAATCTGTCAGAACTTTAAAAGCGTAAAGAAATATTGTTTCTGTTGTCTGCATTTTGTATAATATATTACAAATTCTTGTGAATAATGGAATGTTATTATAGTTGACTAAAGTTTTAACATTGATCTTTATATATATATTATATATACAACTTGGGAAAATACCCAAATGTTATAAAGAAGAATAAATTAATTGATTGTTGTATAATATAAGAATAGGAAGATGTGGTATATTGCTAATTTGACAACTCTCCATCAGAAACCAAAGGATGTAGGAGGTTAGCAACTGATGACACTGGACAACCTTTAACATTCAGTTAAATCCATACCGCATAGCTATTTTTACTGAAAATCATATTATTGCTACATGTATCCAAACAATTTTGTATAATACATAACTTCTCTTTTTCAGAAGGATTGAAATTCATCACCTAGAATAAATGGAGAAAACATAGATACAAGACCAGAATAAATTCAAAGACAAAAGTTGGATCAGTTAGTATTTTCATCACTCAGTCAAGGATTTGAAGTCCTTTTAAATACCAAAAGATATTGAAACCACAACAATGTCAAAGTTCTGTGCTGAATGACCAAAAAGTGGACTATATAGATACCATCAAACAATGCTGGATGATAAGAAACTATTAATGTTTTGTGTGGAGGGATATTGTGAAAAAAATAGACTTACTTAAATAGCTATTAGTATGTTAACCCTAAAAATAGAGCTTTTCATTGATTTCAAATGGTAAATAATTGTGTTTCAAGAAAGTATTCTATAATTCATGAATAAACATA
This sequence comes from Mytilus galloprovincialis, assembly GCF_965363235.1. Classification (NCBI taxonomy): domain Eukaryota; kingdom Metazoa; phylum Mollusca; class Bivalvia; order Mytilida; family Mytilidae; genus Mytilus; species Mytilus galloprovincialis. The sequence continues at coordinate 77,761,381 of NC_134844.1, forward strand.
TATTGATACTTACATTATCTGCTTTGTTGTTTAAAAGTTTAGTTTTGAACAGTTATAGAGCAATAAGTTGAATTAACATTTCCAAAGAAAAAAAGATATTCAATTAAAAAGATTCATCTTATAACAATTTACCACCAAATAGAATACATTGTAACATACACATTACTGTATATTTATATCTATATATTTAAAACTTGAATCCCATAGGATTTTAATTTGTCCCATGGGATATTAAAAATCCCATGGGATAAATACAGTCCCATGGGATTTTTTTTGTCCCATGGGACAACAAATATCCCATGGGACTACAATTATCCCATGGGACAAAAAAAAAATCCCATGGGAATCCCATGGGATAATGGTCAATCCCATGGGATTTTGCCCTGTCCCATGGGATATTGAAAATCCCATGTTTTTATAAATTAAATAGCAAAATAAATATAATAGTAACAGTAGAAAACCAATGAAATTATTGAATCCCATGTAATTCCGCACAATTTGGTTATATTCATGACATTGTAGCTCTTGTTTGAGGCGGCGGCGGATTTGCAAATGAGTGTTTTGCAAATTTAAAGTGTCCAGTGTTGTAAACTTACTTTAACATACACTTTACCGTTTTTAAGCATTAAATATACACCCAAGGGCGTTAGTCCGATGATGAATGTTCAACATGCATCATAATACTACGGTCACGCCAAAAAAAATCGATAAAGCTTTCAATAATCAATAGGTGAGGGGTCTTTGGTAGCACTCCACAGTTAGAAAATAAAATTAAAAATGAGCCACAAAATGTTTTATCATCTCCTATTCCTGGATTTCTAATACATTAACCTAACTGTCTGTGTTGTATATGTGCATATGGTATGTAATCAGTATATTCCAAAGATTTGATTTTCAAAAGTTAAAAGAGTGAAAATTAATTCTTTTTATGTGTATCCATGGCAACATTCTGCATTTATTTACCATAAAATATTGCAAAAAGGGGGGTGGACATGTCACATATCCCCCCAAAATTTGGATCAAACTTGAATTTCAATGCCTTTGAGTGATACCTTTTTAGAAACTGTTTTCATAAATCTTCCTAATGATCAAATAAAAAATGAATGTCCTTTGCCTCATTTTTTCGTAAAATCCAATCACAAAGTTCGTGGATAAAAAGTTGTAAAAAAAACATTACAATAATTGCCGGACCAATGTATGGTAGGGACATGCAAATACGGACTGTCATACAGAAAACAGCCTATATTACATACATTACATAATCTTGATGTTCATATAAACCCAATACAAAGGCTATTTTAATACTCAGCTATCCAAAAATGAATTTTATTGCACACTAGCTCTCATATTTGAAAAATCCACAGGGGCCAAAATGCGAAACTAAACACCTAACTGTGGAGTGCTACCTTTAGTGTAGTGATACGAAGTAAGTACGGAACGGATGTGAGCTCTGCGCCGGAGATTGGCCTACCTGATGCATTGCGTTTCTTTGTTAACATTGAACATGACGTCATAACTTAAATAACGTCACAAGTAAAATCCCTAACAACAGAACCAAAATCGGAAACTTTACGGTATTTCCGTATCTTTTTTTTAACAAATATTTAAATACAACAAAAAATAATTTAAACAAACTTCGTCCCCATTCACAGGTAATGCCTGCCTCATATTATGGGGACGAAGTCCCCTATTACAGTAGAAAATTCAATAAAAAAAAAAAAATCGGGAAAATTTCCCGAATTTTTCATTGTACTAATGAACTAAAAATCGTTCAATTTTTTTTTTTGTCTTATTCTTGTAAATTTAGATTTATTGAAACCTGCATGCATACAACAAAAGAACAAACAAATTAAAAAAAATCAAACAGAAAGACTTGAAAGAAAATTAATACTTAAAACAGTATTGAGATTCTTCAGGAAGTTTATTTTATTATTACATTGTAAATGTACCTTTAAAAATACAAGCATTTGGAATAGACTTCTTGAGTACTGCAGAAAAAATGTCCAAGTTGTCTTTACTTTCAGGTATGGGCTGGTACTGTGACTTGGACTGGGAAACTAATTATAAAAGGTCTTTTACTATCTGAAATAAAACCAAAACAATTAATTACTTATCTCCCTTTGATCAATAGACATGAATTAAGAATATTTTCAATCATATGCTGATGTTGTTTTCAATACTGAAATATGGATAAAAGAGTGTATACATGTATCAAAACACAAAGTAAAACACATGACATATATTGGCTAATACATGTTGCAGTTATCAATTATGTGATTGACTTATTAATTTACATGTTAATGTTTGTGTCATTTGGTTTCTTGTTGAGTTGTCTGATTGCCAATCTTACCTTATCTTATTTTTATAATAAATCTCGTTACATGCCTTATTAGTTTGAAGATAGTTTCCATGGTAAAATCAATGACATAAGAAAAGGATTGGTATAGCAGTATGGAAATAAAAACATAGTGTGGCTAATAAAATATTAAAAATTATAAATGATATTTAATGACTTTTTTATACTAAATTCTATTTAAAGTCATATAAAATGTACACAACCTTTAAAATACTTGATCAGATGTACATGTATAGTAGTTATTACAGAAACTGTAGCCAAATTATATAGCACTTTTCTCATGCTTGGTAATAAAAAAACATACCTGATTGTCCATGTCTTGACTTGATAATTCTTAAGTCTTTAATTTTGGTTGGCTTCACTCCCTTTATTTCTATGCCCCACCTACGATAGTAGAGCATTATGTTTTCTGGTCTGTGCGTCCGTTCGTCCGTCCGTCTGTTCGTTCGTCCGTCCGTTCGTTCGTCCGTCTGTCCCGCTTCAGGTTAAAGGTTTTGGTTAAGGTAGTTTTTGATGAAGTTGAAGTCCAATCAACTTGAAACTTAGTATACATGTTCCCTATGATATGATTTTTTTAATTTAAATGCCAAATTAGAGTTTTGACCCCAATTTTACTGTTCACTGAACCAGGGACGTATATTATATGTTAGTTATACGTCCTTGACTGAACATAGAAAATGATAGTGCAAATTTCAGGTTAAAGTTTTTGGTCAAGGTAGTTTTTGATAAAGTAGAAGTCCAATCAACTTGAAACTTAGTATACATGTTCCCTTTGATAAGATCATTCTAATTTTAATGCCAAATTAGAGAATTTATTCCAATTTCACGGTCCACTAAACATAGAAAATAATAGTGCGAGTGGGGCATCCGTGTACTGTGGACACATTCTTGTTGATGGTACTTTCCATGTGCAGGGAAGGGAAGTACATGCAGATGCGCCTAGTTTGTTTGCAGCCTCAACTCGGAAAAGGAGTCCAGCCACATGATTACATGTTCCACCCAAACTGAAAAAAAACCACTAATAAATGATCTTGTTCAATACCCAGTATACTATAGCAAATTATGCAAGTCAATCATGTCAATCAACAAGATAACTGTTATTGACAAAACAGTAATTAGTTTTAAATTTATAAAAAAAAAGAAAGATACAGGTTGAATTTAGTAATATTTTTTTAAATATTTTCCCAACCCTTTTGTCTTCATCTTTAATTTATAAATAATGGTTATTCTGTATTATTACATTTATTACATGTGTTACTTGATAACTGTTTTTTGGACTTTATTTTTTTGTAAGCGTTATATTTTTTTTTGTAATGAATTTTCTCCTTTATATTTTGTACTAATATGTTAAACCCTTCCACACCGTTTTCTATGCATTTAATTCAAGGAACTTGACTGTGCATTATATAGTGATTAACATGAGTATGCCAAGTCTTACCCTGCTGTGCATGTGCAGTATGAGGATCCAATTTCTCCTCTTGCTTTCTCAACACACACCCAGACATCATGTTCTTCATCTTTTATTTTTTGTGAAGGCACACATTTGGCTCTAAGAAAACAGTACTTGGATCTTGCATCAATGTCATGATAGAATATTTCTTGCAAGAATCCATTCTTAAAATATTCATAAGCATGCCAATTTTATAGTCTTGGAGAATCTCTTTCATTTTACCAGATGTATTTTTTTCACTCAAGTACCACTTGATAATGTCAGATATATAGACTGGTGGGAATTTCTTCATGCCATTTTTCTCATCTAACCAGTTATCATGGATCTGAAGTGGATCTGGTAAAATTTGACCGTTTCTTTTTAGCAAGTTCTGATAATCTAGTTTGTTGTTTTTTATAATTTCAAAAGAAGATGGAACGACTTCAATTTTTAAAACGGAGGCCGAATAGCAAAGAGCTGCCAATTCACTTTTTGTACCGTCTTTCGTCATACCTCTCTTGGTCAGGTAGTCGCGCAAAGCACTCACTTTCCAGGTTAAAAAATCATCTAAAGAAGTGTTTTGATCAGTAGTATCCATTATAAAAGGTACAATTGTATCAAAGGTCAAATATATAAAAGGTAATGTATAATAAAATCGTGTAAAACTGTATCAAAATAAGTTCAGAACTTCACATCTTTCTTCGACGTTATGACGGCGGCCATATTGTTTACACTGGATACGGAACTCGGACGTTTTCCCCTACGACCTTTTGACCTGCGCCGCCAATTTGAAAATGACGTTACGTGTTGATACAAGTATTATTTTCAAAGGTACACCAAAGCGTCGTGATTGGTTAAAAACATCATTAACAATTGAAATTCAACCAAGGACTTGATGTTATTTTCGATTTGGGGTACGAAATATAAAATTACCCATAGTCCTTTAGATTCTGAAACGGCATATTTCAACTATGATATTGAACGTTTGTCGTTAAGGCGAAGTGTACGTAATTGTACGCCTCTAGCGGAATACAGGATTACAAACGTTTAGCGTTAGTTACGCAAGTTATCTCCCTTACTCCAAGAAAGGACACATGAAAGAGAAACTACTTTCTGCGGTCTATAATGAATCCAACAAGCACACCTTTGCTGTCTTAAACCTCATAGAAATTATCTAAATAACTCCAATTAGAAATCACAGCATTATGTACGTTGTTCTGTGTGCAGCCTGACTTAAAAACATTGTTTTTGTTTTTTTTTGTTTTAGACGCGTAGGAGAAGGCATTTCGTGTTTATGATATCATCAGAAAGAAAAAACGCCTCACAACAAAATTATAAACAAATAAACATGTAACAATTTTTTTTTCTATTGATATGAAATTAATTAAAATGAAACCTGAATTGACTCAACAATATCGTTTTAAAAAGCCGTAGTCTTGAACGAAAAACACAGTATTCAACGTAAAGTTTTATAATAGGTTACAAATAATTGATGAAATACGTGTGAATTTAATTGTTTAATTAAAAAGACGTTGAAATGTTCGTATTTTGTGCAATTGAAAAATTTAAGGACGTGATTTATATTCATATAAGAAATCAGACGATACCAAGATAATAATTTGACACACACTGACTAGTGCAAAACTTACAGGTTAGAAGAACAAAGACGGAAAACAAACAAAAAATAAACAAATTAAAAACCAATTGTTCAGAGAACAATTGAAGGTCTTTCCACCAGTAAATATCTATTTTGATATTAAAATATTAAAAATCAGTCTAAAATGTCAATTCCTATGGCTTTATGATGTATAGATATGAATTTTAAGCAAAGGTCATAATCTAGAACGTCAAATTTATCTATGACCTTGACCTCAATTTCAAGGTCACAAACTGAGGATTTCAAATCAGAAGACCCTAGGTCTCTAATATGTATGGTAAATAAGTTATATCACTTTACGCATAATTTTAGATATGGTAGGGGCTAAAACTCCCGTTTATTGACTACGCACCCTTTCAACCAAAATTATTAAGTTACGACATGTCGCAACTAACAATTTAGTAAAAATAATTTGTCGATATCTTATAAGGTTAATGAAAATGAGTGAAAATAAGCCAAAACCAAAAATTTAGAATATGACCTTGACCTTTGACCTTAACCTCAATTTCAAGGTCACAAACTGAGGATCTCAAATCAAAAGACCCTAGGTCTTTAATTTGTATGGTAAATAAGTTATATCACTTTACGCATAATTTTAGATATGATAGGGGCTAAAACTCCCATTTATTGTCTACGCACCCTTTCAACCAAAATTATTATGTATATATGTCGCAACTAACAATTTATTAAAAAATAATTTGTCGATATCTTATAAGGTTAATGAAAATGAGTGAAAATAAGCCAAAATCAAAAAATTTAGAATATGACCTTGACCTCAATTTCAAGGTCACAAACTGAGGATCTCAAATCAAAAGACCCTAGGTCTCTAATATGTATGGTAAATAAGTTATATCACTTAACGCATAATTTTAGATATGATAGGGCTAAAACTCCCATTTATTGTCTACGCACCCTTTCAACCAAAATTATTATGTTACGACATGTCGCAACTAACAATTTAGTAACATAATTTGTCGATATCTTATAAGGTTAATGAAAATGAGTGAAAATAAGACAAATTCAAAAATTAGAATATGACCTTGACCTTTGACCTTGACCTAATTTTCATTTTTTTGGACCAAGGACCTCAAATCAAAAGATCCTAGGTCTCTATCACTCATGGTGTTCCAGTTTAAAATCGATTCAAAATTTCAAATACAAAAAGGGAAATAACTCTCATATGGAGCGTTCATATTGCTTCGGTCGAAATTGGACAAATCATGCGAAGGATATAAAGAGCAATTTTATAAAATAAATTTGTCGTAATCTTTTACGGTTGCGAAGGAGTTGTGATCACAAGGAAAACAGTGTTTGGGGAGATAACTCCTACAAAGAAAAGTATTCGGTTACGCAGGGTAAATTTCAAAAGCGCATAAACTGTTCGATATCATATACCAAATATCTAAGCGCCATATTGCGAAACAAATGTTTATCGCAAGAACAAAATTTGGCGGAAGAAAAAAAAAAAATAATCAGAAGAAAAACAATAGGTCTTTCCACAGAAAAGTGGAAAGACCTAATTATGCCCCAAAAATTACTCAGTAACTTAAAAATTGTCTCACTCTAACATTTATCTTAAAATAAGTAAAAATTATGTCATTCAACTCCCAGTTTTCAACTTTTTCTACATGTGCAGAAAATAAAAATGTTTCTTCTATTCCGTCCGCAATTTATTGGAAAACTAAATCTAAATTTAGAACCATATTGAAATTGAAAGTACACATGCAAGATAAAATATAACATGTCATTTCTTCTTTCACAAATTTCAATTTCGAAGAGATATAGCGAAATCTGTTTTCTTTTATTGTGCCTGTCTGCATCATTCAAAATTAGAGAATGTAATTTTGAAGTATCAAGTCTCAATTCAAGATTATGAATGAATAGAATATAGAATTACGGGGGAGGGGGTAGGACCTTTATCGGAACTCCGGGATCGGGTGTTTTTAAATTCGGGATTTCGGGATTGACCCTTTCGGGATCCGGAAATTCTATTCCCGATTCGGGTAGTCGGGATTTAATTTTTTTTTTAATTCGGGACCTCGCCGGATTTCGTTGTTTTTAAGCCCGGGATTTCGGGATCTGGATCCCTCCTTCCCTCCTCCCTCTATTATGGTTAAAGAAAAGAGGTCAGGGAAGTTTTGTGATACTTGTAACTGCAATTTAATATTTAGTGGAATGAGAGGTGAAATGTGTTCAGACTATTTCATTTCGATTTTTTTTTTAAATTTAACCAAAGTTTACTGCAAGGGGTGTTTAACGTCCTCGATGATTATCCATGAGGATCTCGCGCTCGGTCAGCTCTAGGTTTTCACCTAGTTCATGATCATACAAGAATTGAGAAGCCTGTGGTTTACTAGGAATATAATATGAGACTTTGGAGTTCATATAATTTACATTCATCGTTTTTTTATCGAATATTTCAAGGCTTTTTGACTATCAATGTTAGCCCCCCCCTTCCAATTGATTGGATAAAATGAATGGACTGCCGCCTCTATTTCAAACTGAAGTCCTATAAACTGACTGGTATTCGAATTTGTTAAAAGAAATAATTGGTATCTCTATTGATTCAATACTGTAATGCCGAAAAACAATTATTTGTTTCCGGGAATTCCGAACAGCTAGAAATATATTCCCGAGTTTCAATTTGAATAACTCGAATAATTTAAGCCCTTTCCATGTCCGATTTTCTCCCACACGAGAAATGTAGCATTCGTACATCAGCTGAATAATACGACTGAATTATTCGGGTTACAATTAGTGTAAATCTCGAATGCATATAAAAGTAAAGGTCCAGCCCGACTTTCGGAAATGGACTGTGGTAGATTTCAGATTGATTTCCAGAAATAAAATCATACAAAAAATTTTTCACGCAAATATTCGTCTTCAGACGTGTAAAGTTATACAACGGTTACTAGCCGGTCTGGATTTTAATAAAAAGAAGCGCATGCAATGCATAAAATATATAATGTCGTGGGTCAGGGATGTGTTGAATTATAGAGATGCTTATGCGGCACAAAGATAGGATTAATTTACCCAAATGTTTTTACCACACAACTTAAATTTTACTTAAATATTGATTTGTTATCCTGTGCCAGACAGATGGCTGATATTCTGAGAAGAAACCTTGATGAAATGAAGTTTTATGGGAACAAAGATTTTGAAAACACGTCGCAGTGTTTAGATTTTAACAAAAAATAAGGCACCAAGGTCGAAAATAGTTCTAGTTTATAATGAAGAAAGTGTCAACCGTTTTCTAGCTTGGCGATCTCCGCACGCATCCGATTATAATCATATGAGACAAATACAATACAATAGTACACAAAACGTAACGTAAAGAAATAAAGACCGAGCAACACGAACTCCAACAAAACGTATATATTTCATTCAAGTATAGGACTATATGAAGCGTCGTAACTGTTGCGGCGACGTCAATAAAGTTGTCGTTGTTTTTTGTTTTTTTTTACACTCAAGATTCAACTTTAACAGGGTATAGCTTGAAAAGTAGCACGGTTGCTAAGGACTTTCTTTGCACCAATCGATTCCTCAAACATTTTAGAATCGTCTAATAAATTAAAAAAAAAATCGATTGTCTAATATAATAGAAAATCTTGGAAATGTAACAATTCCTGCCGAATTTCACGATTTTCCCTATATATCCTTTGTAATTTTGGTGTATGATAATCTAAAAGTAACATGACACTAAACAAATGCAATATGTCAGACATGTTTTCAGCAATTTTCAATAAATAAACAAGGAAATCAGTCTCTCTATTGATACAACAAATCAATAGATATATGAAGAATGCTATTTGTAGAACACTTATCGATTGATTGTATAAACAGTGCATTACACGATGAGCTGTTTCATGAGGAAGATCAGAATATAAAAGTATGTATCTTTTAACAATGAATAATTCATTTTCTCCATTAAAAGTGATCTATTTCATAAATTGTTATTTTTTTCTTCAAAGTATTTAAAAAAATAAGGTTTTTTTTCCGTCTGTTTAATTGATTATTATATACATGTTTGTTACCACACTGTAACATCCCCACCGGATGTAGGTACCCGCAAAGCGGTAGGGAAAAAACCAAATGTGAAGTCAGGTATATGTCAAGTTCTTATATTCATTATATTCTACGTTTTGCTGACAAGTACAGCTTTTGTGATACTAATTTCTAATAATTACATTTGATGTATGTTTCATTATAATACGTTATTCTGATTGGCTAACTGCACAACACGTGTGTCATACACTTATCCAGGAATTACTCTTAACCCGGAAATTTACCTTTATCCAACTACCCTTAACCAGGGAAGAAACATATTCTGTGATATTTTTTGAACAAAGCAAAATTTGTTAAGTATTTCTTTTTAATTAGATTTACAGTTAATTAATAAGTATTTATTGGTATAGAGTATTTCGATTATTTTGAATAATGCACTAATATTTAAGTAATTCTTCTTTGCAAAGGGAGAATATATTAAAAATTTAATTTCATGGAATGGGAGACAACTGCAACTTATTACTCTTAAACGGAAACGCGTCATACGCAACTATTATCAGCACCCGCAGTGCGCATGCGCTAAATTTGATCGCAATCGATATCGATAAATTTACTATAGATTATTAAAGGAAATATTGAATTTTGGTTAGCTGACAGTAAACAAAAATAAATATCTTTTTCATTGGCATCACATTAGAAAATACATTTTCTTAGCTTTCTAATGACATATTTTATAATTGAATCGGGATAGCAGAAGTTACGGCCATTTTCATTTTTAAAAAAGTGGTTCATTCCCTATTACTTCATACAATTCAAAATCAAAAACGTTTGCAAAGGAGTTTTCATATATAATTACATCTTTCACTATTTTTAGAAATAAATTCATTGGCATAAATATATATTCTTTGCTTTATAATCTTTCCAATGATATATATTTGATATTTTAGAAAATTTAATGAATCGGGGCCTTTTTTATCCAAAACTGGAGTTATTGTCATTGTTTGAAGATTGCGAGAAAAATTCTAAGTCCATGGAAGATTTATATTGATATAGTACTTCCATGGTCCGACCAAGTAAATCGCTCGATCACAAGTCACAAAACAAAGTTTAATCTATTTGCACATAAAATATTTATACATTTAATACAATGTTTTATATCAGGAATTTAAAAATTCAGTAAATAAAGTAAAACAAGTGTAACTTTTAAAATAAAAGAATTTTTTTGTCCAGCCGTCAGTTTTCTTTATTTTTGATAATATAAAATCTTTCGCTACTACATTAACTCAGACTTTCGGATGTTTTTCGTGAAGCGTTTTAAAAAAATTGAAATCCCATCTAAAATGATTTTTTTTTTGGCAATTTTCTTACATATCTTTTTAAAAGTTTTTTTTTTAAATAATTAGGCGGCCGTAACTAAACAATTTTGATACTTAAACATGCTCATCTGATTTACATAGAAGTAATAGATACATATTTTATATATATTATTTTCATGTTCTAAAAAGACCAATTAGTTTTGATGAAACAGGAAAAGTATCATTATCTTAAATTTTTCAGATGCAGTAACACTTTCAGAAGATCTTTTGTAGTAGATGGATTTGGAATGAAATCTTATACGTCAAATTTTCTTTCATCAATTTTATACCTTTTCACTGCTTTTGATTGGCAATATGAATCGCTGTACTATTTTACATGTACATGTGATGTATACTAGTCTATTGCTTGTTTGATGTACATTTTCCTTTTATCATTTTAACTGTTACTGAGAAAAATAAATCGCATAGGACAAAATAAAATTAATTTTAATTTGTCTCTCTCCTTTCAGAAGTTTCTATCGGGAAATATATTTAATTTTATACTTGAACATTTATGTAAAATTTGTATTAAAAAGGAAACTTATTTTAATTATTGTTCTGTTAATGTAAAGTTTACGGAAAGCTGTCTCATTCAATTTGGAACTCATACCAACTCATCCCCGGAAATCTTCTTGCATTTATATTGTACATGTATTTGCAGAATTTTTTATTTTTTTATTTATCGAATCATGGAAGTATTATATATGTCAATTTAATACTTCCATGATCGAATGAATGAGATAGTTGGAATCGTTAAAATTTAATATTATACATGCAAACAGATGCCTGCGACCCCTGTTGTTTCGATTGGCATGTTTTCTAAAGATATCCTTGTGAAGTTCACAAATTTCATCATTCATTTGATCACCTGTTGTGAATTTCAGATAACACTGTCAAGTTCAGTCAAATCCGTGGTTTAAAATTTCCTATACATATCAGTAATATTATTTTCCGGGTAGGGTATCCCCCCTTTTTTTTTATATATTATACTCGGAACATTATTGTAAACACTTTTTCTGTGGGACTTTCTTTACGGTTTTAGGAAAATTTGAGAATATCAGTATATAAATTCATTAGTATGTGCTTCGATTGGCTTATATCTATATAAAAAAAAGTAATCTAAGACTATCTCATTATTGTAAGTGAGAGACCTTTCCATCCATCAACGAACATGTGAAGCGTGTATAAATATTGTTGAAACTGAGAAATATGTATTGATATAGTGTCCATTCTAAGATCACCTGCAAACTGATCTTTTATAGAAAAACTTTGTCACTTCGGAACATCCAAACTTTTCAAAAACAATCCAATTTGAAAAATTGTCTATTGTTTTATAGGTAGCCAGTGAATGTGATAGAAGTGCCAAAATCTGCAATGTTATTTTACATAGAAGACGCTGCTTTTCAAATCGTTAAACAGTTTGTCTTAACTGAAGACATTTTTAAAGAAATTTGAAAATTTAGCTGTACATTTATACGTATTCATTATTAATACGACATTTGTCTTTCTTTCACATAGCAAAATTAAAGCTATTTAAAGAACAATACGTTGATGTACTGTAGCGTGTTTTCCATTGTGATTTATAAACAAATTGCATCGTCGCGGGCAAAAGTACTATTAATCTGCATCGTCGCGGACAAACGTACTATTAAGCATTTAGTGTTGAAGGCCAATTTTTCTCTCAGAAATCATGGCTGAAAAGTTAGAGCAAATATTGATAAACAAACAATTCTGGGAGGTAACTGAAAATAAGAGTAAAATTAGAGACCGAATTTATTCTTTTAATAAAAAAGCAAAATGTTGCAATGAGTTTGTGTTTGTGTATGTATATTCAAATTCTACGCTGTCTCATATTCGGGTTTACGTCGAAAGATATATATATATATATATATATGTTTGGTAATCATGATCTCATATTTGTCCTTTTTCGACTTTTTATTTTGTATGCATGGTTTGATATTCGGTAAAATCGAATTGTATATCTTTCGGGAAATAAAGTCAGTTTATAATCTTTATACAACTCGTATTCATGCCGCGGAACCTAGCATGCTACAGTGTCATATATTTATAATATTGTTTACTTAGGGTAGTCAAATTATTTACGAGTGTCAACATTGTCTTTACAAACTCAGCATGTTGTCTTGATAAGATATCACACACAGAAAAGACTGATGAGACGGATAAGAAATCAAAATCATGCGCGATAACTCGTACTGGCTTACACTGAGGACAATAGTTGGCCATGTTACTCTTATCCAGAAAATGTAATGTTATATTATTGACTTATTGTTAGCACAGGACGGAATTTCCAATATTTAATCAACTAAAAATTAATAGAGATAAATGAACAGTCAAATCAAAAGTAATTTTATTTTCTCAATAGACTTATAGCTTAAAAGTCGAAGTAATTTTTTTTGTCATTTTCATCTATAATGAGACAATCATTTGAGTTCTTCTTTTTTTTTGGGGGGGGGGGGGACGTGGGTGCAAAAAGATTTAGAAAAATATACCCTTGCCTGGCCAAAACAAGCATAGTGCAGGAAACAGTTGTGGTCAAAAGTGGATTTTTTTTTCGGCCAACAAATGTAAGCCTGCATAACTTTATTATCGACTCCTAGGAGTCGATATTAAGAATTAAACGATGCACAGTTAGTGCGTGAATTTGTCTTGCTACCTGATTGGAAGATATTACGAGACGTGAATAATCAAAGTTTATTGATTGGTTAGGACAATCCAAACCTTGTTAATGTCATTCAATCCCGTAGAGTATCGGATTTGTCCTCTCTATTTTATATATATATATATATAGCAATTAGATTTTGCCTGGTCAATAATCATGCATATTCATGATATTGGTACACAAGTAACTTTTATCTATAAATAGTCGAATCTTCTGGAGTTTTGTAAACAACAACGTTAAACGATATATACTACTGCATAACGTGTGACCTCACGTGTGTGGTAAAATTTGTTGATTGATGCACGTGGCTATTCTAGTAAATGACTTAATCTACAAAGCGAGAGCACTTTCCATTTTCATCAGCTAAGAGTCGACTAGCCCTTTTTGAAAGGCTAATGCTTGTGATAGATTACAATGAATAGCCAATCTGCAAATATGACCACCTAATTTGAACTTTAGAAGATGGCTGTCTCAATTGGTATTCATACCCATGGTCAGAATACCAATTTCGAAAATTAAAACGAAATAGCGACGAAACAGACTGAGTGCTATTCTTTTTTTTAATTTCATCATTTTCCATATCAGTCTCAAAAATTAAGTCTGTAATTTTATATCATATGTTGGTACTCTTATCCCGGAAATATGAACATGAAGGGAAAATATGAAATGCAGGGAAAAGTGTCTAGTAACAGCAATGCTTTAATGTTATTGTAACATGTTTCCGGGATAAGAGTACCGACATAAAATATAAAATTACGGGCTTAATTTCGCGGACAGTATAACTTTAATATAAAAATCATTTCACTTTCAAGTCATATACATAAAGCGACGATGTGTATGCTTATATCTAAATAAAAATCATACAATTCTATATTTTTTTAAAAAGATTAAATTTAGATAGAAATGCAAACATTTTACATTATGTGTCGATACCCTTATCCCGGAAACATGTTAAAAAGAGAAAATATGTATTAATATGCTGCTATTTTATTTTTTTATTATGCCAGTCCAAATTCAGTCGACATGCCATGCAAAACGTGCCTACTCTGTATTGTATATAGTTTCTCTCCTGAATATTTATAATAGATTGCAATTGGAATTCGGTGTGAGTCAATGTTCCGTGTTGAAGGCCGAACTTTTACCTATAATTGTTCACTTTAAACACAGTGTGACTTGAATGGCAATTTGTCTCATTCGCACTTCGTGCCACATCTTCTTTTTTTTTTGTTATTTAATCAAACAACAACCAATTGGTCATCGAATTTGAATTATTGTTACTTTTTTTATTCTATGTATTTCATACAAAATGATCAAACCAAAAAATTACCCCACTTGTATCATTGAATAAATCTATTTCATAATCATGGATTCAGTTAAAAAAGCTATATACAACATTTAGAAAACGAAGCTTCGAAACCTCTTCAATTATATTTTTTTCAATGATCAAACTGCATCCAAACCAAACAATGTCTGAAACAATCTCTTTAATACAAGTATACCTTGTTTGATATTACTGCTGTTGTACGAATTAAGATGAGACAATATGAATGTTTAGATAAAATTGTAACAACCTATCATGACATGCTAAAATCTAATAACCTACAAAAACGTACATATTTATCATTATAAAAGATATTTGTTCAATACAATGCAACTCAAAATACCAAAGATAGGAAACTATAACACTGTTTGTCTGTATTTGTAATCTCAAGACGCCGACGAAGCTAAGATGATTGTAAATATTGCGTTACATTTAATTTAGGTACAAAACATCTATTTGACATCTCCTAATTACCCCTCTATTTTACATCGTTTATTGATTAACATCTATTCCTCTGGTTCATCTGAATTGTAGTCTTCTTCTTGTTCATGATTTCTTATCCTAAGTAGATATTGAACAAGATCATAATTACTGTCCTCATTCATTTCAATAAATCGTTGTCAAAGCCTATCCCAGCACCCCAACTCCATAAATCATAAGGTGTTTCGAACATCTATTTAGACCAATTAGAATTAACTAATTGACCATGGCCATGTCCATCGTCAGGAGCCCAAGCCATTGCATAGTGACACTTATTATAAAAATACTGTAATTTTTATTAGGGGCTCGACACCTCATGATCTGTCTGACTTATATTTTTCTATACTCTTACAGACCTTCTAAAATTCAAACTGACCATTATTCCGTGCGTTCATCGTGTATCGTGCGTGTTGCGTGCGTGCATCGTGCGTGTATCGTGCGTGTACCAATCGTGCGTTCATCATTCATCGTTCCGTGTATTTTCCGTGTAACGTGCGTGCATCGTGTATTCTTAATCGTGTATCGTGCGTGTATCGTGCGTGTATCGTGCGCTCATCAAACATTCATTCTTAACCGTGTATCGTGCGTTCATCAATCATTCATTTTTAACCGTGTATCGTGCGTTCGTCAATCGTGTATAATTGTGTAGATCAGATAACGTGCATTTGTGAAACGTTTATCTCTAATTGTGTAACGTTCATACATTGCGGTTTTTATATGATAGTCGGTTATAGAGCGGTTAAAGTATATGTATATATATATATAATATATATGTATGTTCCGACTTTAAATAAAATTTACAGTCATACTTACTTTCTTGTAGACTCTTAATTAACTTCATCGTACATAACGTTCATACAGATTCATGACTTTTTGTGTAAATATTTTATCGTCTGTAAAGATTTTGTGGTTATTCGGTGAATCTTGGCTGGGACTGACACATTTTGATATAATGATACATGTTGTACGTACAAACAATAACATGATATTGACATTTCTACGACAGAAGAGTTAAAATTGGAATTTCTATTCAACTGAGCAAAAATGGACTTAAAAATATACTGTTGGCCAACTGGTATTTGTTAAACATATTCTGTCAATTAAAAACAAATGTGTTTTTGCAAAATTTAAATGTGGGGTAGCTCCACTAAAAAAATAGAAACTGGAAAGTATGAAAGAAAAGAAGTCCACGAGATGACATGTGTTGTAGCTCTACTATTGAAGATGAACTTCATGCCATTCTAAAATGCCCATTATAGTATAATATTATACATTTTAATGAACATTTTAACCCGCGGCTATAATTATCAGATAGCGAAAATTTAATATTTTTATTTAATAACGGCAATGTTGCTGCTATAGTCGCCAAAAACACCAACACTATTTTATTGAAAAGAAACTATACAAATCCTTGGTTGTAAATCCTAGGTAGATTATAATTCTTCGCTTATTTGGCAAATTCCTATGCTACTAAGATATTTCGAAATATTTAAGTTTTGATAAATACCATTTTAAATATCATTTTTGTCTTAGTTTCTGATGGTCACATGCACGTTATGTTATTTCATTGAGAAAATACAATATACAAGATTGTCGGGTAAATGTGGATTGCGGATTAAAATGTTAAATGTCAAACATGAATTAACAAATTATACTGAGGCGAATTAACACGAATATGTATATTCTCTTCAACAGTGTTTGAATTCTCTGTTCTGAATTTCATTTAAACTAAGCTAAAATGTTTTGTGAAAAATTGAATAAAAATAAACATTACATGTATTTGAAGGCATTATTTTAATTAAACAAATATAAGATCACGCAAATATATCATGTATTATTTTAAATTGAGGAACTTGGATTTACAAGTTTTAGATATAATCTTGGTTTTTTTTGTGTTTTTTTTTGTTTTTTATAAATTAGTTAAATATATGGTATTATCATAACATGTCTTTACTTGAATGGAATAAGCATGGAACACTTTCACGGATTCATTTTTCATTGTGTTCATGGTTGCCTATCAATGACACCGTTTTATAATGTATGTCTAAAAGATTATTATCCGAAAAATAATTCACAATAGTACGTTGTTACTGACTAGGTTGGTCCCCTCCGCAAAACATTCAGTATGCCTTCGGAACATACAAATATTAAGGCATTGTCAAGAATTTCAATAACGGCCGGGAAACAAACTAGTTGTTAACCTTCTATGATTATTAAAGAATGACGGATGTTGGTTTTTTTCGGTACGTCTTAACACTGCTAAGGAATCCTTAGTGCACTAAGGCTTTGACTATACAATGCCACTAAGGAATAGAAGGAGTGCTGTTATATGTATTATTTTTATCTATCATGTTAGAGATTGATATTTAATGCATAAATTTCAAATTTTACAGAAAAATAATCATAAATAAACGAGATATTCAACATTATTTAGACACGTGCCGGTTTTTCTTTGATATGCCGAAAATCAATGAACCCTTTGACATGTGCCAAATAACATATATATCTATAGAAACTGATTAAACAATGATGATCTTTTTTATTTTAAGTGATTTAAAACAATTGTATCGAAAAGATTTATGCTTCAAATATTTAATTAATGTGTTGTTCTTATTTAAAATGATGAAAAGGACAAATAATTTTGCTGTTGTTTAATTTCTTTTGCAACAAAATTGCTTGCCATAGGAGCACGACTTTGATGTGCGCCAACTTATAAATAAGAGTGTGGTCAGCTTGTTAAAATGTTTATGTAAGATATACAGAGACAAAAGGAATATATATATTTATAAGTGTTTTGTTTTTATTTTAATTCCGACAAAGATGCGTGTAAATACAAATGGTTTCACTAAAAATATGAGTAAATTCCGAAAACCATCATAAGAAACAACTATGTTAAGTTTCATGAAATGGATAAGCGGTTCTCAAGTCAAGTGCGACATGCGGACGGACGGACGCCGGACATTTGTATACCATAAAACGTCCCGTCAAAATGCGTAGTGCGCCCGTATGTCAGAAAGAAATCTGATTTGTATGTTTTTTGTCGAGTCTTCGACTTTAGTCGAAAAAGCGAGACTAAGCGATCCTACATTCCGTCGGCGTCTTTGAAATTTTAATGACCGTTTCTTAAACTATCCTGGATTTCTATTAAACTTGGACAGAAGCTTGTTAATAATCATAAGATAGTATCAAGAAGTTTTAAAACACTTATTAGATTGATAAACTGTCCTGGGTTTTATCAAACTTGGACAGAAGCTTTTTTCAATCAGAAGATAGTATCAACAGGAATATTTTATAGATTTATTTCCTCATTTTTTTTTAACAAATTGTCTGTTTATCATATTGTATGAGATAATTTATGAAATAAATAAATAATAGTTGCACCTTTTCATTTAAGATATATTTCCGTGACGTAACCTCGAAAGATTAGTCACATCACTAAAAACAATAAGGGAAATGAAACTTCTTCTCGCATGTTGCACTTTGGGTAATATTCTGTTCGACAAAATACTGAAACTCAATTTTGGTATAAATATAAAGAAGCCAAAATTTGGTTCTGAAATGTATATTTTTGTAAACTCTAAAAGCTAGGTAGCATATCCCTTACTTGATATAGGCTCTTAAATTCGACAATGTTTAGAGACAGTGCTAGGGCTGTTAGCAAGTCAAGGTCGCTAAACTCTCATTACCCGTTTAGAGATTTTCTAAAATACAATGGCTTTTGCCTTATTCGAAACAAAAACATCAGCAAATATAACTGGTGGCCTTCGGCTGTCAATTGTTCTTTTCGGGTTGTTGTCTCTTTGACACATTCCCGATTTTCATTCTTAGTTTTAAAATAACTAAAAATACTATTTACAATTGTCAGTTCAAAATACATTTAAGAAGTCAGTGCGTTGATACATGTTATATTCTACTGAATTTACTATATCCGTTATCATTACGTAATATATATATTATATAAGTCCTGTGTCAAGGTGGAAATAACGGGCCGTAATAACAAAATGTGATTTGTATGTCAGGTGAAAGTGACAACGGGTGGTATGTATACTAAAATGTTTATCGTCTTCCATTATACACGAGGGTGTGAATGGGGGTTTATAGAAGGAAATTATAGACAAAAAAATAAAGAATACAAAAAATAGAAAAGAAAATGATGCTGTACTAGAATATATGGAATAAAGAATGATCGGCAAAAGGTAAAACGAATTATTAAACAAATTGCCTAAAAATATAGAATACAGAAATACTGAATCCCCATTCAGACCCTCATGATCTGACATTTAAAGCTTTAGGACATTTATGGGCATGCGATACAGTTTTAGACCGACAGTGATTTTTTTTCAAATTCAATTTGTACATGTGTATATGTGCTAAAAATTATATCTTCATGTGCTAAATTTAAAAGACAAATGGGTTTGAATTATTCGACATTTCCCTAATATTTCGGTTTCTTGGACATTTCTGTCCTTTGAACAGACACCCTTAACATTTTATGTTTCAAAATATAAAGATATGCAGATAAGGAATATCTTCGTTACAAAATTGGGTTCTTCCTACATTTGTGTAACAATTCTATTTTTGTTAAAAGAAATTGATTTAAGAAAAAACGGTATTTTTGTTGAATATTTATCTAGTTAAAAAAGTCGTTAATTTCTTCATAATAGTTGGAACAAAAATCTCCATACGATATCAAGCCAAATTTCTAAAAAGAAGGGAAATATGCTCTTAAGCTAATGGTTAAATCTCGAAAAAATGTTAAAATGCTAAAAGTTTTTAAAAGAAAGAGTTTAATGTCTGCTATTTTAGATTAATTCTGCGAATTGTTTTTGTCTGCAAAAACATAAAACAGAGAGATAAAGAGAATCACAACTAATTGAATAAAATGGAGGATTGAAATGGAGAATGTGTCAAAGAGACAACAATCCAACCAAAGAGCAGAAAATGGTGCGTCTTAACACGGCTAAGGACTCATAAGTGCACTAATATGTTATAATATGCTACTAAGGACTAAAAGAGTGATTTGCAGTGTAAACAAATTTCTTATCTAGATTGAGATTGATATTTAATGCATATATCCAAATTTAATCAATAAAAGATCACTGATAATAATTGAACAATGCCTGTGCCGGTTTTCGTTAATTTTTCCGAAAATCACTGAACTATAAGACACGTGTCAAATTACATAACTGATAACACTATTCTGTACCTTAAAAAATGAGAAAAAAAAAATATTATTTAGAGAGGAAAATTACCCAGACATTTAGATAGATTTACCATAAAAATATGTTCTTAATTTTTAAAAAATCATTTAATCTGCATCGGTTAATGATTTAATGAAAACATATAGAAAATTGTTAAGCTGATTTTTTTTTCAGGAAGGAAAATAATGTTTGCATCAATAAAAATAGCCCCTCCCCTATAAATGATCATTAATTTACCTAAGTGGGAGCTTAAATTTTGGAATCAATCGCGAGGCCTGACTGCCATAAACAACAGATTACGAACAGCAAACAGTGGATACACCAATTTATTGATATGTATGAAAGACAACGACGGACACAAAATGATTGCACTGAATAATTTCAACTACCATTGAGATAGATTTTTCAAATCTCCTTTTGATTATTCAGTGGTTGTTTAAACGTCCAGTGGCAAACATTTCATGCATATTCAGGACGAAAAGTCGTTTCAGAAGTATATAATGAAGTATTTGGTATTACAAATGTTAATTTTCTAATTATTTAGTAAATGTCATTTTCTTAGGTAGTTCTAATTAATTTGTACGAATCAAATTTTTCTGACAAAATTATATCTTTTGCTCTCAATTAACACATACGATTCTGATAACAATGGATAATATAAGGAACTTTGTAACTTAAAAAAAGAAATTATGATTGTTTAATCAGGTGTTATGTCAGTTCGCTTGTGTCAGTCGGATCACTGATTTTCGGCAATATCAAGGAAAAACCGACACGTTCTAAAGATTGTTCAACTACTCATTTATTGGTGAAATTATAACCTAATATGTCCTGTTGATAAGTATATATGTACAGAACTACAAAAATTTGCAGCGAATGTTAACATAAAAGAATCAAATAATTTCTGCTATGCTTGTATAGTGAAAACGAAAACAGCTTACAATATTTTTTAGATATATACATACATGTATATAATCGTTTATAAAATGTATCCGTCAAAGTGAAAAAATATATAACATGTAAAAATATATAGATCATTCATTTATTACAATCAATTATATCAAACATAGCAGTTAAAATAATTTCTAGAACCAGTCACTCTCTGTAGATATAATGCGTCGGACATTGTATGCATAAAAAAAAAAATCTCGATTTTTAACTGTATGAAATAAAATTAGTTAGAGTTTCGCGGAACACAATGTCTCGCCTTCGTTTGCCGTAAACTTGAACTCTCAGGGTGAGGCTGAACAAAATCAAGACACTATATTTTGATTGTTATGAGCTTCTGTCCAAGTTCACAAATATTTCCGGTGCCTATAAAATAGCCGACTTTAATTAAGTTATTTGAATCTGAGCTGGCAAAATAGCATATTATCTATCATGGTGGTATCGGCAAAACAGCTACAAGTATTGCCTTTAATGAAAATGCATATCAATTTTAAATACTATTCTAAATAAAATAGCTTTGAGAATCGTGTAAAAAGCGTTCGTTGTTCAGTCGTCAATGAATCATTCAACTTGCGTGTATCGTGCGTGCGTGTATCGTGCGTGTATCGTGTATTTATCATCCATCGTGCATCGTGCGTGTATCGTGCGTTCATCATTCATCATTCATTTTGCGTTAATCCTCCGTGTAACGCTCATCGCTCATCGTGCGTGTATCGTGTATCGTGCGTGTACCGTGCGTGTATCGTGCATTCACCGTGCGTGTATCGTGCGTGTGGTCAGTTTGAATTTTAGAAGGTCTGTATCTACTTAACCTTGTTTATCAATTTAACGAACAAAGTTTAGAATCTATTTTCATAATCTGCAACATATCAATTACCCAGAGTTACTGATGTTACTGTGTCTTTCAAGTTTTTATGCATTCGGAAAGCAAATAGAGGTCTTTTATCAAATAAAATAAAAGTTTTGCCTCTTCGTCATCTTTTAATGTATCCCAGTGATTTAAGAAATTGTTCTTAATGTGTGATTTCTGTCTCGAAAACACTGTGGAGAATACCAAGGGAGGCGACTGTAATACAGATTTGGCCTTTACCATTAATGTGTCTTTTCTTTGTTTTGCAGTTACTTCCTGCATAACCGGTTCATATCCAGATTTTGTTAAAAAGGGATGACGTTTAAAAATATCACCCTTGTCAAAAAGATATTTACATCTTAGTTTTCTTGCAAATTCATTGAAATCTAATGCAATACTAGATTTTGCAAATTTGGTCGAGGGAGACGGTAGATATGAGTAACAAAGTCTCATCGTCTTTTATTTTTTCAGTGGTGAATATTTTAACATATTCACGTGCTTTTTCAATTGATTGTTTTCCTCTTGAGAGAGCGAATCTATATCTTTTTATTTTTCTGATAGAAGGCCTTTTTCATGATAGCCTTTTTGTTTTTTTCGCTCTCTGTAAGTGTCTGTTAGCCATGTTTACAGATCGGAGGAAATCGCCAGAAGGCAGTGTGCAATTCATTTCTTGATGTAATATTGATTCTCTATCAAGCCTGTATGAACTCACCAACTAATCAGATATCAGTTACTCATTAGGAAACTACATAAGGGGAAGAGGAGAACATCCCTCCTAGACATTGCAACTAATCACCATTCATTGCTTTATAAACTGACACGTATACCAGATGCATTTTGACAATTTGACTTTTTAATTTATCAGACAATCAAAAACCATACATTTTTGTTTTGAAAATCTCAGCACTTTCTTTTCAACTAATTCCTCTCACTAAAGAATCTCTGACGTATTGGTTTTTACATTTACTTTCCTTGTATTATGTATGTATTACAACTTTAACATAAATTGACATAATTAACCAACCCTTAAACCTTTCGGTAAAGATATTTTTCAAATTTAATATCTATTTTGACAGAAATACAAAACACATTATCAATGCACTATTGCTATTGCCGATAATAACCGTTGCATTTAATTATAATGTATTAATTATGACTACTTATCGTCAACAAATATCAAAAATTATCTTTGATGGTTTTATTTCTCAACTTTAAATAAAGATTTATTTGTAAACATTTGTTTATCATCATAATTACACTGGGTTCATTGATAAACTAACCTTCTTTGTTCTGCTCTATCAATTATCTATAAATTAAGCGTTACTTAAGAACCAATAAGATATTACACTTTTATTTACACACTTTACAGATGTTTGTCAAAAAACTTTACTAACGAAGTGTATAGGCACACGTTAAATGTTTTATCATCTTCAAATGACTTATCTGATGTTACACAGTTCAGTTAAATCATATCCATCGCTAGTTGCATTTATGTAATACAAGTTTGTTTATAAAACTGTATAAAATATTAAATCATAACAGATCACTGGTGGGACTGCCCTTACAGTGTCAGCTTGTAATTTAAGACGATGAGGGTAAAACCCAATTTTTGTAGCATTGCTGATGATAGATATTTCCTCCAGTGATAAACAAATGTTTACAAATATATCTTTATTTAAAGTTGAGAAATAAAACCATCAAAGATAATTTTTGATATTTGTTGACGATAAGTAGTCATAATTAATAATTATAATTAAAGGCAACGGTTATTATCGGCAATAGCAATTGTGCATTGATAATGTGTTTTGTATTTCTGTCAAAATAGATATTAAATTTGAAAAATATCTTTACCGAAAGGTTTAAGGGTTGATTAATTATGTCAATTTATGTTGAAGTTGTAATACATACATAATACACATGATACAAGGAAAGCAAATGTAAAAACCAATACGTCAGAGATTCTTTAGTGAGAGGAATTAGTTGAAAAGAAAGTGCTGAGATTTTCAAAACAAAAATGTATGGTTTTTGATTGTCTGATAAATCAAAAAGTCAAATTGTCAAAATGCATCTGGTATACGTGTCAGTTTATAAAGCAATGAATGGTGATTGGTTGCAATGTCTAGGAGGGATGTTCTCCTCTTCCCCTTATGTAGTTTCCTAATGAGTAACTGATATCTGATTAGTTGGTGAGTTCATACAGGCTTGATAGAGAATCAATATTACATCAAGAAATGAATTGCACACTGCCTTCTGGCGATTTCCTCCGATCTGTAAGCATGGCTAACAGACACTTTAAGAGAGCGAAAAAAAACAAAAAGGAAGTAACTGCAAAACAAAGAAAAGACACATTAATGGTAAAGGCCAAATCTGTATTACAGTCGCCTCCCTTGGTATTCTCCACAGTGTTTTCGAGACAGAAATCACACATTAAGAACAATTTCTTAAATCACTGGGATACATTAAAAGATGACGAAGAGGCAAAACTTTTATTTTATTTGATAAAAGACCTCTATTTGCTTTCCGAATGCATAAAAACTTGAAAGACACAGTAACATCAGTAACTCTGGGTAATTGATATGTTGCAGATTATGAAAATAGATTCTAAACTTTGTTCGTTAAATTGATAAACAAGGTTAAGTAGATAAGAGTATAGAAAAATATAAGTCAGACAGATCATGAGGTGTCGAGCCCCTAATAAAAATTACAGTATTTTTAGCTCACCTGGCCTAAAAGGCCATGTGAGCTTTTCTCATCACTTGGCGTCCGTCGTCGTCGTCGTTAACAATTTTTCAAACATCTTCTCCTCTGAAACTACTGAATGGATTTGAATGAAACTTAAAATGATTGTTCCTTAGATTATCCTGCACAAAGTGTGTGCTTCGATTTTTGATCCGTCAAAAAACATGGCCGCCGTTACTTAAAATAGAACATAGGGGTCAAATGCAGTTTTTGGCTTATATCTCAAAAACGGAAGCATTTAGAGCAAATCTGACATGGGGTAAAAATGTTCATTAGATCTATCAGCCCAGAAATTTTCAGATGAATCTATCAAGCCATTGTTGGGTTGCTGCCACTTAATTGGTAATTTAAAGGAAATTTTGCAGTTTTTGGTCATTATCTTGAATATTATTATAGATGAAGATAAACTGTAAACAGCAAAAATGATCAGCAAAGTAAGACCTACAAATAGGTTAATATGACCAAAATTGTCAATTGACCCCTTAATGGGGTAAATGTCCTTTAATGACAATTTTTCACAATTTGTTCATCATATTTGCTAACTTTAAAAAATCTTCTCCTCTGAAACTACTGAATGGATTTGGATGAAACTTAGCATGATAGTTCCTTAGATTATCCTGCACAAAGTGTGTGCTTCGATTTTTGATCCGTCAAAAAACATGGCCGCCCTTACTTTAAATAGAACATAGGGGTCAAATGCAGTTTTTGGCTTATATCTCAAAAACGAAAGCATTTAGAGCAAATCTGACATTGGATAAAAATGTTCATTAGGTCAAGATCTATCAGCCCTGAAATTTCCAGACGAATCAAACAAACCATTGTTTGGTTGCTGCCACTTAATTGGTAATTTTAAGGAAATTTTGCAGTTTTTGGTCATTATCTTGAATATCATTATAGATAAAGATAAACTGTAAACAGCAAAAATGATCAGCAAAGTAAGATCTACAAATAGGTTAATATGACAAAATTGTCAATTGACCCCTTAAGGGGAAAATATCCTTTAATGACAATTTTTCACAATTTGTTCATCATATTTGCTAACTTTAAAAAAATCTTCTCCTCTGAAACTACTGAATGGATTTGGATGAAACTTAGCATGATAGTTTCTTAGATTATCCTGCACAAAGTGTGTGCTTCGATTTTTGATCCGTCAAAAAACATGGCCGCCCTTACTTTAAATAGAACATAGGGGTCAAATGCAGTTTTTGGCTTATATCTCAAAAACGAAAGCATTTAGAGCAAATCTGACATGGGATAAAAATGTTTATTAGGTCAAAATCTATCAGCCCTGAAATTTTCAGACGAATCAAACAAACCATTGTTGGGTTGCTGCCAATTAATTGGTAATTTTAAGGAAATTTTGCAGTTTTTGGTCATTATCGTGAATATCATTATAAATAAAGATAAACTGTAAACAGCAAAAATGATCAGCAAAGTAAGATCTACAAATAAGTTAAATATGACCAAAATTGTCAATTGACCCCTTAAGGGGTTATTGTCCTTTAATGACAATTTTTTCTCAATTTGTTCATCATATTTGCTAACTTTAAAAAATCTTCTCCTCTAAAACTACTCAACCAAATTCAACCAAACTTCATTTGAATGATCAGTAGGGTGTATAAAATAAAGTTTGTGTTTTATTTTCTATTTCGTCAAAAAACATGGCCGAAGGCATTGTTTACCAGGTGAGCGATTCAGGCTCTTGAGAGCCTCTTGTTATAATAAGTGTCACTATGCAATGGCTTGGGCTCCTGACGATGGACATGGCCATGGTCAATTAGTTAATTCTAATTGGTCTAAATAGATGTTCGAAACACCTTATGATCTATGGAGTTTGGGTGCTGGGATAGGCTTTGACAACGATTTATTGAAAAAAAATGTATTTATAAGTTTTGAATGCTTCTTTTTGTAACTTTATAGGGTTGTAAAAGCGTTGACCGTGCGCACATTTTTAGTATGAAGCGCTTCCGCGCTTCATACAAAATGTACTTCGGTCAACGCTTTTACACCCCAATAAATTTACAAAAAGCAGCATTCAATTCTTAAATAATGTAGCTGCTATTTAGGTCTGATTATGATTTAATTGGCTTTTTCTCTCTTCAAATCGCCAGAATCGGAGCGAGTGGTAGCTATTCATAGAACCATCGGGACGAGTTCAAAGTTGTTAAAACAAATGTATCCTTTAACTATCCATTTTTAAAACGTTTCCGTAGAACAATGTTATATCATATTCAAGCTTGAACATCACCGGCTGTATTTCAAAATAAGTTATTGTATTCACAGAGAATTGTTTGTAAATAAAGCGGATAAATTGTACTGAAAATAGTTTTTTACTCTACGGGGAATAGAATAGATACATTTTGACATCATTGCTTCTTTCCTTCGGAGTATCTATATCCGGTTGTGATGCTACACAGTGGTAACTAGGTTTGCAAACTAGCAACAGTAAACACAGTTTTAAAATTAACATATAACATATTTTTATTTAGCATTTTCAGGGGAAAAAAGTGTTTAGTGTGTAAAATAGTATTTGACAATCTTAATCTTTTGTCACGCATACGCAACCGTTACAATTTTTCAGACACTTTAAAAAGACCAGAAAAGGGAATTCATGAAAGAAAGCATTATAAAGTATAAAGATATGAGCGGAATAAAGATTTTCTCAATATTTTACATGGTATTCTTTCTTCATACTTGTTTTAGCGAAATGCAAGGTAAGTACATAGTATTGCATGCAAATATATTTAAGATAAGTTAACAATTTAATACGCCAAATTATTTCAATTTTGTTTAGCTCACCTGGCCCGTCTTCGTAGTCCGATGTCGTTATCGTCCGCCGTCGTCATCGTCTGTTGAATCGCTTATCGACGTCGTTAACTATTATAAAAAAGTTTTCTCTGAAACTACTGATCCATATTTAACCAAACTTTGCCACAATCATCATTAGGGTATATTACTTGTTTAAAAATGTGTCTGATGACCCTGCTAGCCAACCAAGTCAAACAGTTGAAATCGGCTGACAACCCCTTATTGGAGTTATTGCCCATTAATGACAGTTTTACCCATTTTTTGCATTTCTGCATAATAACTGAAAAGCTATAATGGATAGATAGAAACTTAAATAAGCAAAAATGATCAGCAAGACAGGAATTTACAAACAAGTCAGCATGGTTTAAATCGTCTGATGGACCCTTATTGGAGTTGTTCTCTTTAATAACGATTTTTATCATTTATTTTACGTTGTTGCGTATAATCTGAAAAACTACATAAGATAAATAGAAACTTAAATAAACAAAAATGATCAGCAAGAATAGATCAACGAAGAAGAGATTTTGTCATGGATTCTATTCTAGTCCTCAAAGATGGAGAGTATATATTGTTGAAGATGCACATAGACCTATGATAGCGACACGGGCTCTTTAGAACCTCTAGGTGGTTTTCTTTAGTAAACTAGTTCTTTAAAATTTTCTAATACACCAGGAACTAGGTTTTGAAAACGGCCAGGCAAGGTGATTAATGCAGGAAGGGGGAAATTGTCACTATCTTCGGTATATGTTTTCGAAACAAAACTTGAAGAACTTGCTGCAAGGGATAAGTGAAAATGCAGAACATATTGACTAAATACCTTTTGTTCCTCCATTGATAAGCATTCGAATGAGGTATAAGGTATATCAGTAATTAGGGGCTGAAGGGTCACGGCATTATTTTGTTTCTAAAGTTTTATTATTTAAGGAATGACTGTAATATTTTTTCTGTCTAGTATGAAGAAATAACACAAACATTTTTGTGCACACTGAATAACGCGCGTAGCGGGTTATTTAACAGACTGAGTGTGCACCACATTTTTTTTAATGTTATTTCAAATAGACAGAAAAAATATTACAGACATTTCTTATAATTTAATTCTAAATTCTATTTTAAACCGTAGAAAACCATGAAAAAAATTTGATGACGTCACGGTCACATGTCTAAATTATGTCTATGGGCTCATAGCAAAATAACGTCAGCCAATCAGAAGACGCGTTACATCCAAAATTGAATTATTTAACTTTGTAAACCATACTGATGAGGAATAGTTTTGATACACAACTAGTATTATTTAGAATAAATATCAATAACAGTTGCTACGGAAACGCATTACAAAGTACTTCCCAGTTATAATTTTGAATGCAAGTTTCAAAGGAATTGCTATATTTTCTTCTATTATTATGTATTTTTTTAGTGTGCCATAGTACTATTATTGTAAATATTTTTGTAGTTAGATATTGTGCTATTTTCTTGAAAACAAAAATAATGGTTTTATACTAACATTGTATGTAAAAAGTTAATCACAAAAATACTGAACTCTAAGGAAAATTCACAACGGAAATCCAAATCCAAATGTCAATCAAGTAAAAGGTCTAGCTAGCTATAAAACCAGGTTTATTCCACAATTTTCTACATTAGAAAATGTCTGTACCAAGTCAGGAATATGACAGTTACTACCCGTTCGTTTGATGTGTTTCAGCTTTTGATTTTGCCATTTGCTTAGGGACTTTCCGTTTAGAATTTTCCTCGGAGTTCGGTATTTTTGTTATTTTATTAATTTACTTTTTTGATATTGAAATGCCTCGCGATTGCGTTCATCCAATTAAATGTACGTTTACTACAAACATATACAGTCAAGGGAGTTCGTTTGTCAGTTTCAAAGTAATTAACTTTTCAAAACACTAGTTTATATTGATAGGGGATTATTAAAAGAATCCAAAAAGCAAAAATATAAAATAAATCGGTCACCGTGCTTGTTTTCGAGATATAAGCCATTAAAATTTTGGCGGGAAAATATTCTCTCTTGCCTTTTCATAGCTTTATCATTGACAAGTTTAAGTTCTGAAAAACTATTAAAAAATAATTAAAATTTTATAAGACTTTTACAGATGGCTTATCATTATACATGTAAAAGGTTAACAAAAAGAAAAATGGGGGTCACCGGGCAAAGTTTTTCAATGCATTCAAATGGATAAAACCAGAGGATTCCGAAAACCTGACACAAAAATACAAAACATGACAAGCCAGCTTCCTTAAACACAAGATCATAATAACTGTAATGGGACAATTTCAAACATGTAAAGCTTCCGTATTTCATATTGATTGACTGATTGATTGGTGTTTAACGCCACTTTCAACACAATTGTGGCGGTCAGTTTTTTTTTTTTTTTGTTAATGGAGGAATCCGAAGTGCCCGGAGAGAACCACCGACCTTTGGTAGGAATCCTAGTCAATTAAGATTGGAGTCGAGTGCACCTGCTCCGTGCGGTATTCGAACTCACAACCTCAGTGTTGACTGGCTAGTGATACAATAGTTCGACCACTTAGACCACTCAGCCACCGAGGCCCCCTACACTTCATACGTTACGAAAACAACTATATATTTATCAATCAAAATATCAGAAATAAATCAGAACATATGGAAGACAAAGGTAGTGACTAAAGACAGACGAAAAGTTACACAATGAAACCTACAAAAAGGGAAATTTTGCATATTTGCATGTGCTCATATAATGTCTATGTGTTATTGAATACTTGTATTTTAGAATTCAAGGATAAACATTCGCTCACCATTAATAAAGAAGAAGCTTTAGCGTTCTGGTGTCATCATGAAGATCTACGAGAATGTGATGGAGACGTAGGCAAACCGAGGCTGTTTTTCGAACCTGGCGGTCCATAACATTGCGTAGGTTTTTTTAATAGAACAATGGCACTTGGTGAATACAGCTGCTGGTGGAGTCCCTGAGGGTACCACTACCTGAGTTGATGTATTGAAAACTAAGGCTTCAAATCTTTTTGACAAAGTGGTACTATTAAATCCTGATTCAGTAATAAACTTGTACAGTAACCTCAAACATATTCCAGCTTTTATATATATCCTTGGCTTTCAAAATTTTGGGTTTCATCGTTTCTGATAAAGACAAACCAAGAACAGCGCTTCAGAAGCACCATATATCGTAATTGTTATTTTTATTTACTATCCCGGTTAAACCCCACCATACTGTGTGCCTGTACCAAGTCACATTATCTGTATTTTTGCTCGCTGTATTTTGTCTTTTTTATACGTATATCTTCTCGAAGTAGTCTGGTGTTTGTGTTTGGTGTTGTATTTTGCTCTGTCTTTGTTTGTGTCTATGTAACCGGAAATAAGCACAGGGTAAATTTATATAAATAAACAAAGCAACACAACTAAACAACATACCGTCATATCGGTTGCGAGTCGTCTTGATTGAAAATTACCGACTCTAGGTGTTAACAAACTAAAAAATGGATATACACATGTAGTTGAATCAAGTCAAATTCCTTAACCACTGAGTCATCATTTTCTCTATTTACATGTTTTGTTCAACACATTTAACACACAATGCAAAGTACAGACAACAGTTTCTGTCCACACTACTTAAAGGGTAGGAATTTCCAGTTTTACTTGTGACACCCGTATAGGACGTAATTCGAATATAAACGGTAGGTTCTGAATTTATAGTACTACATTGTCAGCAACTAGAGATTCAAATTCAATGGTTGTTTTGGGAAAATAGAATTAAGAAAAGTACATCAATGTTTAGTAGATTGCAAAGTTTGCACATTTTTTTTTATACATTACATTTTTCGTAGGAAAAAGACAAAAAACTTCGTTTAAGCCTTGTATTGCTGTCAATCTTGCATGTGACTTTGAACTAATTTATCACAAAGAGAGCGGTTATTTCTGGAACCATTACACAAACTTTCAAATTGTAAAAGTGCTATTTTAGTCTTCGTAAAATATCATTTTATTCATTAAATAGACTTTTATAATTTCTTAACTATATAGCTATTTATTTTTATTTAATTGATAGCTGTTTGTTTGTCTTTGTTGTATTGTTTCTTTGAATAAAATTGATGCCATCCCTTAAATATGTCTACCGCTATAACATTTTTATGTATGTTTTTTTTTTATTATTTTAGACGTCAAATATACTGATGTTATTTTAATGACAATGCACTGTTGACGTTTGTGAAGAAAATGCCTTTTTGAAATATTTGATTGCAAATGAAACAACTATCCACCAAAGTTCAAATGAAGTGGAAGTATGGAATTATAGGCAACCGTACGGTCTTCGACAATAAATTAATTTAACTACTGATTGGTTGTTCTTAGAGTTAATTAATCTTTTGTTGCGAAAAAGTAATTGGCATCGCAATTGGCATCTCTTTAGATTTATGTGCCTGCTATTCTTTGAAATTATAAAAGTAAATACATATACCCGCTCCTTTTTTTTTTTTTTTTAATTTGATCAAAATAAAAATTTCCATAATTTAAAACCTATTTTTAGGTCTTGGTATTCAAAGCATTTTTGAATTTATGATTAAATTCGTACGTGAGAATTTATTTTAAGGACAAATCTCATAAAACAGTCAAGCAATATTTCCGGATTCTTGTCCAAAGTTCGTTTGTTTAAATATACAGAAAGAGGAAATGGAAAGTAGATGAAAGAATTAACATGTACATCAAATTGGAATTTTATAATTGCGCATGTACTGCTACTTCTACAAAATATTTCTATGAATTAATGGAAAAAGAATGTTAAAGTTTTAGCTATAACACAGCCGTTTTCACACGTTTTAGTTAAGCTTAATTGCTCTGACATTACGATATAAATGAAAGCCAGCATTTACACAAGACATCTAAAAATGGGCAATCAAGGCCTTTACCAGCTTTCATTTAAATTGTCATGAGACAAGACAAATTGAAGATTACGTATGCAGCATATTATTTAGCAGTGATTACTGACACACATATCAAGTTTCTGTTACTGGGTATTCGAGTACAAATCAGAACAGTCGCGTATGGTTAACAATGGTTAAGAATGAGGTAATTTCCAGTAAATTAAGATAAAGTCCAGTACAATCACGACCCATTTAAAACATTTAACATAAAACATCAGACATACAGGCTGATGAGTTAAGTTTTTTTCAACTGATTTTTATAGTTTGTTTTTATATTATTCTGTTACAGCACTGTCTCAGGTTAGAGAGGGGATGGGTGCACCTTAAATCTAGTTTAACTCTGCCTCTTATGTATGTGCCTGTCTCAAGTCAGAATCCTGTCATTCAGTGGTTATCGTCTGTTGCTGTTTTACTTTTTTTTTCGTTCATTATTTTGTACAAAAATTAGGCCGTTAGTTTTCTCGTTTGAAAAGTTTAACATTTGTCATTTCAGGGCCTTGTAAACACTGTAGCTGACTATGTGGTATGGGCTTTGCACATTGTTGAAGGCCGTGCGGTGACCTATAGTTGTTATGTTCTGTGTCATTTGGTCCCTTGTGAAGATATATCTCATTGGCAATCATACCACATCTTGTTTTATTTTCAAGTTTTTCTGTTTTCTGGTGAAAGTGATGATACATAATTAGTAAAAGAGAGGCGAAGGATACCAGCTCCACATGTAGCACCCGTCATGTTGCTCATATAAGTACAATCCAAGTGATAAGTCTAATTTAGTAGGTCATGTTTTGGGATAAGGGGACGGAATTGTAGTTACTACAATTTGAACATATTATTTGTCTTCCGCGAAACGAATATTCCATAACGGTCAACCAACTCGTGATGGCTTCCGTAAAATTGATGAGGGGCCGATCTCAACTTCACCACTCGGAACTGTTAGTTGAATAGCTACATTGTGAGTAGCTATTCTCTTTCAATGAAATCATAATAGAAAATACAAGCTTGGGAAAATTGTATCGACTTGGAGATATATCATCCGTATGCAAGTGCTGCTGGAACTTCGTTACATATAAATGGGAAGTTCACATTTGTGAAGCTAAAATCATCTCTTTTGTTGTAAAAATTTGTATTCAATCGATAATTCTTGTCAATTTCTAGATGTACATAGATATATAAGAAGATGTGGCATGGGTGCCAATGAGACAACTCTTCATCCAAGTCATTATTTGTAAAATTAAACCTTAGGTCAAAGTACGAATTTCAACACGGAGCCTTGACTAGCATCGAACCTTAAGCTATAAAGGGCCCCAAAGCGTAACTATTTAAACGGGAAAACCAACGGTCTACTCTATATTTACAAAAAAATATGAGGCAACCTTATCTGTTTCTTGTGTACCAACACAGATCTAAAACATTCAAGTCAGGTGGCGGATTAAGCTGTCAACCAAGGTGTGTACAAAAAATACACAAAAAAGTATGCAATTTGGCTCTGTCAAAACTTGTATGTTTACACCACCTTACACATTGAAACAGCTATCGGCAGAGTCTGTCATTGATTTGCTAATTTTTTTTGTCAGTACAAGGTCTTTAAGGGGGTATCATGTCATCTTATATATCAGGAGTTTCATATTATCATAAAATACAAGGCATACAGGACACTACAAAATTATTTATAATTGGCAAGGCATTAAACGGGATAAATAGAAATCGAGGAGGAAAACGCAACGACTGTAGAGCACCAATTACAGTGCAATTGTTATCGATATGCTAAGTTGCTAAGATGAAGTATGTAAGAATAAATAGGAAGCTGTTATATTTTCAGCATTTTTTTTCAGTTGTCTACTTTGGTTTGCGTAGGGTAGAGGAAATCACTACTTCAGAAAATAAGCCTGTTATAAAAATTAATGTCTCCAACTTAACAATTGTTGATATTTTAGTTATGAAAAAAGTCCTTGAGCTCAGAGTTAGGTGAAAGGAAAGTTCGTTACTTTATTGATAACTGGGAACAGAAACAAACTACTGTTCGTTAAAGGAGTAGGACCAGCAAGACCCCTTTTTGGCCCCAAAATATAGCAGTTTTATAAAATTGTTCAAATGTAAACTTTTAGTAATTTATTCGACAGAAGAATGCTTCTGCTACAAAAATATGGGCTGTTTTTGACAATACAATGAAAATATATCGAGTACTAGCACCACAAAGTCATGCTAAATTACTGAAATCTACACAATTCTAGCATTTTAGTTGAATTTTAGACGGTTTTCGTGTAAAACTAAAGTGGCCGCATTCGTGTTCATCCTTAATATTAAAATGTAAGTTGTATTTTATGATAATACATAACATATATAAAGATTGAGGATGAACACGGATGCGGCCACTTTCATTTTTGACAAAAAACATCTGAAAAGTGACATTTTTTGGCATATTTGGTAGATTTTTCATATTTCAGCTTGAATCGGTGCGTTTTTTATGATTAAATCAGTTAAAATCTTTCACAAAAACTAATTAATTCAAATAAAATAGACACTTAAGTGTTTAAAAAGTGGTCAAAGTCATTCGTCAGATGAACCTGAAATTTGAGGCCAAAATCGGTCCTTACCGGACCTTCTCCATTCACCAACAAGTAAAATGGGTACGACCAGGTGTTGCAATAAAGATTTGTTTTACATATTATAACGGTATGCCTTTTGCATTTTTAACTAGATACCAATTGAGCAGTACATTGGAAAAAGCTATAAATTTTCTTCATATTAGTAAAGATCATATTAGGTTACTTACTTTTAAATATGGGGGTGCCACTGAACTGGCCAGGCAGGGGGTATCAAAGGAGGTAATTATGGAATGAGACAGATGGAAATCGCATACTACTTATTCTCGCTATCTTAGGTTGCAATCTTTCTAGTTGCAAAAATGCTAACAACAAACAAGTTTTCACACTTCCCAAGAATTTATGGATTGTTGGAAGTTACCTTGATCACTGGGCCAATGTAGAGCCAAAGCAATATGGTAGGATCAACCTTGGACTGGAGCCCAAAGGAGTCACAACATTTTGAATTGGTGAACATGGTTGCTGTTAAACAATTTGGACTCCCTACTGCATGCTAAAAGGAATTTTTTACCATCTCAAAATTTCTTGATTATTCACTAAATGTGGTTAGTGGTAACGGTAGGGTCTACAGATGGGTAACTCTGGGACCTCCTCTAACTCATCTTTTAGAGGGGAGGTCTACACCTGCAAACAGGTGGGGCACTTATAAACGGATTATTGGTAAAATGAGTGTTTTCCCTGGTCACTCCCCATTGTAGGTTTTTTTATACTATGTCAACAAAGGTCAGCTTATATCCATTGTGTATAGGTAATCGGTAGTCATCCTGGCGACTCAACAAAATATTATAGAATACTCTGTAGCCAAAGTAATGCCACAAAGTTAAAATGTATATTCTAGTCATGAAAATGACAATACAAGTTGGTGTAACAAAATGTATATTTAATTTGAATGATTGTTTTTTTTTTTTTTGGTATAAGTGATAAAGGTTATTAATGCATTACAGAGGATGGAACCACTACATGTCTAAGTATACATGTAGTATACAGACAGCATGTAGTATCTTAATCTTGGTATCTGTGAATTACAATAACATCAAGCAAAGAGACACACTTCTATATCACTTTGTGATCAAAGAAATTATTTCAACATATATAGTTAAGAAAACACAAACAACTCTGGATCGTTCTTCTTCATCTCATTGATATCAACTCAGTATTATTTTAGGTTTTACTTTTATGAGTACTGCAAATAATTCCGATACAAAAACTTTCCAAACACGCAAACTTGAGTTAGCATGCAAAAGAGAAGTTATAACTCCAAAAATAAGATAAAAAAGACGCAACAACTGCAAAATAAGACATTATTTAAAAAAAATATTATTTGACACAGAAAAATTCTCAAACTTCCGAGTACTAGGCAGAAACTTGACCGCACATTGTTGTAAAAAAAAACCCATCTTACCATGCTCTTTTATTTAACTTATGAAAATATTATGCAGTACTACGACGATAATTAAATATACAGGAACAAAATGGATCAATCAATATGTACATGTACGTTAAAATTGTCTTTTTAAGCAGGAAAGTTGGTAAGCCATTAAACCAGATTCGGCCCTCAAATGTTCAGACGAATTGAAAAACCCATTGTTGGGATGCTGCCACTAAATTAGTAATTTTAAGGAAATTTTGCAGTTTTTTTTATATTATCTTGGATATTAGAATATTATAATAGATAGAGATAAACTGTAACAAGCAACAATGTTCAGCAAATAAAGATCTACAAAAAAGTTATAGGACCAAAATTGTCAATCGATCCCTTAAGGAGTTATTGCCCTTTAAAGACAGTTTTACACAATTTGTTCTTTATGTTTGCTCTTCTCCTCTGACACTACTGTTCCTAAAATTCTAAACTTTAAATAAATGTTTTTTAGGAATGTAGTTTATGAATAGTATCCACATTTTTTATCCATCAACAAACATGGCAGCCATGACCAAAAATAGAACATAGGGGTCAAATGCAGTTCTTGGATTATATCTCAAAAACTAAAGCATTTAGAGCAAATCTGACCGCGGTAAAAATGTTCATAAGGTCAAGATCTACAAGTATCTGCTTTGAAATTATCAGACGCATCAGGCAACCCGTTGTTGGATTGCTGCCCCTAAATTGGTAATTTAAAGGAAATTTTGCAGTTTTTTGGTTATTATCTTGAATATTATAATAGATAAAGATAAACAGCAAAATGTTCAGCAAAGTAAGATCTACAAATAAACCAAATTGACCAAAATGTT
Organism: Mytilus galloprovincialis; assembly: GCF_965363235.1. Classification (NCBI taxonomy): domain Eukaryota; kingdom Metazoa; phylum Mollusca; class Bivalvia; order Mytilida; family Mytilidae; genus Mytilus; species Mytilus galloprovincialis. The sequence continues at coordinate 77,798,965 of NC_134844.1, forward strand.
CAAATGACCCCATAAGGAGTTATTGCCCTTCAAGGACAATTTTACACAATTTGTTTATGTTTTCTAACTTTAGAAAATCTTCTCAATTGAATCTAGTAGTTTAAATTTAGTTTTTCTTTCCTTGTACGTCAAGTAATGAAGCCACTATGGCTAAAATGAAATATATGGGTAAAATGCATTTATTTGCTTTTGAAGTATATATAACAGATACAAAGAACATTTAAATGTCATTTTAAGCCACTCATTAATATATATTGAAAAGCAAAAATATTCATTGATGAAAGATTGAAGCAAAAAATTACAGGTGAGCGATTCAGGCTCATGACTTTTGAACAGCTGTATACTACTGTTGCCTTTATTTCTGATATATAAAAAAGCAAGAAACTACCGATGTTTTTACTATCAAATACAATTGTATTTTAAAACTATAATTACATTCAGTATATGTTTTATCACAAAATGAAACATTAACCAATACACACGTCATCTTTTTTTTTTCTAAATCAATATGAATAATTTGTGTCAATAAAAAAATCAATGGTTTACGCATTTGTAAAAACTTAATGATTTAAGTCTATAAAATAAGCATAAAATTGATAAAAAGTGCAAACAATTTGAACAGAAATAATCTATACTTCTTTAGCCAAACTATTGAAACAAGGTACAAAACTGATACATATATGTATATTGACATGTTTACCACACATACAACCCATCTACACATTGCTAAAGTAACATGGTTATAAATATATATAAAAAATTGTGACCACTTAGATGGAGAGTTGTCTCATTTTCACTCATACCATATCTTCTTAAATCTACTAAGATACACACAACAGCTGTTCCACAGGAAACTGAATAAACTCAATCTAATTGAATACAATCCAAAAGAAGGAAAAATAGCGTCTATCAGTACCTTCATCACAACTGTAACCCGTATTCATCTACAGTGATTCATGTTACGATTTGACAAATAATGAGGGACACTCAGGGCCCTTTTGGCTTTAGAAAATTATGTTAGTACAAAATTAGGTGTTTTTCAATTATGCAAATTTTAAACTGTTATCTAATATGAATACTTTTGATCATAATGATGATGTCCAATTAAAAGATAGCAAAATTCAACTTTCATACAATCAGCGAAAAATAAGCATTTATTCACATGGGTGTGAAGTTGGTGGCTTGTTCGTTATTTGTTATTCGATATTCAATATCAAACTGGCCGCTAGAATATTCGAAAATATTATGTAAAAAGCAGAGAAGATATCCTAAAATATAACTAAAAAAAATATATTCTGCGTTTTTTTTTTTTTTTTTGAAAAAAAAATCAATATGACTGTGACGTCAACATGTTTGATTGACAGGTGTACTATGCTTACACGATATGTAAAGGGATGTAATTTTACTTTAAACACACTGCATCAACAAGTCATTCGTTTCTCTATATTCACTTACTATGTGCAAAGTAGAATAAAGATTGAGTGAAAAGGAAGATCTATACATCGCATTGTGCGTTTTGATCTGAAGATGACAATATTTTGGAAAATTAGTATAATGCAATCTGAATATATAAATAATCTAAAAGATTATTTCTAGTTATGCACAATGAAAAACTTATGGGGCTCGTATTGTCATTTGAACAGTCTTGGGTATATTTTGACTACATATTTTCAATATCAAACTGGTACTTTGAGCCCTATGTAGGCATAACAGATTAGAAGTATTCTCAAATTCCTCTGGAAGTCATTTGTATTTATTTAGTATCTATCTATATGCTTTATACTAATCAGATTGACACCATGATCCTACATCCCTTTTTATTTCCATTTAACTGTCATGCTTTTAACGTTTTGGAATGTATAAATTTCTATTACTTTCAACTAAAAAATACTGATAATGCATCGTCTCCTAGCAGCTGGTGGGATACAGAGTATCGAAAAACGAATAACGAACCGGCCGCTAACCTTACATACATTGAATCACATATGTTTTAATGTGAAAATAAATGACTCATAGAAGTACCGCTAAAAGAAATATATGAAAGATTTTCTTACTAAAAAAAATATAAAGATTTGATATTATTGCAGATGAATCAATTCTCATACTCCTACTGACCTAAATGAAAAATCGTATATGTAAGTAACCGCTAACATTGTGGTATCTCGTTCAGTTGGTTCATGCATGCGATCTATATTAGATGGTATATACTATAAGAAAATTAACAAAAATTTACACGATTTTTTAAAAAACTCGTCGAATGGTCTATTTCGTGAATTCGAATTGGTAATAGAGTCAAAGAGAAAGAAATTTAATGTATATCTTTATGAGAAAAAAAAAATGCCAAAACGATCATTTAAAACTGCTTTTGCTTTTTGTGTTTTTTGTATATGTTTGTTTGTCTTGAGATTGTAACACAGTGATGACTGCTGTAACTATATTTTGACTATTTTATCGATTATGTCTGTTTTGTTCACGTATCGTTGTAAAAATAACACAATTTGATGTGTTTGTCATACAACTGAGAGGTTTGGTGCTATAAAACCAGGTTCAATCCACAATTTTATACATTTGAAAATGCCTGTTCCAAGTCAGGAATATGATAGTTGTTGTCAATTCGTTGTTGATGTGTTTTTCCATTTGATTTTGCCATATGAATATGGACTTTCCGATATAATTTTCCTCGGAGTTCAGTATTTTTGTGACTTTCCTATTTTTTTCTTTTTTTAAAATTGTTTTACACATTGGCATATCAGTTCCATTAATTATAATTTTGGAGAGTGCCAATGTCTCTGGTGGACAATTGTCTCATTGGTACACATGTAATCAAACCTCGCCTTCTTAATTTATGTAACCGTCATGTTCCTCTAATTATGTATTTCTGTTCAAGTAAATAAAGTACTTCGAGCTTACATTCTGTAAATACCCATGTTCGCTGATAAGATGTCATGGAGGAGGATTTGGATGAGGATATTTCAATTCTACATTATTTAGTTTTTCTTAACCCATTTTGCCCATCATTCTCTATTCTTTATTCCTAAGCTCCGCATTCTTCTTTATTTTTGTGGTCTATTTGTCTTTATTCTTTTTGTGTTTTTTCCCCAATAGACAAAATAAATAATATGAAAGCCTTTGTATGTTTTTGAAACATAAAGAACTAACCTATATTGAATGTAAAAGTAGCATCAACTAATAAGTATATATGTAACGTTAACGAAAAATGGCATACGCAAGAACTAATACGGCTATGATAATGATGGAAATACATGAACTGCGTGCAAGGTGATTTCTCTGGAGTTGGTATCTCCATGTGGGTATTATATTTCTATTAGCGCCATTATTCAACAACAAATCAACGATATTTGTGTGTTCATTTTGTGATGCAACAAAGTGAGGAGATCTATTAGATGAATCGACAATATTAGGGTCAGCTGAATGCTGTAAAAGAACGTGTGCGAGCTCATAGTAACCTTTCTGGCAAGCAAGGAATAATGGCGATCGATTGAATCTGTCGGTTGCGTTCACTCTAGCGCCATTGTTCAAGAGTAATTTTACAACTTGGCATTGCTGTTCTTGTATGACTTTATAGTCAATATTGCGAAATCCTTGCGTTGAAGCTCCATGTAATGGTGACCTTTGAAAGTTATCACATAGGTTCACAATTGCTCCTTTTTCAATGAGAAATCTTGCAATTTCTATATTGCCTCTCTCTGTCGCTCTAAAAAGAGGCGTTGTATTGTCAATTTTACCTATATTCACAGAGGCACCGAATTCGATTAGAATTTGAACTGCATTGAGGTGGTTCAAAGATGTTGCAGTGAACAATGGAGATGAGTTCCCTTTATTACCATAATTGATGTCAGCTTTCGCATCTAGTAAAATCTTTAAAACATCTCTATTATCCGAAAATGCAGCATTGAATATGGGTACATGTCCCGACTCATCCGTTTTATGCAAATCAGACTTCATCTCTACGAGCTTCGAAATGCATATAGGTGATATACCCACATGCAAGCAAGCGGCAGTGAGGGGTGTTTTGCATCGATGTTTATTTTTTTCTTTCGTTTCACTATCCTCATTTGTGTGCAACATTGTGGCATTGAGGCATTCAGGTTTTACAAATTTCAGTACCATCTCTAATGTGTCTAAGTCCCCACTGCAACATCCTAAAGTCAGCAGTCTAGTTTGTTCAATTGTGGTTTCACCGAATAATTTGCAAGGCGAGTCACTATGTTTCGAAGCAAGTTCTAATAAGTACCGTAACAGAAGTTTGTGTCCATAAAATACAACCCAACTAAGTACCCTGATATGATATGTGACCGAATTGTCTTTTTTAATCAATTTGTTCATTAGAATATCTTGGCTTCTTGTCAACGACGTAGTTAAAAACTCGTCTTTTATGTTTGATTCTATGAGCAGATTTTCGCAATGGTCAATAATATATTTACAATTTCGTTCGTCTTGATTGTGGAAAAAGAGATTTTTTATTTCATAATATGGTTTGTTTTGTAACATTTGTTTGAAAACTTCGAAAAATGCAGTGTGCTTTAAAGCTGCATTTCTAAAAACATGATTTAGTTCCATGCTCTGTATGTCTTGGTATATTCTCTCTGCTAGTAAATGATAATCAGGCTCTTGTAGCACAATACAAAGACCATCATGGGCTTCTTGTACGCTGACCATATTTGATATATAACTGGTTGACAAATATTTTAATATTTGATTTGGATGCTTCGTCCCATGATGATAAGCAATTACTTCGAATAACGTATCGTGAATGAACGATAATTGTTTCCCCAATTTTACAGTGTATGTGCCTTCCAATTGTTCTAATGCATTCAGAATGGACAACTTTGAGGTTCCCTTATCTACTTCACAATGTTCAAAAACGTCTTCCTTAATGACAGGGTCAGGGAAATTGTCCTCTGAAAGTTTACCACCATTTGTCATGCACATAACCAACGCTGCATAGTAATATCCCTCAGTTTGGCCCTTCTGTCGTCTGCTTCTTTCTTGAAGTTTCTTTAATTGGTCTTTTAAACACTCATATGGATGAGTGAAGAATCGAGAGCCAATCTGTTGATATTTTTTCTGGTTAGCAAACAACTCGCATAATAATGGAAACAAGAAACAAGCTGATTCAAGAGATAACGAATCGTACTTGTCACGGATTACATTGTTTTTGCTGCAATGAGTTTTAAGAATTCCCTTTTTATCTTCCCTTGTCAATTTGTTCTCTTCTCCATCTACATCGAACACATTTTCTGTAACTAGCGACGCTGTATGTTTTACGGAATTAAAAACAGTTTTCCTGCATGTCATGATAAATTTTGAGCCGCTTGTCTTCAAAAGGTTGTTAATAGCTTGATATCGCGAGTCTAATTTGTTTTCCTTGATCACATCAACACCATATACACCTAAAATATCGTCATGAACAAATACTTGCCTCGAGTTAACGTCTCCATACGCTAGAATCTCCTTGATATTGTCTACAGGAATGATAGTGTATCCCTCTTTCTGTTTGAGTTCCAGTGCAACATGTCGTGAAATGGAAGTTTTTCCTGACCCTGGACTACCGACAATTGTTGTTTTGCTCTTTTCTTTAACAATTTTCATGATTTTTTTAGTTGAATGAGTAACATAAAACACTTCATTGTTTTGTTTCCACTCATTTATCAATGCATTATGGCGTTCTGAAATATATATAATAATAATTCTAAATAATTATTGTATCGTCGTCATCGTCGTCATCGTCATCATCATCATCATCATCATCATCATCATCATCATCATCATCATCATCATCATCATCATCATCATCATCATCATCATCATCATCATCATCATCATCATCATCATCATCATCATCATCATCATCATCATCATCATCATCATCAATCATCAAGCCAATAGAAAATTGACATTCAATCACTGATTTTATGCTCTAGATTAGACATTGAGAGAAACATTACATAATGTGACCTAGTTAAACAAGCTTTTATTTAGAAAGACCATGCATATAAGAAATTGACGAAACTTACAATATTTCAATCATACCATATAAATACACTTTTTATTGGAACGATAGTGTCATTTCGCCTCCTTTTCGATTTGTTAGAACAACTAATCTGCTTTTATCATACCTTTGACATTTTTTGGAATTTTTTCCTCGAATACTCTTCTTATTTGTCTTGTAATGCTTTCTTTTCCTGAAATAAAAATGTAATCTAAAATAGATTCTTTAACGAAAAATAATTATTCTATGATTTGTATAACTATAAATACTTGAAGCGGATTGAAAAGTTATAATTTTCCCTTCGTTTACATTTCGATTAATTATGTTTCCGAAATTACTTTCGTAACCTTCATTGTGGATTATTCATGCGCGATACACATGCATGCACGGATTCCTGGATTTTCAATTTGAATTTAAAAAAAAAAATACATTATAGTTATTTCTTTTGTAATGCATATGTAACAAGAAGGAACTAATGCAATGAAGCAAGTATAAAATTAAAATTTAATTATGTGTCATACGAGTGAAAACTTTCAAGCTAAATATTAAATCGTTACTTGTACGCTATAAATTCGGATATTATCTCATTAAAAAGGACTATTAAACTATTTCACTGTGACACAAAAAATATACATTAGAAAACTCAATTATCTTACTTAAGGATGTACTTAGATTAGGTTTTAGAATTTGTGTCATGTTCAAAAATATTTTACCCCATAACACCCATTTATCTTTTAATATAAGACTAAATAGCTCATAATGCGTCATTTGCCAAAATGTAAGTAGATTTTTGATTTTTTTTCTTTTGATTTGAGACCACCCCAAAAAAAAAAAAACCCAATGCAAAAATGTATGGTAAAAGTCCGAGTCAGCTTTTTCCCGCCATATTTTAAATAAAGGCAACAATAGTATACCGCCGTTCAAAACTCATAAATCTGTGGACAAAAAATAAATTGGGGTAACAAACTCAAACTGAACTAAAACATTATATATCTCGAAAAGGAGCTCCATGACCTACCAATATTTTTAGCTTATTTTGTTCCTTAACTAATGCTCTTCTGACTTAAAGTATCAATTTTAAATTCTTAATTTTTTAAATTTCATAAACCCTCACCTAAGTACATCCGTAATGATGTGATAAAAAGTATGTAAGACAGTTTGTACACACGCTTCTTAATAATATATTTTTTTTCATTTTTATCTATTTAAATAATGCACTTTATGCTACTGCCGGTAGACGTTTCGTCCCCGAGGGTATCACCAGCCCAGTAGTCAACACTTCGGTGTTGACATGAATATCAATAATGTGGTCATTTGTATAAATTTCCTGTTTACAAAATTTTGAATTTTACGAAAATCAAGGATTTTCTCATCCCAGGCATAGATTACCTTAGCCGTATTTGGCATAACTTTTTGGAATTTTGGATCCACAATGCTCTTCAACTTTGTTCTTGTTTGGCTTCATTAATATTTTGATATGAGCGTCACTGGTGAGTCTTATGTAGACAAAACGCGTGTCTAGAGTACTAAATTGTAGTCCTGGTACCTTTGATAACTATTTACACCACTGGGTCGATGCCACTGCTGGTGGACGTTTCGTCCCCGAGGGTATCACCAGCCCAGTAGTCAACACTTCGGTGCTGACATGAATATCAATAATGTGGTCATTTGTATGAATTTCCTGTTTACAAAACTTTGAATTTTACGAAAAACTAAGTATTTTCTCATCCCAGGCATAGATTACCTTAGCCGTTTTTGGCACAACTTTTTGGAATTTTAGATCCACAATGCTCTTCAACTTTGTACTTGTTTGGCTTCATTAATATTTTGATATGAGCGTCACTGATGAGTCTTATGTAGACGAAACGCGCGTCTGGCGTACTAACTTGTAGTCCTGGTACCTTTGATAACTATTTACACCACTTGGTCGATGCCACTGCTGTTGAACGTTTCGTCCACGAGGGTATCACCAGCTCAGTAGTCAACACTTCGGTGTTGACATGAATATCAATAATGTGGTCGTTTGTATGAATTTCCTGTTTAAAAAACTTTGAATTTTACGAAAAACTAAGGATTTTCTCATCCCAGGCATAGATTACCTTAGTCGTATTTGGCACAGCTTTTTAGAATTTTGGATCCACCATGCTCTTCAACTATGTACTTGTTTGGCTTCATTAATATTTTAACATGAGCGTCACTAATGAGTCTTATGTAGACGAAACGCGCGTCTTGCGTACTAAATTATAGTCCCGGTACCTTTGATAACTATTAAGGGAACATTCTGATTTTAATAAAATTGGATCGATTGACGACATCATATAACACAATTCTTTTGATTGCAACATTAGAATTGTAAAAATAGTAAAAACTCTATTGTAAATTGTTACTTTTAAAAATACACATTTAAATGTCTGCAAACGTGTACGCCTCTACTAATATCATGAATCATCACTGATATGTCTTTTTAGTAAATATTGTATGCGTGGCCGTAGCAGCATTTCACACAACCTTCATGGTTTTCAATTCTCAACAACTTCCTTATTGATGATGCCTTCGACTGTTTAAGCTCGAACGCCACTCAAAAAGCGACATGCCTGGCAAACGAACTCGTTAGCGTTTTGTTTTATGTTATACTATTGCATTCACAAATATTCATTCACTGTCTTTTTGAATGTTTATAAAAGTAGTAAGTAGAAGTTACAAAGTTTACCAAAGAAGACATAGGAAATAGGATACACAGATTTTGAATTACTGGTAAGTTTGTCACGTAAAAGGTACAACGGTTAAATTATAATCCTGGTACAATTGATAACTATTATGTCATTGGTCCGTTTACTGATGAATCATCTACATTTTGCAATATAAGAAAGTTATTTATTGTTTAACCAATCATAGAAATGCTTATCATTGATCAATCTAATTAAAAATCGATCTCTTATCGCTCCCGTTTTCTGATATGTCGCGTGGGAGATCTAACACAATCCACTTTGAGGTCACATGTGAGTGAACTTGAAGTTATGAATTTATAATGATATGCAAATGAGTCGACGACCTTTTAATAAGCCAATCAAAAAAGTTTATGAATTATTTTGACTGACGATTTCTTCGTAAATCAAATGAGTTACACCCTTTTACCTCACGTCAAACTTTCAAGATCGTCGAAGACGCATTTTCATTCGTCAAAAAAAGACACACCTACGAGGTCGCTCACATATGACCTGAAAGCGGATTTCGTTAGATCTCCCACGCGACATATTAGGTAACGGGAGCGATGAGAGACCGGTTTTTAATTAGATTGATCACTGATAACCACTATATCGTTAAATAAATGTAAAATAGACATATAGAGAAAACATAAGCTAACAGTAAAATATTATTGCTTTACAAATAACTATTGCAGTGGCTAAACGCCTTAAAATTAAGGATCTGAAAAGATCTGAAATTCAATACTCGAGTACTCGGTATTGAATCTCGCAAGTACTCGAGTACTCGGGAAAACCTTGAACGTATGGTAAAAGAAATGATTTTTGTTAGGATGTGGTATATTTGATATTGTACTTATAAACTTAATCATAATATGATGACATCGCGTGACATCTTAACGAAAGACATAACTCAAACTGTATGACTACAAAATATTCTTTGATCCTTGGTTATGTTTATCGCTTTTCCATCTTTTTGTAAATAGAAGAATGAATAACAAACCATCGTTACAATAAAGATACCCATTCATAATAGCAATTATTGTTTGTGTGTGCATGAATGAAGTAAGACACATGCCAATAAAACCATTAATATTATCAATAAGCCAAACTTGATACAAAATCTGTATCATCTGTTCCTATGATGCTAGTATGTTTCTATATTATGACTTTGATTTTTTTCTTGTTGAAAAGTATTACCTGACACTACTTCAGATGCAAGTATGTTTCTATGTTTTGTTGAAGCAATTTTTGCAATGAAAATCCCTGGGGAGGGACGAGATATGCTGGCACTGCTAAAACACTTTTTGCAATTATAGATAAATATAGATTCTACCACTGCATCGAGTGTAATACGAAATTTATCCACTCGAGACAGTTAAATTTCAAATTTAAAACGCGAGACTTGGATAAATATCGTATTACACTCGATGCAGTGGTAGAATCTCTTTCTCTTATTATTTTATATCATTATGCAGGCAAACTTATTCCTTCTTTTCGAATGATCTGCAAAAAGATGTGTTCTTTCTATGTGACGTCATCAGACATGGTCGCATTTTTTGATGCCGTCACAATGGGAATTTCAGAAGAAAGCAAGAAAATTCGACGTCATAATCGGATTTTAACCAGTGAAGTGCTGATATCAAACGTTGATTAAATTTTTTTATACAATGGGTGCAGAAAGGGATAAATTGACGAAGAATAAGAGAAACTCGGTTATAACCATACTAGTCTCATGATGAATATATGAACGTTGTGTAGACATTTTTTTTTATTAGTATTGCGAGGGATATTTCAAAGGGAAATTAGGTGAGGAAAAAAGTGGGGAGAAATATATATAGATTTATAAAACATGTAAAAGGTAAACGAGTATCCAAATGCTAAAGTTGTACTCGAGCACTCGGACTTCCGACGTTGTGATCCTTACTTGAAATACAAATGCTGTCTGAAATAAATTAACTTATACTCACGCTTTTGATCTTTTAATTTTGACAATAAACGGTCCATCTCATGTCCGTTGGATAATGACATTAAATATTCGTCGCAACTATGAGTGATGTCATCACCACCAAGTCTTTGAATAATCTAAAGTAAAAAAAAAACAAATGATACCATACAATGAAAGCATAAGGAAAGTTAAAAACTTGCTAAATATTAAATAATCGGAATACAATTCATGCAAATTCAATGTATTTTAAATCTTGATCATCAGCCACACTAAATGGGAAGTTAAGTTATAGATATTTCATCTGTATTGGATAGTTTTGCGGTGTTTCGTCAATTCTACCATAGCTTTGTTGAAACCCAAGGCAATAAACTCACGAAACGAAGTTGAGAGAGGTTGTTGAGGGGTTTCAACAAAAAATTATCGTGCAATTTACGAAACACCGCAAAAGTATCCGAAAGATATAAAATATCTGCCCTAACCTATTGCATCTTTTTCTGTTTGAAATTATATATTTCAGATATTTTTGTGTGTTAACTTTAACAATAATGTTAATAAGAATTAGTTAAATAACCCTTTTCGGGCCTTACTAAAAAGCTCCGCCTACTTTCTAGAATCAGCACGGGGTTCTGAAATCGCAAGTATCAGTTAAACATGATGGATGCACATTTACATTAGTGGCGGTTAACGTTACAAACGAAAACATGTTACAGGAATTAGATTTCCTGGACATGGACGCAAGATAGTCCAAAGATTTTCTGATATTTGGAAGTTTTCTGGATGCCCATATTTAGGGTATTTTTTTTAAAATAGTATCTAAACGTCAAAAATGTTAATGTTTTAGAATATCAATTTCTAATAACGAGGAAATTTTTGAGAATTTGGATTAATCATTCCACATTCTGGATGTACCATAAGTCGTACATTAGTTAAAAGGGATTTCAAAAAAAGATCTCTTATATAATCACATGTTGACAATAGGGAGTTTATACAAAAAGTTTAGCTTTATTCAGAGTAACCAGAAGCTAGCCTATCCAGTTTTAACGGTTCAACATTATAGCTATAACTTAAGCAACCTCGTTAAGTCTAGGTGTCAGCAGTGTTCTTGTGCAATTCCCGGATTTTGAATGGGGGATTCAACAAGTCAACTTTTTGAGTAATACTTTAAAAAGTTGAACGATTTTACAATACACAAAGTACATTAAAACCTTGTTCCACCCCCCTCCCCCTCCACGAAAAAAAACAAACAAAAAACGCCTTAGCAAAGTGAAACCTTTACATGCAGCTGTACCATTAATACAATCTACGAGGATACAATAAAAGTATATATTTCAATGACTTAAAATGAACAAATGTTTTCTAGTATATTTAATATAATATGTAATATAAATATAATCTGATCAAATTTATATGTTTTTAAACTTAATTCGTTTGTCTGTTTTTGATCATGTTGATAGCGAATTTTTGTTCATTCAAAAATATAGGACAATAGAGTTATGGTGTTATGAGGATGGTGTATTCTTTATTCACCTTGACTCCTACTTGCGTGTTCATAGGTTAGATTCCCACACACCCTCTGCATTCATTTCTATCGGCTGGTGCAAAGCGGGCAGTTTAGCTTAGTGGCCCCGCACTGACTTTATTGTTTCTGTGTCAAGAAATTCAAGAGTCCACGGCAAGGTTTCCCTAACTTTCTTTGTTTTCGAAGACCATATACAACAGAACAACGGTATAATTGTGAAAACTTTACTATAGATATCTATGGTATAATTTTCGGTTATTTGGATTGAAACTTGGGTTGCATTCCCATATGTTCCATTGTACAACTAAATATTTAGTATCAGGTATCCATTTTAGCATAAGATAGAAATTAAGAGGAAAGTGGGGAGACTCGTCGTGTTCCTAGGGAATTGTTTTGAAGACAAGTTCTATTATTTTCCCTTTTAAGCGTGATATGAGGAGGGTGTATTCTTTATTCACCTTGACTCCTACTTGCGTGAAATTTTAACTGACATCCATACATTCAATTGTGACAAGACGAAATACCTACGTCATCAATTCAATATATGCCATAATACCTGTTATTAATACTCAAATAAAAAAAAAATATCTTTGTTTGAGTGATAAGATGTCAACAATACGTGGTCCTTTCCTGAATGGTTGAGAAAATACAAGATAAATCAGTTTTGATCTTAGTAAAGACCAGTTGGCACGTTTTCATCTTTTCTACAAGTTCTGTTCGTTATTCATGTTATTCTACCTTAAATGTTTTGTTTCCGAATTAACATTCTTAAGGACTGTATTGAGCATGTCATCATTTATAAAATAGTTATAAGTGAAGGAAAAAAACCCATAAATAGACAAAACAGACATTGGTACATTATTTGGATCGAAATAAAGACTTGTCATGCATTGACATTAAGCAGCTTTTTTTTTCTCATTTTCAAACATTTGATGATAAAACATGAAATAAAGAAACATAAAGAATGAATTTTGAGAATTATCTACCCTTTTAGTTAGCTATACAATGCTCCGACCTGATAATCTGGAGAAAAATTACTTATTTAATCGTAATATCAAACTGAATAATTCATCATTATTCAATGAGCAAAAAAGAAAAGCAACAAACATGTCCGAAAGTTACTCAATAATAGATGAATGCACCATACAAATGTGTGGGAAAGATCTGTCTAAACTAGATCCGAAAGAAGCACATAAGTATAGAAAATTAATAAATTCCGACTTTAGAGTACTCTTAGCAACGTACAGTTACCCAGACCTAATTTTAGATCAATAGCAACATTTTTTATTAAATAAATCATATTTTCACAGATCATAATACACATTGCTTTTTTTCTGAGATTCTTGCAAGCTTTGTCCGTAAGCTGTTAATATATACCGTTTTTTCATAATTTATTTACTATTAAGAATACAAATTTTACCTTCAAAACTCGTACAACACATTTTAGAATCTTCATCATCGTATTTTAGATCTTTGCAAAGAACTTTGAAGAAAATAAAACAGGAGGAAACAAAACAAAAGGAGCAATCAAACACTTGTATTTGAAACGAAAACAGTCAATGTCAAGCGTATAAAGAAAGATTGGCGAAAAACGTAGTATTTAAGTACAATTCTTTACAAAAGAGTTAAGATGTTATCAATACAAACAATATTATTCAGCAACAATAAATACATAGACCTACTACTAATTACTCATAATGAAATAAAACTACACCTGTCATTTATATGTTTACACCAAAATTATGAAGCATCTGAGCAAGATTATATTACACAATTTGACTACTGGGATGAATGATTTTTGGTGTTTTAACGCCACTTTTAAGCATGGCATTTAGGATATTTCGTGGCGGCAAGTTTTTATTGGTGGAGGAAGCCAGAGTACCCGGAAAAAACCTACGACTTTCGATAGGAAAACTGACAATCCTAGTCAATTAAGACTGGAATCGGGTACACCCGAACGAGCGGGGTTCGAATTCACAACCTTAGTGTCTCTCTCTCTACATGCATCCAAATCTAACAATTGGTTTTTGCATCGTTATCATACAAATACAGTCAGTATATAAATTTTGATCGTGTCTTCAAAAACTAGGCACACATGTATACTTCAAATATGTTAACAACAAGGGATGGCCTATAGTCATTTTGTAATGATGTATATTCTACCAGATGTGGATTCTAAAAAACAATCCTTTAACCAATGCCAACATTTTCAATCACAAACAGTACAATTTTGCAGTAAAATAAAAACTTTTGAGACACTAATTTCTCCGCACTCAGAAGACGATACTTTCTCAAAAAACTAAATTCGGGAATCGTAGATACAAATTCAGTGTTTAAAACTTCACGAATAACAAAACTGATTCCATTAACAAACATATCGAACATGCTGAATATGATATTATTAAAAGTAAAATTACAAAAATACAGAACTCCATGGAAAGTTCAAAACGGAAAGTCCTAAATCAAATGATAAAATCAAAAGCTCAAACACATCAAAAGACTGGATAATAACTGTCATAGTCCTGGCATGGTACATGCATTTTCTTATATATATATATATAGAAATGGTAGATTAAACCTAGTTTTAAAGGTAGCTAAACCTCTCACTTCAATTACAGTCGTATATAATTCCGTTATAATGACAAAGTTGTGTGATAAAAACCATGACATAATAGGTCAAACATAGAGAACCGCAGTCGGCATTTTGTTATAATCTTCATCATTATAAAAAGAGACAAATATATAACAAACAAACACAAAGAGGCATTTTGACAAAGCACATAAGCAAAAAATAAATACATTAATACAAAAATTTACCAGGATGTATAAGTACAGAGCCACGTCAATTGAAAAAAAAAAAAACAACAACACAAAAATGCATATATACAAAGCACTCTAGCAAAATTACATGTATTAGTCAATAATACATTTTGTATTATCATAGAACATTAACACAATGTAAAGTACAGAGCCACTTCAAATAGATATCAGCAAAAGCAGACTAATCAGTAACAATAAATAAAAGAATACTATAACACATTATTAAGTGATAAACAAAGTCTGTACCCAGAATCTATTCTTGAAGACCATCGTGTATTAATTGTGAATTTGATACGGAATAATTATCAACCAGGTCTTCGTGCCTTCCGATGAACGTTTTTTTAGAGAAAAAATTTACGAGACGTTCTTTGACATACCCTTGGTTTATCAACTTTTTACGCAGACACTGATGATGTTTTTCAAAATATGAGTAGCAACTGCAAGCTCTTGAATACCGACTAAGTTGGAAAATATAGATTTCTACACTGCAACAAGTGTAATACGATATTTCTCCACTCGAGACAGTTAAATTTTATTATTTAAACCGCGAGGCTTGCCGAGCTCTTTAAATAACTAAAATTTAACTGTCGAGAGTGGAGAAATATCGTAATACACGAGTTATAGTGTCGGAATCTGTTTCTCTAATAATTTTTATCCTTCTTTTTCAAAGATTTTTAGAAATTTGTGTTCTTTATATGCGATATCATCAGGCATTGTCGCCTTTTTTCATGACGTCACAATAGGAAAATTCAGAAGAAAACAAAACATTTAGACGTCATAATCAAATTTCGACCAATAATTGCCGAGAACAGATTTTTCACTAATGAGGAGAAACATTTTTCTCACACCGGTCAGGAAATGTGAAAATAGCACAAAAATTAGAGAAATATATATCCCATATGCAGGTGAACTTGTTATATTGCTACTAAGGAGGAGGAAATTGATAATTTCAAAATTAAAATCGTCTCGTTTGTAATAGATTCTGGTTCTCAAATGACTGCATATGTCATATTATAAATCTGAAAATGAGGAAGAGGAAACCGTGTATGTTGTTCTTTTTTTCAAATTGTTTTGATCTGTGGAACAAATAAATTATATCCAATCTGAAAAGTTTGGAATGTTAATGGAAATTATATCATGAATATATCTGAATACATGTATTACATTAAATCATTTGGGCTTTTTTTAACAAGTGTCTGAAGGAAATCCGACGCATATGAAAATAAGAAGATGTCGGCAAGAAGAGGCACACAATTCGTACCCAGGGAACTATCAAGGATGATGCATTTTTAGCAGGTGATGTTTTCTCCTACTTTTTTAAGTTATTCTTTTTGATTGTTTTTCTTACATAATTATTTTATATCTCAAAAATGTTTAAAATGCCACAACTGTATATTTTACCTGATATTTGAGCTTTTCATTTGTCAATCATCAATTTATGATCATGTTCACCAAAACAAATGAAGTGCTCTAAACGAAAAACAATCGATCATCTTATATGTTACTATACTTACGTTATTCAATTCACTAGCCAGCTTGTTGTACTCTGTCTCGTTGATTTCTTCTTCCTCGATGACAATGTTCATATAAACGGTCAAACGTTTCAGGTCTGCCTGAATTCTCTTATCTTCTTTGATTGGCTCAGATTTTGGTATTTTCACCTGATCAATAGCGGCACAAACTGATGTCATGATGGACAATCCTAAATTGGTTCCAAGTCTCTGATTATGTGGAGCTATCCGAAGAAGTAAAGCTATATCATTTTAAATAATTGTAAACAACAACACGTGTTTCTTATTAAAAAAAAAACAGGAAATAAAGAGGATCTGAAAGATCAACAAATACATGTAAAAACACGTTACCTTACCCTAGCCCTAACTATAACATTAACCATAAACCTTTACAATTTACCTTAATCATACACCTTAACCATCAAACTAAACAATAAATTTTAACCCTTACCCTAACGTTAGTCGATTTTTTTTGTTCATTTTTATTTGAACACTCATTTAGTACTTTTATATTTTCAATGGTTGAATATTGGTAAATATTGATACCTTAACCGTATTTGGCAAAACCTTTTCTGTTTAACGTTCTACTTGTTTGGTTTTATAACTATTTTGATCTGAGCGTCACTGATCAGTCTAATGTGGACGAAACGTGCGTCTGGCGTCTGATGACTGTTGTACCCATATTTTGACTATTCTATTTATTATGTCTGTTTAGTTCACTCATCATTGTAAATTTAATAGCATATGATGAGACTTTAATCAAAGTGAGAGGTTTAGCGCTATAAAACCAGGTTTAAGCCACTATTTATTTCCTTTTAAAAATGCCTGGACCAAGTCAGGAATATGACAGTTCTTGTCCATTCGTTTTTGATGTGTTTTGTCATTTGATTTTGCCATGTTATTATGGTCTTTCCGAGTAGATTTTCTTCTGAGTTCAGTATTTTTTTGTGATTTTACTGTTTGTATTAAATTATAAGTCTGGTAGCTTTGATAACTATTTGAAACTATCTAGAAACGCAATTAGGTATGTTCTGTTATATGTATATCAAGTATAATTCAAACACCAAATCAAAGAACGTAAAATGTTATATCGAAGTATTTAACCATAATCAACCCTGAATCAGTCCTTTACAACACTTTAGCTATTTCTGTGCAATTCTTTTTATACCATATACTAGTAGAATGTCCTTACATGGTTTAAAAAGTGCAATATCCGCTTCTGTAATAGGTGTGCTCTCTATGATATCAGCCAGATGTGTACCCACAGAGTCGGCATGCAAAGCGACGATAAACTCGGAATATCCTTTAGCAGTTCTAATCTTGGATACTAACTTCCTATTCCTATCAGATTGTACAGCTATAGACGAGATTTCTTCCATATCATCTGTATTTAAAACCTCCACCGTTATTAAATGGTCAATAATACTAGGAACATTGGACATTTCCCGTACTAACATCTTATAGTTCTTCTTTATACGAATCATGTTGTAACCTATGAATATACATTAATTATCACCATAATAACACAATATATGTAGCACACTATTATAATGAAATATTGAAACGTGTTTGTCAAGATCTTTTAGGCAAACAATGACAGTTGAATTTATTGATATGGTAAAATGGAAGTAGTTGCTCCAGAAGCTACGTCAACACATCATAGTCGTATAGTTCTATTTTTATTTTTATATTAATCAATTAATATGAGAAAAAGATTAAAAAACACAACTTAGATAATTAAGTCCTTACCAATTTCTTTGCTTTCCTCCCGTTTGACAAGATAAACTTCCTGTGTGTTGGTTGTCTTGAAAATCTCAGCAAAATGTTCATGTTCTCTTTGTACAGCCTTCAGAAAATGGTCGCATGCATTTTCTGATTGGTGCATTATTCTATCTAATATAAATTTGTTCTTCTTTGTCTGATTTGCGCATTTGGATACTTCATCACTGTCTTCTGGGGTCAATACACCCTGTGTTATTAAATAATCTACGACACCTGTATCAAGTTTTGTGTTTGACAAAATAATGTCATAATAAGGATATAACTGATGCTTGCTAAGTCCTGAAAAGACAATTAGCGTTACAATGACAAACTAGCACACTATACAAAATGTTATATACAAGAAAGATTTTGTTGTATAAAAGCCAATGAAACAACTATCCATGGTACGTTATAATTCCGTAAAGTTTTAATGATAACTATGTTAAAATCAGTGCTTTCAATTACACCTTGTTTTGGTTTTTCCTTTATCTTAATTGATAGAAACAAATGATTCGGAATTTGCTCACACAAGTATGAATTGACTATTTATATATTAGGCAGTTAGGCTCAAATTGTAAATAAAATTAAGAAAGGAAATGGGGAATTTGTCAAAGAGACAACCCGACCATAGAACAGACAACAGCAGAAGGTCACCAATAGAACTCCAATGTTCATACTTTTTATGTAAATTTTGATATTTTCATTCGTGTTACCATTATCTAATGAAAAAGTATTGTTTGTAAAGTGATGCTGTGAAAGAAATTACGGTAATAATTTAGGAAAGGCAAATTCATTTGAAAGTGTAAGGACCTTTTATTACTACATTTCAAGTTTTAAAAACTCAAAATAACTAAACCATATTTCAAAAGAAAAAAAGCTCTTACAAAACTTTATTTTTAAAATGCACTGCTGTTTTGAATTGTTTGTTTTTTCCATTCAACAAGGTATACATCTTTAAAATGACATTGGCAATCTTACTTCTAATATGAAAAATGTGACTCCATTCGTCTACTGTTAAAACTTTCTTTAGGTCGTCCTCCGTTTTCTCAATAGCTTCAAGAAGTTCGATGTTATATTTTTTCTTGATATATTTCTCGAGAACTTGCGGGACTTTTTGAAACAAAATATATACAATGTTCAAGTAGTGTTGTCTTTGTTTTTTATCTTTTCTGAAAGCCATACTTGTAACATATAAAACTAATTTTCTGCAAAAAACAAACCAATTATATTGTAAAATTTTAATCCTGAAACTAGCAACAATGTTTGAAAATGATACAGATTACTATATCGCGAGAAATCATTAATATTGAAAATCAATCGATTACATGGAAACATGGTAGGAAAACATGCACTTGTTATTATTTTTTTATTAACTTCGAGAACTTTAGCATTATTTTATCAACATTTTTTTGTTATTTGCAAAGGTTTTTAGAAAATTTTAAACTATTTAACAAACTATGAGCTTTAATTTGCATTCATTTACAAACTGTGCAAACAAACTGCATTATCCGGTTGTTGTATAACAACATATGACCGTCATAAGTATCTTAAAATTTGTAAATTCTCAAACTTTCACGCAATTTTTCAAACTATTGAATTATTTTCGAAACTCACCATTACTTAATAAACTCTTTCAATTCAGGAACATGACAATAATGTTGTTATCCAATCGTATGATGTGTTTTTGCTTGAGAGTTTGCCTTTTTAATGAGAGATTTTACGTTTTGAATTGTTCGATGAGTTTAGAATTTTTTTTATTTATTTTTTTTTGTATAATTTTGGAAAATTTCACGTATCGTCCCAAGCTCTTGGTCGTTTTTTTGTTTTCATGGTTTCGTGGATCTGTTTTCTTGGTATATCACACCTCTCTTTTTATACGTTTTATTTTATTTACACTATTTTATAGTTTTGCTCATATAGTTGATGTGTTTCCCTTGATTTTAGTTTGTAGCATTGTAGTTTATTTTTTTGTTGCATTTCTGTGTTCTGTTATTTCGTTGTTTACCTCTTATAGTTAATGTGTTTCTCTTTGTTTTAGTTTGTAACACGGATTTGTTTTCTCCCAATCGATTTATAAGAGCGGTATACTACTGCTGCCTTTCTACGCTGTTTTGATAGAACATCAATATATGATGGATATAATTGATTTCTTGTCCCGGTGTCTCAAATTTATAGCAAATAGTTATCAAAAATACCAGGATTATAATTTTATACGCCAGACGCGCGTTTCGTCTACATAAGACTCATCAGTGACGCTCAGATCAAAATAGTTAAAAAAGCCAAACAAATACAAAGTTGAAGAGCATTGAGGACCCAAAATTACAAAAAGTTGTGCCAAATACGGCTAAGGTAATCTACTCCTGGGGTAAGAAAATCCTTAGTTTTTCGAAAAATTCAAAGTTTTGTATACAGAAAATTTATAAAAATGACCACAAAATTGATATTCATGTCAACACCGAAGTGCTGACTACTGGGCTGGTGATACCCTCGGGGACGAAACGTCCACCAGCAGTGGCATCGACCCAGTGGTGTAAATAGTTATCAAAAATACCAGGATTATAATTTTATACGCCAGACGCGCGTTTCGTCTACATAAGACTCATCAGTGACGCTCAGATCAAAATAGTTAAAAAAGCCAAACAAATACAAAGTTGAAGAGCATTGAGGACCCAAAATTACAAAAAGTTGTGCCAAATACGGCTAAGGTAATCTACTCCTGGGGTAAGAAAATCCTTAGTTTTTCGAAAAATTCAAAGTTTTGTATACAGAAAATTTATAAAAATGACCACAAAATTGATATTCATGTCAACACCGAAGTGCTGACTACTGGGCTGGTGATACCCTCGGGGACGAAACGTCCACCAGCAGTGGCATCGACCCAGTGGTGTAAATAGTTATCAAAAATACCAGGATTATAATTTTATACGCCAGACGCGCGTTTCGTCTACATAAGACTCATCAGTGACGCTCAGATCAAAATAGTTAAAAAAGCCAAACAAATACAAAGTTGAAGAGCATTGAGGACCCAAAATTACAAAAATAAATAAAAAAAATTTGACTAGTATGGCTATAAAGCATTTTTAGTGTCGTATATTATTTTAAATCGTTCTCAAGGCTTTTTAAATATCGGCATTCACAAACATGCTAAACCCAACCTCATTCGTTATGTGTCTAAGATACCAGATAAAAAATGTGTGTATGCAGATTACTTTGCAAGTGACCGGAAGAGGAAATTCCAGGCCTAATTGGGATTACAACATTAATTTTATGAGTATGATAATAATATTATATATTACATCAAAAGACTGAACACATGGTGTAGTGATTAGCGCATCGGACTACTAACACAAAGGTTCTAGTGAGAGAAAATTTCAGGAACTGAATGTTTGACTCTCCCTTGACACATTTTGCGAGTATGCTCTGGAGAAACGATGACAGTCCGTCGGAAGGGGACGATAAATGAATGACCCGTGTTAAGAGAGAGCTATATCTCTTGCACGTAAAAGACACCCTGTAGATTTTGTAAAAAAGCTGGCTAATGCCGCTACAAATAAGCACACGCACGCGCAGAGTGGAAAGGGATTTTTATAAGTTGCAACAACCTGTTGTCCACTCTACTATAAACAAATATGTTCAGTACACAGGGACTCGGTTAGCAGATTAAAATTTTGTAAATCAATGTTTTTAATTTATTTTTTATTATTTCCTGTCTATTTGCATTACTATATTAACGTATTTAACGTTGCCATCACTATTTCTTTGTTTTCTGGCAATGTGCAGTTTACTATCCATATCCATATACTGAAAAAACCTAAAGGGATCTAAGTCGCCATCTTGAATTGCCTTCCCTACTTTAGATAAAAAATAATTAAAGATATTGATAAATTACTATATACCTTAAAACAGCCCTCATTTTCTTCCGAAATTATTCTTCTATCACATGCATATTTTGATTTGTGGATTAACAGAACCCTTACGCAGTTTCAGTTGCATTCGTGTCAGAATATTCAAATTTCCCGGCGAAAGCAACGTATCATTCGGAAACTTCCGGGTTGATGCGTTTACTACAACGATAAATCCTTATAAACAGACGAGTGCTGTCCCCTAACTTCATACCTACGCCACACCAAGATATCCTTCATATAAATTAAATATCAAACAAAAATGTCTTTGAACAGTTAGTGCATGTATTGTTTCAATATCAGATTATCCTCCTATCCTTCCGCCCATTGAAAATATCAAATGATTGTCCCAAACTATCGGGTTGTATTTCTGAGATCTTCTGACATCGTCCTGATATTTTTCAAATCATGGATTTATGCAGTACAACATTTATATAATCAGAGGAGTATGTATGTATATGGAAAAGGGGCATACTGATTGAACTTCATACATGCATGTATGATAAGTTAATATACTTTTTCAAAGTATTACTCCAAGTTGACCTACCAACCGGCCCTCCCCCTTTTTTTTATATCCTGGTACTGTTTATAGTAAATCTTATAAATCCCATTGAACGTGTCAATATTTTAAGTAACTTCTTCATTTTATTGATGTGTCTATGAAAAAGTCAATGATTTATGTTACCCCGTTTGAAGAAAGGTTCTATTCGTTAACATGGTTAATAATTTTGCGCTCGATATGTAATAATAAATCAGGGGACAGCACTCGTCTGTTTTTAAGGATTTATCGTTGTAGTAAACCCATCAACCTGGAAGTTTCCGAATGATACGTTGCTTTCGCCGGGAAATTTGAATATTCTGACACGAATGCAACTGAAACTGCGTAAGGGTTCTGTTAATCCACAAATCAAAATATGCATGTGATAGAAGAATAATTTCGGAAGAAAATGAGGGCTGTTTTAAGGTATATAGTAATTTATTAATATTTTTAATTATTTTTTATCTAAAGTAGGGAAGGCAATTCAAGATGGCGACTTAGATCCCTTTAGGTTTTTTCAGTATATGGATATGGATAGTAAACTGCACATTGCCAGAAAACAAAGAAATAGTGATGGCAACGTTAAATACGTTAATATAGTAATGCAAATAGACAGGAAATAATAAAAAATAAATTAAAAACATTGATTTACAAAATTTTAATCTGCTAACCGAGTCCCTGTGGTTCAGTATAAAAGACTGAACACAAGAACAGTTATATCTGGTTTAGCATGTGTCGATAAGTGCAAAAGATTTAAATGGCTATTTTAGTTTGAAAATCATTTCACAAAAATTAGTTAAAACATTTTATATAAAGTATTAAAATACTGAGTAGTTACAACGATACATTAAGCTAACCTGTTTTTCTGTTAACCAGCCTAGTGTACATGTAAACAGTAAATAACCTGCTAAACGAAGTATTCGTGATAAGCATGATAAGTACACACTACACACGTATTTGATTTAAATTCCTGTGTATACACGTATATAAATTTAGTTAAAAAAACGGAAACCACAAGGTCACAAATCTTTTTGTTATCACGGTGATTTAAAAGGGAAAAAAATCTAAATAATTCATTGAAAGACAAATCTAACATATAATATTAAATGTCCGTTTGTTGAATAATAGACATGCTACGAAAAGGTATATACTCGACGCTGAGGTTGACAAATTAGACTTTCAATGTGGGTATCGTATCAAAACACATTAAATAACCTGCCAAATTCACATTTACATCTCGTGTTTAAAAGCACAGTTAAAAGCACAGTTAATGATGTCCGCGTATATTTATTTCTTCTTACAAACGTCCCTTTGAAAACTTTATCTTATATAATCTCATTATGAATACATCTTATGGAACAAGAATTTGTTCAATGATTTCGTGAAAAATGAAAATGATATAACCTATTAAAGGAACGACAGTTGAACTTCAAAATTAAAGTGGGTATATGCTTTTCCAAAATTTTCTAGAAGTAATACACCTTATAGTGTTAAATTTTGGAAAATAATTTGATTAGCGTCGAAAACTAAATTAAGACTTTCTGACTCGGAACCGCCCCCCCCTTTCTTTTTCATTCATTAATTGATTGTTGGATGCTTAACGTCAAGTGGAAAATATCTTAATGCATATTTGAAGTAAAAAGTAGTTAAATGATTGCTCCTAATATTTCAGCGTTTTCATATTTTGGAACAGTAACAAGATCAGAGGGTATAGCAGAAAGGATATAAAATCCAAGAAAAATATCGCGTTTTGTTCCCCGTTCATTATCCTCTATTTATGTCATGAAATTGGAGCTACGTGTAAAGGACAAGAGCAGAAAGAATATAATGTAAACAATAAACTTGCAATTCGGTCGTGTAACACGCTATAAGACGCTTAAGTCAGTGTAAGCCTATGGAGACATTCAAAAATAATTAACCAGACTGTAGAACTTTGTGCGGATATGCAGAGATTGATTGAATGTTGATTGTATTACGCCCAGTGACAAATATTTCATGCAATTTCAGGACGAGGGTCAGTAGTGGATTCACAGATTGATATCGTAATTAAAAAAGTAAAAATCAAACTGTTTTATTATTTGATTTTGTTCAGAATTGCATACTGTAAAAAACATCATCCGCTTTCCCCGTTCACCTTTCCAATCCTATAATCAGAAAATGATTATTCTGTATTTTCTTGTCAACAAGAAGTGCGTAGGATACCTGGTTAACATCACTCAAATTGAATGTTACCTGTTTTACTCGATAATCAATGTTTTGACACAGTCCCCACATTTAAAATATAATTTGTCAACCTCAACGTCGAAAATATACCTTTTCGTAACATGTCTATTAATAAGTGAATCATAAGTATTGAATGATATCAACCTATGAACATTGAAAAGAAATTCATATAAACACTGTCGAGGGAATGATAAGATTTACACAATAGGTTCAAGATGTAAAACATACTAGTTGGAAATTTTTTTTTGGTTCTGTTTAAGAAAACCTAAACGAAGTATGACCTTGGTGATAACATAACCCATTTTGCTCATTAAAAGTATGTCATAATGTTTTGATAATAAGGTTAATAATCAACTTCTTTTAAATATATAAGAGAATAAACATTTATGATTAAACAAAATTAAATACAAAGTTTAAAAAACCCACAGGTATACAAAAAAAAAAAAAAAACAATTGCAAAAGAGAGAAACAGATGCTAAGAAATTGATACATTGTTTGGGGTCAGCTAAAACCAGATCCGTGCGCGGTATTTTTTTAATGTCTTGAAGATCTACTGGTCTTCATAGGCTATTAGTTCAGTTTGTTGTCTGTATAAAACAGTCCCTGTTTTAATTATCTATTGTCTATTATATGACATCTATACATATTAGTTTTTGGTTTTTTTTTACTGTCTGAGAGCTCTTATTTGGTAATGACATGATTTATAACAAACATTTCAAAATAAAGTCCGTTTAAAAAATAAAAATGATAAAAAACTAAGGTTTTCACTCCCTAAGGAAAAAATTACCTTACAAAATTCGACAATATCGTTATGCCCTTTTTTGTCACATATTTTCTCAAGTGGTTTTGTTATAATACATCCTTTGCTTTCATAAAAGTAAGCTTCTATCACTCCTAATGAAGATAAATCCAGAAAAACTACTTCGGACGTATTAAATGTTTAACAGCACTAATATGATATTCAGTTCCAGAGGGCATCATTAGCTAAGTAATCAGTATATCGGTACTGACATGATTTATCGAAAAATTTTCAAAAAATTGTTTGCCTATTTTGAAATTATAAGAAACTAACCATGTGTCGTTAACTTATCAGTTGCGATATTCTTAATGTGTGGTTAAAAAAAATAACTTGACGTTATTTATGTAAGGTTAAAATGATGTTGTTCAACCTTGTTTAACAGTAGCGTTATCTAACGAGAGTGTAACATGAAGGATATCTTAACCTGTCGTTAAATTTTACTATACCAGTAGTTTAGAGATAAGTCTAGTTACATATAATTACGTTTTTTCATAAGTTGAAGTTGTTCCTCATCGAGGTCCAAAAAAAAAAACTATGGTTTATTTCATTAAACATTTAGTTCATTTGATTCTGAGATTGAGGATATTGGACCATAATGGTTAAAAGTAAAATTTCAAATTTCATAATATTACTTTTTGGCGTATTGATTTGGAAAATGTTGTTTGTATAGCTCAGTCCTTTTTTATGAAAGAGCTTCATTTCAATTGTTATAGCTATTGTCACAGTATTTTTAAAATTATGAGTCATGCCATTTTCAAACTTTTTCGTATAAATTGGCTTACCACATTAAATGTTGACAATAATATTCACTAATGGGCCCTCGGTTCCTGAAAGTCAATCTACCTCTTCAATACAACCTTTAACACCTTTCTTACTTCAATCTTTATCAGTGTATATTGGATTCATCTGTAACCGAGGAACACTATTACAGGTAACCTTACTTATAACAATCATATTTGAAACCCCTGCTCTCCCTAAAGCAGATAGAAAAAAAAAAACAAAAGCATAAAATGTATTTGAGCTTCATTTAGCCTAGTAGTCAGCACTTTTTGTGCTGACATGAATTGTCATTGATATGGTTATATTTATAAATTTACAGTTTACAAATTTTTAAATTTTTTGAAATACTAAGGCTTTTCTACGTCAGGCATAGATCATCTTAGCTGTATTTTGCAAAACTTTTAGGAATTTGGTTCTCAATGCTCTTCAACTTCGTACTTTCTGTAACCTATTTTAATTTTTTGGGGATTCGAGCGTCACTGATGAGTCTTTTGTAGACGAAACGCGCGTCTGGCGTATATACTAAATTTAATCCTGGTATCTATGATGAGTTTATTTACAACCACTGATGCCACTGCTGGTAGAGATTTATTTCCCCGAGTGTATCACAAGCCCAGTAGTCAGCACTTTTTGTGCTGACATGAATTGTCATTGATATGGTTATAAATTTACTGTTTATTTTTAAATTTTTTGAAATACTAAGGCTTATCGACCTGAGGCATATATCACCTTAGCTGTATTTGGCCAAACATTTAGGAATTTTGGTTCTCAATGCTCTTCAACTTCGTACTTTATTTGGCCTTCATAACTTTTTTGGATTCGAGCGTCACTGATGAGTCTTTTGTAGACAAAACGCGCGTCTGGCGTATATACTAAATTTAGTCCTTGTCTATATGTTTAGTTTAATTGAATATGTAACATTTAAATCTGTCCAGTAGTAAAGTGCGTCCACATTTTTGTTAATGCAAGTTCAACAACGCACCTGTTCAAATTGAAGTCCTCCAAGGAACACACTGTCATCTCCAATTGGAATTCTTCTTTTTTTAAATGCAATCAAATGAAATTAATCGTTTTCCTAATTAAAAGTCCATTAGGGCATATCAATTACAAACAAGAAAATCAGTAATTGACAAACACATATATGTATCATCTACCTGCCTTTGTTATTATGTACTGTAGTACGACGCTAGATTAAAACTGACGTGGAAAGGTAACACCAGGCCACCGAAACCTTTATTTTTATGAAAACCAGGTGGTCGTGTGCAGTCGGCTACAGTCCATGCGATTATGTGTCACAATATCTCAGTAGCATGGGTTCGAATCCCGGCGAGGGAACAAAAAAATTTACGAAACCAAATTTACAGATCTAACATTGTTGGATTGATGTTTAGACGAGTTGTATATATATATTAAATTTACAAGTCTAAATTGAAAACTATGTGCAAACCTATGATTGCGTTGGATAAAAACCGCAATTTTTATGCGTGTGCATGTAAAACAAATTTCGTTGTAGAAGGGTCTAAATACAGGACAAACAACATTTTCATAAAGACCAAAAAAGTGAAAAAGTATATATATATATATTTGACTAACAGGTAGAACAATTGATGTTCTTTAACCCTGCTGACTGCCATTGGCGATTGCCAAATAAAATTGATCACAAGATGTAACAAAATGGATCTTAATATGAATTTAATACTAAACAGAAAACAATTAACTTGTGGCCACGATGTTATGCCACAAACATAAGGTGTTAATATTTTTTTGTACACCAGATCCGGATTTCGACAATAAAAGTCTCTTCAGTGATGTTAGGGATTGAAACGCTATTTGGAAGGCCAAATAAAATGTACCCTCATTTTTAGATAGACTTTTGAATTTTAATATAAAGTCAATATAAGATGAACGGATCATATAAACCGGAGGGAAAATATGTTACATTTTGTACAAGCCCAAACGAAAAAATATAAACGAGTCTAAATTGAAAACCACGTTCAAACCTATGACTGCGTTGGATAAAAACCTCAATTTTTATACGTGTGCATGTAAAACAAATTTCGTTGAAGATAGTCTAAATACAGCACAAACAACATTTTCAAAAGGGCCGAAAAAAGAAAGAAGTATATTTAAACAAAACGCATTTGACTAGCAGGTCGAAAAACTGATGTTCTTTAACCCTGCTGACTGCCATTGCCGATTGCCAAATAAAATTGATCACAAGATGTAACAAAATGGATCTTAATATAAAGATATATTCGTTTCAGACAAAATATTTTTAAGCATTATTACATGATTTACAAGTTACAAAAGAAATTTTTTATATACAAAGAGTAATAGAAAAACATGCAAATTTCAGGATATCATAGCAACTTCAATTCTTATAATTTCACTAGAGTTATGCAATAGTTTTGAGGCTGTTAGTCGTATACAACAACAAAAAATACACCATTGTGGTGAACACGATTTCAGGTGTGAGTACAAGATGACAGTGGCGGATCCAGGGGGGGGGGTCCGGAGATTGGACCCCCTTTTCTTTTGGCCCATCAATGCATTTGAATGGGGACATATAGTTGGAACCCCCCTTCCTTTGTCCTGGGTT
This sequence comes from Mytilus galloprovincialis, assembly GCF_965363235.1. Lineage (NCBI taxonomy): Eukaryota > Metazoa > Mollusca > Bivalvia > Mytilida > Mytilidae > Mytilus > Mytilus galloprovincialis. The sequence goes on from NC_134844.1 coordinate 77,828,080, forward strand.
GGGACCCCCTCCCCTCTTTTTAAAATGGCTGGATCCGCCACTGGATGATGCAAATGTAACGTATTTTGATTATGTCAAATGCAATCAAAACCGGGCTTTTTTATTCAAAATATGTCCTACCTTAAATCAAGATTATCTAGTCTCTGAAATTTGATAAAACATAAGAACATAGTTGCCGGTATCGATAGGGTAAACGTGATTTAATACTTAGGGGAGAAAATAACTTTAGATCAACAACAACGGAATTGCAAAAACAGAACTTTTTGCGGTTAACATAGGATGGTTCGTCGTTTGATGGTGCTGAATCAATCCACGAGTGCAGTCAATACATGTACACGTAAATATTCGGAAAAATTGCATTGTCCATAAAAAAACACATTCGATCCTTTTCATGGAATGTGCATGCATCTATACGCAAACAAAAGCATGCTAAGAAGGAGCTGGTTGCATAGTAACGAAATATAATACACACATACCGTTCAACAGTCAGGGCCTGTAGATTTGTGAGTGAACCTGCTGAGTCTGTCTTGAAGTAGATTACAAAGGTATGCTCTCTTTTCTTTGCCAACTTTGTATCTCAATTAAAGTTATTTAAATAAGAAACAATCTCCCCAAAATTCTGGCCTTTTTTGTTTTTTGTGGAAGCATCGTGAGGGCAACAATTGACAATGTATACCTTGGTTACGCTACTTAACCATGTTACTTAGCAAGCTGCTACTAACTTTCAATTTCGCTCAAATGAAGTACAAAAAAACGGAGTGTTAAAACTTACTGTACGATTAACAACAGGATTAACAATACGTTATATTTCATCGACACGTTAGCAAAATTTAACTGCGAATTAGGCCACACCAATTTAATTTCTTGTTCTACGGATTTTTGGACTCCAAAATTTTGGGCGAGCGAGCAATTTGAAAATTTTAATTACAAAATATTTAATTTTCAATTTTTTTAGGCAAAGCTTGAAAAGTTAAGCTTTTGATTTTACATATTTTGGCCACGAGCATCACTGAAGAGACATGTGTTATCGAAATGCGCATCTGGTGCAAAAAATTGGTACCGTTAATGTTATTATTACCACTGGGTCGATGCCTCTGTTGGTGGACTGTTAGTCCCCGAGGGTATCACCAGCCCAGTAGCCAGTACTCCGGTACTAGCATGAAAATACGGATTTTTTTTGTGTTATTAAATTTGCAGTTACAAAATATTAAAAATTATTATAAATTAAGGAATGTATCTCCCTCATGCAAAGCTCTGATTCCTTTCACGGATTTGGCTATTCTTTTTTGGAACTTTTGGATTATAGCTCTTCATCTTTTATATAAGCTTTGGATTTTACATATTTTGGCCAAGAGCATCACTGAAGAGACATGTATTGTCGAAATGCGCATCTGGTGGAGAAAAATTGGTACTGTTAATGTTATTAAGGCGAGCGATTATTTTTTTTTTTTGTAAACATAAAATAGAAAGTTTTAACATTCATTAAAACTTGATTTATGACTTGTACTTTGACATTTCTTTAATTTATGAAGTCTCTGTTCACAAAGAAATAACTAAATAATTGAATCTGTTCTATGTATGTGTGACTAACAATGAGACAATTCTCCATCCAAGCCATAGGCAGTTTGGAAACAACCCCTTGATTTTATAAATATCCCTTTAAGAAGGGGTCAATATAAGCAGGGACTTTCTATACTAAGTAAGTAAGTATAGAAGTTCCTGATATAAGTTTGTAAAAAAAAAAACACTTTTAGTACAAAAGGGCTCATATTTTCCCAAACAACTATGTACCTATCTGGTATTAAATGGTCAAAACATGTCCAAGAATTTTGTAATATTCCTGAACTTTTACCATGTTAACATATTTACTTTAACAGTTCAATATTATTCAAAATAAATGGAACCCTCTTTTAGAAAAGTGGTTTAAAATATGATGTAATTCTCCTCTTTTTGAGTAAAAAATTCTAAGATTTCAAAGGTTTTTTAGTAGCACTATACAAATTCTTAGTATTTCTATTTTCATTTCTACATCAGTAAAATGACCCCTTGTCTGAGGGAGGGTTGCTACCATCCTGATAATGACAAACACAGGTCAAAGTACGGCCTTTTACACAGGGCTTTGATCTAGACTGTCATCAAACAGAAAGCTATAAAGGACCCTAAAATTTAAGTGTTCATAATTCGAAAAGGAAAACCAACGATCTAATTTATATATCCAAACCGGCAAACGGGAAAATACCAATGAACCGCATCAACAAACTACAATTGCAGAACGACAGCCCCTGAATCAATCAGGACAGGTGCATTAATATGCACCGGCTATGGATAGTTTTGTTTCGCCAGCATACAATATAATTGCAGTTGAAGGCAAATCCTTCAGAAGTTCTTTGTACTTTATTCTTACAACGAACATTTTTTGATAGGGAATATGATTAAGGGGGAAAAAAACAACGTGTGGTTCTTTACAGGTATTTCCGCTGTTATATATTTATTACGGAGCACTTCCATTTTGAATAAATTGGTTTCATGCTGAAACAAATATTCTCACATATATTTACACAGTGTAATGGGGTGCTTATAGGTTTAAAATAGTTATATACAGGTTAAGACTGTGGTTTTAAAAACAAAAGTTGATATCTTTTTATATAATTTACAAAAAATAACGGTGCGGGAAATGGACATGATTACATTTCCGGATGCGGGAAGCGGGAATATACAAAAAAAAATTTTTAAAAATCTGTTTTGAAAAAAATATGTGCGGGCGGGTCCGTCGAACAAGGAATTAAATTAGGGTGGCCTTAGCATTAACGACAAATTGAACAGTAAGCAAAACTATTTGATTGTTTCATACTTCTAGCGACCATATCAAAAAGGAAAATCACAAAAATACTGAACTCAGAAGAAAATCAAATCGGAAAGTCCCTAATCACGTGGTAAAATCAAATGACAAAGACATCAAAAACGAATGGACAACAACTATCATATTCCTGACTTGGTAACGGACATTTTCAAATGTAAAAAATTGTTGACTAAACCCGGTTCCACGGCGCCAAAACTCTCAATCCGTACGACAGTCTTGTTAACCCCGGTTGCATTTACAGTGACGCGTGAACTAAACAAACATAATAAATAAAATAGTCAAAATATGGGTACAGCAGTCATCATCGTGTTACAATTTTAAAAGAAACAATTTCGTGTGTCTGACGTCAGAAAATTTATACGTTACATATGTTTGTCGTTCAATGTTTATACAAACAACTTTCGAAGAAGAAAAATGGCTACCGATAGTGATGGAGGTGTAATTACTCAGAGAGACGAAAACGGTGATTTATGTGATTTAAACATGGATTTAGCTCCTGTACTCCAGCACGATCATTGTACTATTGGTTATGGATCCCTAAATGAGATATTTGGAGAGTATTCGCCCTAAAACTCAGACTTTGTTCGTGTTTTTATCGAAGTGGGAACCCCAAGTCAACAAAAGGTAAACAATGTCACAAACAATGGCCACGAAGACGATGAGTTCTCGTATTCCCAGCCCTTACAAGAGTCCGTCTATGTTCCCCAACAAGAATTTATAGCAAAACTAGACTACGATCTTGCTGATCTACCAAAAGAAACATATATTTCAAAACTTATTGAAAAGACAAATAACTCTGACGATTGCCTAACATGGTACCGAAGTACTCTAGCTGGTAGAGCACAATCTATACAGGGGTGTCCCACATGGAAACTTTACAACAAAAAATCTACGACAAAAAGCACTTCTACGTCTAAATATGGGAATGCTATATCATATATATGTTCCTGCAAGGTGATAAAACGCAAATCGACGAAGTCTTCAGAAAAGATGACAATAAATTAAGTGTTGTTGAGTATAACAACGGAATGGTTTCTACTAAAATTATCGAGATGGTCGCAAATGTTTTATTAGAGAGAGTTTCGGAACTAGAAAAATGAGACCAGAAAAATGAAAAAGTGATTAAAATCGTAAAAACTGAAAACAATAAAGTTCGTTCGCAATATTTAGATTTAAATGAACTAGCTACTCATTTAAGGGACTACGATATAAAATCAAAACAAAACGATGCCAAATTTAAAGTGCTGTACCAGTCGACAAAAACATTGGATGATTTTGATCTGAAAAACTTTCAGCAAGATATTTAGAGTATGAATATCGATCTAGATAGACATAACAAATTACAATCGGTTATGTATAGGTCATTTAATGAACTAAAATTAATTGTTAAACCGTCTTACGCATCGATAACTTCTCCCAGTAGAGCCTCTGGTGAGTTAAATGTCAGCACGTCGTTACACTCTACGGACACGAAAAAGTCACAGATCAATTAACATTTAAATGTACAGACTACTCCAGGAAATAGTAACGGAACGAATGTAACCTTGAAAGGAAAGTGATCATTTGTCATCGCAAGTAGACCATTCAAAACATTTTGTTTGATCCAAATTAGATCATTTAACGGACACATCAATAGTTCCAAATAAGGATCATTCAAATTTTAAAATTCCGGTATGTGTACAAGGTAATACCAAAGAAATAAAACCATTAAACGAGAATATTTTTGTTGGTCTAACTAAAGAAACGATCCGCTAGATACTATTTATCCGGAATAGATAACAAATAAACACGATCTAGAATTTTACAATTTCTCGAATTGAAAGGTGTTAACAGTACGTTTCTACAACTATTTCACGGCAAATACAATTATTCGCGAATATCAGCTAAATTAAACGTCACAGAAGAATCCGCAAACATTATCGAGACCGAAGCATTCTGGCCTACTGGTGTACGCGGTAGGAGATGGCTGAACAATCACGACTGGCAAGACAGATGTAATGAACATTCATAGAAAGATACAAGTTGAACACTACAAGATTATCAAACACTTAAAATGTTGTAAATGTATATAATGTTTATATTTAACATATGCTTTAATGAGTCTGAATATTTTATCATGGAATGTCAGAGGGGTTATGTCCTCTACCTCATGTCTTGCAAACTCACTAGAATCTACAAACTGTGATATTGCTATAATAAGTGAACATAAGCTCAAACCACATTTATTGCCTTATATGAATAGTATAGATATGAGATACAAGAGTATTTCAAAAACTGACAAGTTAAATGATTTATATAATTGTACATATGGTAATGGTGATATTTCTATTTTATACAAAGCAGCTTTACAATTTTCAATAGAAGAAATCACAGAAACAAATTCAGATAGAAGTGTTGATGTTGAGCTGAAAAACAAAAGTTTGGTGTCAATTTTTATTTTCGGTGTATACTTACCTGCTGACGGTTCGATCGATAATTATAGACAAGAGTTAAACACCCTTGATGATTTATACACATATTTCATTAACTACGGCAAAGTTGTTGTTGCAGGTGACTTCAATGCTAGTTGTATAATCACAAATCTACAGTTTACAAACACGACAAAATCAAAAGAACTGCAAAATTTTGTACATAGACACAATATTTGTCATCCATTTATTGACACATGCAAAATACTACTAAAAGGTCCAGAGTTCACATTTACATTAAAAAACACAATGTTAGATTATATGGATATTGATAGACGACGAGACGTTAGTCAGACAATTAAGACAATATGAAAGCCTAGAAGAAGGAATGTTTAGCTCGACATCAGATCACCTACCAGTTATTGCCTGTGTGGAACTCGACGAAAATCCACATGTTGACTTAAACAATTTTTCCAAACTTCCAACTTGGCATAAGATAAATGAACATAGTATTAAAGTATATCAAGATACATTGTGTGCTCCTTTAGATATACCTATACAAGTGCAGAATAATGACATTGACATAAACCTTTTTTTTTATCATAATCTTGTGAATACGCTTATAAATACTGCGAAAGAGACAATTCCGTGCAATATGTATAATCCGCACACAAAACCCTACTGGAATGCCGACTTGAAGCAAGCACACACGAATGAACGTAATATGCGAAGAGTGTGGATGCAAGATGGAAGACCCAAATGTATTCAACACGAGTCGTATTTTAATTACAAACGAGACAAAGGAGATTTTAGAAACATTCAGAAACTTGCTAATGAACAATATATCGAAAAAACGTATGATGACATTACCAACGCTGCCAAATGTGATATACGACTATTCTGGAAACTTATTAAGCGCCAAAAACCAAAACATTCAAAAGTTTGTCAGCAAATTATACATAATAACATTGTTCATGCAACCCCTGAGTCGATTTGTAATGCATTTGCGAAATATTTCTAAGATCTGTATACACCAGCTGATACGTCAACGTTCGATGATCCAACCCTTAATGAAATGAATAAAGCTTACCGCGAAATTGAACGTGTATGCAAAGCTGATGAAGACCTATACTTACCTGGTGGAATGATTTCTTGTAACGATGTAAGCTCTGTAATTAAACAACTAAAACGTAGAAAAGCGTGTGGCAATGACATGATCCAAAACGAACACTTGATATATGGTGGACCACAAGTTTCGGAATGTCTTTCCATTTTCCTTAATATTGTTGTAGAGAAACAGCAAGTTCCTAGTGACTGGCAGAAACGACTGCTTGTTCCCTTGTTTAAAGGAGGCGATAAGACTAAATTGAGCCCGGACAGCTATTGACCTGTGTGTTTTCTATCTAGTGTATTCAAGCTTTTTGGAAAGATAGTACTTATCCGTCTACAAACATTTGTCGTATTACCAGAGACGTTTTCTAATCCTCTCCAACATGGATTTCAAAAAGGTCTTGGTTGTCTGACTTCGTCCTTTTGTCTCCTTGAAACAATTTACCATAACATAGAACAAAATAGCAAAGTTTTTGTAGCGGTTTTTTAGACAGTAGAAAGGCCTTTGATACAATTTGGCGCAAAGCACTTACGTTTAAATTATTCAATCTGGGTGTCAAAGGGGAAGCATGGTCCCTGATTAATGATATGTATAGTAAAACACAAGGTTCAGTTGTTGTAAATAAATGTAAATCAAATAACTTTGTAGTCAAAGAAGGTGTTAGACAAGGAGGGGTAGTGTCTGGATTTTTATACTTAGTGTTTATTAATGAGCTAATTAATGAATTATAAAGATGTAATAGAGTCACTGGTGTTAATAGTTTAAAATGTTGCGCACCACCACTTGCTGACGATATTACATGTATTGCTACAACACCACAGCGTTTACAACACATGCTGGATATCTGTACAAACCTTTCAAATAAATTGAGTTTTCAGTTCAACGGAAAGAAATCATGTGTTATTCAATTCTCAAAATCCCTATAACTCAAAAGACTATGACTGGAAAATTAACCAAGAATCTGTACCTGCTGAAGACAGTCATATTCATCTAGGTATTGAACTAAACGGAAAATTAAACGCACTTGCACGAACGACAAAAGCTTGTTGGAAGGGTAGAAACACTTATTTCGCAATTGTCAATTTTAGAGGCGATAATACGAAGCCTTTAGTTCTCGTCAAATTGTACAAGTCAGTAGCAATTCCTACTTTTTTATATGGCTGTGAAGTTTGGTGTGACCTGAAGAACCAAGATATCACATTACTGTATATACTTCAGCATTTTGTTGTAAAACACGTACAAATGTTTAAGACGTCAACAAGATCAGATATGTGTGAAAGCATGGTTGGATAATAAATCTTGTGACATTGAAAAAAATAAACTATATTTCTTTGGAAAACTTTGTAAAACGAAAACTCTTGTCTTGCAAAACAAATCTTTCTACAAAGACTTTTTTCGTGCCTGTTAGATGGACGAAACCATATTGGATTTATTCCGGACATATTAAACATTCTATGCAAATACAATCTGTATGAATTGCTTATAACCTATATTAGTGATGGCAACTTTCCTGATAAGCGGCAATAGAAACGTATTTTGGTAAATGCAGTTGAATGAAAAAAATGATAATGACTGGCTGATTCGCGTTAATTCGGACAATGACTTTAAGAGGTTCAAATATATTCATAAATCCGTATCTGCACTCATGTGTGGAGTGTGGAAATTCCCCTCGACAGCTCTGAAATTCGAACTGCATTGTTTATCGGAAAACTTATATCTGCCGCGCCAAACCATGTTTTCAAATTATGTGAAATTTGCGACCGTCCGTTCACTGACGTTTTCGTGCATGCATGCTTTGGCTGTACGTGTACATCAAATATGCACAGCACTTGGATGGACTTTATCATAGAAAACTTTTGTCTCGACCACTATGTTAAACTAAGTGAGTGTGATGATGAATCTTTGTATACAATCTGTTTGGAAAAAAACCCTTCAACTATGCTCAATGATTCCGACTTAGAGTCATTCTATTGTAAGCACTTTCCTAAACATGTTTAGATATTAAAAATGTTAGCCCTTAAACATGTTACCAATTGTACATACAATGTGCTTAGGAAAGTGTTTAGGCCATTAACACAATTTTTACAGTGTATCCAATACTGTCATAATTGCATTTTCTATATCAGTGTTCAGAAATTGTAGCAATGTCATCTCAGTACCAGAGTATTTGACATACAAAACGACAAAACTAATGATCAAGGGTTTGTCGAATAATGTTTCGTCTTATTTTCTCAAAAATATAGTAATTGATAATCGGAATGTACCAAGAAATAAAAGTTAAACATTCAGTGTATTGTTTATAAATAAAACAGGATTGTTTTGATTTAAAGTATCGAGGTGCTGACGCTGTGTATCAATTTATTTATTTTAAATTTTCTTTTCATTTGTCTTTGTTCTTTTATATTCATTTGGTAAGACTCTTGACGTGGCAAGGTATTTGAACAGTTTCGGCTTTTTGGCTTAAAGCGTTTCAGATGTGGGTAGGTGTAGATGTACAATTCGAACTCACGATGTTTTTAAAACTCATTGTTGGCATCTTTGAAAGATTCATTTGTATGTTTGTTTTGGTTGTTTTAAGTAAGTTTTGTTGTATATATATGATGTATGTTTACAAAACGTTTGCTGCTGGATCTCAATTAATGTCACGTAAACCAATTATGTCTCGTTTGGGTGCGCACACACTTTATAGCTTGAAGCATGACGGAACCTTAAACAACTGTCATACAAGCAGGAGGTTTGGCAAGCTATAAAACCATGTTTATCCCACTATTGTCACGATAAAAGGCCTGTACAGAGTCATTTATATAACAGTTGTTTCCAATCGTTCGACTTGTTGATATAGGTGAGCATTTTTTTGTCAGATTTTATGGACTTTATTTTAATTATTTGGTGTTCGGTATAATGATTATATATATAGGAAGATGTGCTGTGAGTGCCAATGAGACAACTGTCCATCCAAATAACAATTTATAAAAGTAAACCATTATAGGTCAATTTACGGTCTTCAACACGAAGCCTTGGCTCCTACTGAACAATTAGCTATAAAGGTCAAGTGTAAAACCATTCAAACGAGAAAACCAACGGTAATCCATTTTCTGTGTCACATGGATATGTTGATATCGCTTTTGATCTTTCAGTTGTTGGAACAATCTGATAATTTTGTTTAAGTTATTAGTATCTGTCAAAGTAATTCTACCATTGGGTAATATGCAACTACCCGTGCACCAGAATAATTCCTCAGTTGATTTAAAGTTTTTTTCACCTTCACATTTATTATTTCGATTGACTTAATAGATTATATAAATAAAGTTTTCAAAGATATCAGTCTTATAATTTTGAACGCGAGACGTACGTTTCGTCTACAAAAGACAATTTATTGACGCTTGAATCTAAAATGTTAAAAACGCAAATTAAGTACGAAGATGAACAGCATTGGGGACCATGAATTCCAAAAGGTTTTGCCAAATATAGCTTTGCGGCATCATTACAATGCTATGATTGTGTTTTTTTTAATTTGTGGTGATTATTTCGCATGGTGTTTTTGAAGGTCTGTGGCATCTTGCTTGATATTTTCAATGTTTTTCGAGTAATCAGTTATCTGACTTTCTTTTCCCTTCAATAAGTCCAGCAGCTCGTCATTAAGTTTATTTTCTTTTTCTTCTGTTGTATTTATTATTTTTTTTTTCATTATGTCGTTTAGTATTTTGTCTAAATGGTCGTTGATTGTAATTATTGATTGTTTGGTTTCTTGTTCAATCTGCAAATTCTACTCAGCTAACCCCTTCGAGTTGTTGTCCCTGTCTTTTCTTTTTGAGTCGGAAAGTTGGCGCCCCCAATGCGTATTTTATCGAATTAGGGCTTATTTTCATCTTTCGGACGCAATTTTCGTCTTCTAGAAATTCTTACCCCAGATATTCTTTGACCCCTCGTTGTAGTACTACAAAATAGCTACTTATTAGAGCAGAGTCTATAATCTCTAGCCATACAGAACTGCCGAACCAGTGGGGTGACCCCAGTGCATATATTATCAAATTTGACTTTTTCCCCGTGTTACGGACGAAATTTTCGGCCTTTAAGAATGCTTACCCCCAGAAATTCTTACCCTTATGTTGTAGTATTGTCCACTAGCTATTTAAAAGGGTAGCGCCTATAATGCCTAGCCATAAAGAACTACCGAGACAATGGGTCGCAAAGTGGGTGCCCCCAATGCGTATTTTATCAAATTAGGGCTTATTTTCATCTTTCGGAAGCAATGTTTGTCCTCTAGGAATGCTTACCCCAGAAATTCGTTGCCCCCCCCCCCTCGTTGTAGAACTACCCAAAAGCTAGTTATTAGAGCAGAGTCTATAATCTCTAGTCATACAGAACTGCCGGGGCAATGGGTTTGAACCAGTAGGCTGACCCCAGTGCATATATTATCAAAGGAGTAGGTTCAGTAAGATCCCTTTCTGGCCCCAAAATATAGCAGTTTTACAAAATTGTTAAGATGTAAACCTTTAGTTATTTATTGGACAGTAGAATGGTTCTGCTACATAAATATGGGCTGTTTTTGACAATACAATGCACACATATCCGGTACTAGCACCATTAAGTCATGCTAAATTACTGAAATCCTCACAATGCTAGCATTTTAGTTACATTTTAGACGGTTTTTGTGTAAAACGAAAGTGGCCGCATTCGTGTTCATCCTTAATATTGAAATGTAAGTTGTATTTTATGATAATACATAACATATATAAAGGTTGAGGATGAACACGGATGCGGCCACTTTCATTTTTACCAAAAAACATCTGAAAAGTGACATTTTTCGGCATATTAGGTAGATTTTTCATATTTGAGCTTGAATCGGATCGTTTTTAATAACTCAATCTGTTAAAATCTTTCACATAAACTAATTAATTCAAATAAAATAGACACTTAAGTGTTTAAAAAGTGGTCAAAATATTTTGTCAGATGAACCTGAAATTTGAGGCCAAAATCGGTCCTTACCGGACCTACTCCTTTGACTTTTTTTTCCGTGTTACGGACGACATTTTCGGCGATTAAGAATGCTTATCCCAGAAATTCTTTACACTCGAGTTGTAGTGTTGTCCACTAGATATTTAAAAGAGTAGCGTCTATAATGCCTAGCCATAAAAAACTACTGAGATAATGGGTCGGAAAATTGGCGCCCCGAATGCGTATTTTATCGAATTAGGTCTTATTTCCATCTTTCGGACACAATGTTCTTCCTCTGGGAATGCTTACCCCAGAAATTCATTGCCCCCTCGTTGTAGTACTACACAACAGCTACTTATTAGAGCAGAGTCTATAATCTCTAGCCATACAGAACTGCCGGGGCAATGGATTTGAACCAGTGATGTGATCCCAGTGCATATATATTATCAAATTTGACTTTTTTTCCCGTATTAGGAAACGAAATTTTCGGCCTTTAAGAATGCTTATCAAAGAAAGCCTTTACCCTCACTTTGTAGTATTGTCCACAAGCTATTTAAAAGAGTAGCGTCTATAATGCATAGCCATAAAGAACTACCGACACAATGGATCGGAAAGTTGGCGCCCCCAATGCGTATTTTATCGAAATAGGGCTTATTTCCACCTTTCGGACCAAATTTTCGTCCTCTAGGAATGCTTACCCCAGAAATTGTTTGCCCCCTGGTTGTAGTACTACCCAATAGCTACTTATTAGAGCAGATTCTCTAATCTCTAGCCATACAGAACTGCCGGGGCGATGGCTTTGAACCAGTGGGTTGATCCCAGTGCATATACTATCAAATGTGACTTTTTTTCCGTGTTACGGACGAAATTTTCGCCTTTTGAGAATGCTTATCCCAGAAATTCTTTACCCTCACGTTGTAGTATTTTCCACTAGCTTTTTAAAACGGTAGCGTCTATAATGCCTAGCCATAAAGAACTACCGAAAGAATGGGTCGGAAAGTTGGCGCCCCCAATGCGTATTTTATCGAATTAAGGCTTATTTCCATCTTTCGGACGCTATTCTCGTCCTCTAGGAATGCTTACCCTAGAAATTCTTTGCCCCCTGGTTGTAGTACTACGCAATAGCTACTTATTAGAGCAGATTCTCTAATTTCTAGCCATACAGAACTGCCGGGGCAATGGGTTTGAACCAGTGGGTTGATCCCAGTGCATATATTATCAAATGTGACTTTTTTTCCGTGTTACGGACGAAATTTTCGGCCTTTGAGAATGCTTATCCCAGAAATTCTTTACCCTCACGTTGTAGTATTTTGCACTAGCTTTTTAAAAGAGTAGCGTCTATAATGCCTAGCCATAGAGAACTACCGAAAGAATGGGTCGGAAAGTTGGCGCCCCCAATGCGTATTTTATCGAATTAGGGCTTATTTCCATCTTTCGGACGCAATTTTCGTCCTCTAGGAATGCTTATTCTAGAAATTCCTTGCCCCCTGGTTGTAGTTCTACCCATTAGCTACTTATTATAGGAGAGTCTATAATCTCTAGCCATACAGAACTGCCGGGGCAATGGGTTTGAACCAGTGGGGTATTCTCAGTGCACATATTATCAAATTTGACTTTTTTTCCGTGTTACGGACGAAATTTTCGGCCTTTAAGAATGCTTATCCCAGAAATTCTTTACCCTCACGTTGTAGTATTGTCCACTAGCTATCTAAAAGATTAGCGTCTATAATGCCTCGCCATAAAGAACTACCGAGACAATGGGTTGGAAAGTTGGCGCCCCCAATGCGTATTTTATCGAATTAGGGCTTATTTCCAACTTTCGGACGGAATTTTCGTCCTCTAGGAATGCTTACTCCAAAAATTCTTGGCCCCCTCGATGTAGTACTACACAATAGCTACGTATGAGAGCAGAGTCTATAATGTCTAGCCATACAGAACTGCCGGGGCAATGGGTTTGAACCAGTGGGGTGACCCAAGTGCATATATTATCAAATTTAACCTTTTTTCCGTGTTACGAACGAAATTTTCGGCCTTTAAGAATGCTTATCTCAGAAATTCTTTACCCTTACGTTGTAGTATTGTCCACTAGCTATTTAAAAGAGTAGCGTCTATAATGCCTAGCCATAAAGAACTACTGAGATAATGGGTCGGAAAATTGGCGCCCCGAATGCGTATTTTATCGAATTAGGTCTTATTTCCATCTTTTGGACGCAATGTTCGTCCTCTGGGAATGCTTACCCCAGAAATTCATTGCCCCCTCGTTGTAGTACTACACAATAGCTACTTATCAGAGCAGAGTCTATAATCTCTAGCCATACAGAACTGCCGGGGCAATGGATTTGAACCAGTGGGGTGATCCCAGTGCATATATATTATCAAATTTGACTTTTTTTCCCGTATTAGGAAACGAAATTTTCGGCCTTTAAGAATGCTTATCACAGAAAGCCTTTACCCTCACTTTGTAGTATTGTCCACAAGCTATTTAAAAGAGTAGCGTCTATAATGCCTAGCCATAAAGAACTACCGAGAGAATGGGTCGGAAAGTTGGCGCCCCCAATGCGTATTTTATCGAATTAGGGCTTATTTCCATCTTTCGGACGTAATTTTCGTCCTCTAGGAATACTAACCCCAGAAATTCCTTGCCCCCCTCGTTGTAGTACTACCCAATAGCTACTTATTAGAGCAGATTCTATAATCTCTAGCGTTACAGAACTGCCGGGGCGATGGGTTTGAACCAGTGGGGTGATCCCAGTGCATATATTATCAAACTTTACTTTTTTTCCGTGTTACGGACGAAATTTTCGGCCTTTAAAAATGCTTATCCCAGAAATTCTTTACCCTCACGTTGTAGTTTTTTCTACTAGCTATTTAAAAGAGTAGCGTCTATAATGCCTAGCCATAAAGAACTACCGAGAGAATGGGTCGGAAAGTTGGCGCCCCCAATGCGTATTTTATCGAATTAGGGCTTATTTCCATCTTTCGGACGCTATTTTCGTCCTCTAGGAATGCTAACCCTAGAAATTCCTTGCCCCTCGTTGTAGTACTACCCAATAGCTACTTATTAGAGCAGATTCTGTAATCTCTAGCCATACAGAACTGCCGGGGCGATGGGTTTGAACCAGTGGGTTGATCCGAGTGATTTATTATCAAATTTGACTTTTTTTTCCGTGTTACGGACGAAATTTTCGGCCTTTAGGTAGCACTCCACAGTTAGAAAATAAAATAAAAAATGAGTCACAAAATGTTTTATCATCTCCTATTCATGGATTTCTAATACATTAACCTAACTGTTTGTGTTGTACATGTGCATATGTATGTAATCAGTATATTCCATAGATTTGATTTTCAAAAGTTAAAAGAGTGAAAATTAATTCCTTTTATGTGTATCCATGGCAACATTTTGCATTTATTTACCATAAAATATTGCAAAAAGGGGGGTGGATATGTCACACATCCTCCCAAAATTTGGATCAAACTAAAATTTCAATGCATTTGAGTGATAACTTTTTAGAAACTGTTTTCATAAATCTTCCTAATGATCAAATACAAAATGGGTGTCTTTCGCCTCATTTTTTCGTAAAATCCAATCACAAAGTTCGTGCGATAAAAAGTTGAAAAAAAAACATTTCAATAATTGACAGACCAATGTATGGTAGGGACATGCAAATACGGATTGTCATACAGAAAACTTCCTATATTACATACATTACATAATCTTGATGTTTATATAAACCCAATACAAAGACTATTTTAATACTCAGCTATCAAAAAATGAATTTTATTGCACACTAGCTCTAATATTTGACAAACCACAGGGGCCAAAATGCGAAACTACACACCTAACTGTTGAGTTCTACCTTAAGAATGTTTATCCGAGAAATTCTTTACCCTCACGTTGTAGTATTTTCCACTAGCTATTTAAAAGAGTAGCGTCTATAATGCGTAGCCATAAAGAACTACCGAGAGAATGGGTCGGAAAGTTGGCGCCCCCAATGCGTATTTGATCAAATTAGGGCTTATTTCCATCTTTCGGACGCAATTTTATCGAATTAGGGCTTATTTCCATCTTTCGGACGCAATTTTCGTCCTCTAGGAATACTTACCCCAGAAATTCCTTGCCCCCTCGTTGTAGTACTGTAACGCCGCCTCCCTGGTGCTAGAGTCGGTCACCAGGGAACACAGGGTCACAAAGAAAAAGGGATTTAAAGGATCTATAAAGTATAAGGTTCGACGTCCACTATTAACCGTCGGACCAAAACACGTTACAGAAAGGGAAAACGAATACTTGTATTTATGTATAGTTCTCAGTTATGAAATAAAATATCTGAATAAAATAAAGTTTCATATTTTATTAATATCAAAAATAATCCACGCCGGAGAGAATGGGTCTTGCAGGATCGGTCACTGGTCTGGTCAGGTTCCCGGTTAAGGTTGGTCTCACATAGACACACACAACTAGTACATATAATTCAACAGTCAAGTAACAAGGTTGTCACTTATTTTGTATCTTTCTATAATCTCAATTAAAGGATTAAAACACCTTTCTTCATTATAGAACTAAGAAGACAATAACTAAGTATAACACATTAAATGACATATTAATCATGTCAAAACCGCCAACATAACTCTTGATGTGCACCTTCAATAGCAATGTCACCGACACTGTCACCGTCACCGGTAACCGTATTTAGCACCGTCACCGTCACCGGTGTTTAGCACCGTCACCGGCACCCGTATTTAGCACCGTCACCGGTAACCGTATTTAGCACCGTCACCGTCACCGGCACCCGTATTTAGCACCGTCACCGGCACCGACAATCTTAAATTAAAACAAAGTTAACTCTCAACGCTTGTCTGTATTTCTCAGACATATTCCAGCTTCTAGTTAAGTTTGTCACTACCCATTCATTGTCAACCCAACACTCCGTCGTTTCTGTTGTTGTTTTGGTATTTATACTTTCGACTGACCAATGACAGAGCTTGTTACATATTGTTTACCAATCGGCAACCATGGATCATATTAGGGAAACTCCCGTAATGTTGATACTGTTTGTAAACAATGATTGATCTTCATCAATAAAGATGGGTTTCGACATTAAATTTATAAGTAGATCATTAGAACAGTCTTATTTGAGTTTATAGTATAATAAGGTAACTACCGCGAAAATACGGAATCAGTACGTGAACTGAAACTTCTTAACAAACTAACATACACAAATCTGTCGTATCATGAAAACAACAGCCAAAATAACAAATGACAAGTCTTACACTACTTGTAACATTAGACATCTCACTAACATCTATAGTTTTATCCTCAATAATTTCAAGAAACTATACAGACATAGGTTAACTATAAAAAGGGGGGAATGTCGGCATTACAGTAATACCCTTAAGCTACTTATTAGAGCAGATTCTATAATCTCTAGCCATACAGAACTGCCGGGGCGATGGGTTTGAACCAGTGGGGTGATCCCAGTGCATATATTACCAAACTTGACTTTTTTCCGTGTTACGGACGAAATTTTCGGCCTTTAAGAATGTTTATCCCAGAAATTCTTTACCCTCAGGTTGTAGTATTTTCCACTAGCTATTTAAAAGAGTAGCGTCTATAATGCCTAGCCATAAAGAACTACCGAGAGAATCGGTTGGAAAGTTGGCGCCCCCAATGCGTATTTTATCGAATTAGGGCTTATTTCCATCTTTCGGACGCAATTTTCGTCCTCTAGGAATACTTACCCCAGAAATTCCTTGCCCCATCGTTGTAGTACTACCCATTAGCTACTTATTAGAGCAGAGTCTATAATCTCTAGCCATACAGAACTGCCGGGGAAATGGGTTTGAACCAGTGGGATGACCCCAGTGAATATATTATCAAATTTTACTTTTTGCCGTGTTACGGACAAAATATTCGTCCTTTAAGAATGCTGATATCAGAAATTCTTTGCCTTCATGTTGAAGTATTGTCCACTAGCCTTTTAAGAGTAGCGTCTATAATGCCTAGCCATAAAGAACTACCGAGACAATGGTTTGAAAGTTGGCGCCCCCAATGCGTATTTTATCGAATTAGACCTTATTTCCATCTTTCGGACGCAATTTTCGTCCTCTAGAAATGCTTACCCAAGAAATTCCTTCCATCTCATTGTAGTAATACCCATTAGCTACTTATTAGAGGAGAGTCTATAATTTCTAGCCATACAGAACTGCCAGGGCAATGGGTTTAAACCAGTGGGGTGACCCCAGTGCTTATATTATCAAATTTGACTTTTTTCCCGTGTTACGGACGAAATTTTCGGCCTTTAAGAATGCTTATCCCAGAAATTTTTTACCCTCACGTTGTAGTATTTTCCACTAGCTATTTGAAAGAGTAGCGTCTATAATGCCTAGCCATAAAGAACTACCGAGACAATGGGTCGGAAAGCGGGCGCCCCCAATGCGTATTTTATCGAATTAGGGCTTATTTTCATCTTTCGGACGCAATTTTCGTCCTCTAAGAATACTTACCCCAGAAATTCTTTGCCTCCTCGTTGTAGTTATACCCTTTTGCTACTTATTAGAGCAGAGTCTATAATATCTAGCCATACAGAACTGCCGGGGCAATGGGTTTGAACCAGTGGGGTGACCCCAGTGCATATATTATCAAATTTGACTGTTTTGTCCATATTACGGACGAAATTTTCGGCCTTTAAGAATGCTTATCCCAGAAATTTTTTACCCTCACGTTGTAGTATTTTCCACTAGCTATTTAAAAGAGTCGCGTCTATAATGCCTAGCCATAAAGAACTACCGGGACAATGGTTCGGAAAGTTGGCGCCCCGAATGCCTATTTGATTTAGGGCTTATTTCTAGTGTTGTCAACGATTAACCGGTTAACCGGTTAACCGGTCGAACGACCGAATACCGAATACCAAAAACGCTAACCAGTCAACCGGAATTTTTTTCAATTTTGATAGATTTGATATAAATTTGTATTTAAATCAATAAATAGTTATGTTTTATTTAAAACAAATGTCGTCGTGGTAATTAATTTGACAGATGAAGTGTCCAGTATATTGATTGCTATTGTTAATCCTAAAAACATAAACTTAATTAGAGCTCGGACAGGATCTTAAAGAAAGATAATTAGTATTACATGTTGTTTTAACAGTAACTTTAAGTCAGTGATGCGATTAAATTTTACTAATTACTTTATTATTTCGTTTTTGATCTAATATTGTGTAAACCTACATCTAAATGTGCAACCTTCTTAGTGCTAGGCTTAGTCTTATTTTAAACGAAATGCTAACTCAAAAATTGTGAAATGCAAACCAATGTGAATGTACTCAATGTATACGTGATAGTACGAGTAACATGCTTAACGAAACAAGCAAACAAAGTAAAGAAACATTTCGCACGGTGACCTATAGTTGTTCATTTCTGTGTCATTTTGGTCTTTTGTGGAAAATTGTCTCATTGGCAATCATACCACATCTTCTTTTTTTTAATGATTAACATTTCAAATTGAAACACTCCACATTATTTTCGGAGACAACAAGAGAAAAGGAAAGACTAATCGGTTTCAGACATATTCAATTCTACGAGATCAAGAAGGTCTTTTTTTATTTTTCAATCTGAAGTTGGTACAATCGCTATATAGTTGATACGGTGTATTCGATTATAAGAAGTCAAACTTCGCCATGATCGAATCATCCCAGACAAGCCTTATGATACCAAAGGACAAACTTTAATTCCATAAGCGTAAATTTATGACTAGGATGAAAGATTGCCAAATTGACACTCATACCTCATCTTATCTATGTGTAGGGTACTATTGATAAACTTTTAAACACCAACTTAAACTACCGGTTAACCGGTTAATCGGTCGAACGATTATCCGAGTAACCGGTTAGGAAAAAGTGTACGATTTGACAACACTACTTATTTCCATCTTTCGGACGCAATTTTCGTCTTCTAGGAATACTTACCCCAGAAATTCCTTGCCCCCTCGTTTTAGGACTACCCATTAGCTACTTATTAGAGGAGACTCTGTCATCTCTAGTCATACAGAACTGACGGGGCAATGGGTTTGAACCAGTGGGTTGATCCCAGTGCATATATTATCAAATTTGACTTTTTTTTCCGTGTTACGGACGAAATCTTCGGCCTTTAAGAATGTTTATCCCAGAAATTCTTTACCATCACGTTGTAGTATTTTCCACTAGCTTTTTAAAAGAGTAGCGTCTATAATGCCTAGCCATAAAGAACTACCGACACAATGGGTCGGAAAGTTGGCGCCCCAAATGCGTATTTTATCGAATTAGGGCTAATTTCCATCTTTCGGACGCAATTTTCGTCCTCTAGGAATGCTGACCCCAGATATTCCTTCCATCTCGTTGTAGTAATACCCATCAGCTACATATTAGAGGAGTGTATATAATCTCTAGCCATACAGAATTGCACAAGCAATGGGTTTGAACCAATTGGGTGACCCCAGTGCATATATTATCAAATTTGACTTTTTTTTCCCTTGTTACGGACGAAATTTTCGGCCTTTATTATGCTTATCCCAGAAATTCTTTACCCTTACGTTGTAGTATTTTCCAATAGCTATTTGAAAGAGTAGCGTCTATAATGCCTAGCCATCAAGAACTACCAAGACAATGGGTCGGAAAGTTGGCGCCCCCAATGCGTATTTTATCGAATTAGGGCTTATTTCCATCTTTCGGACGCAATTTTCGTCCTCTAGGAATGCTTACCCCAGAAATTCCTTCCATCTTGTTGTAGTAATACCCATTAGCTACTTATTAGAGAAGAGTCTATAATCTCTAGCCATACAGAATTGCACGGGCAATGGGTTTGAACCAGTGGGGTGACCCCAGTGCATATATTATCAAATTTGACTTTTTTTTCCCTTGTTACGGACGAAATTTTCGGCCTCTAGGAATGCTTACCCCAGAAATTCTTTCCATCTCGTTGTACTATTAACCATTAGCTACTTATTAGAGAAGAGTCTATAATCTCTAGCCATACAGAATTGCACGGGCAATGGGTTTGAACCAGTAGGGTGACCCCAGTACATATATTATCAAATTTGACTTTTTTTCCCTTGTTACGGACGAAATTTTCGGCCTTTAAGAATGCTTATCCCAGAAATTCTTAACCCTCACGTTGTACTATTTTCTACTAGCTTTTTGAAAGAGTAGCGTCTATAATACTTAGCCATCATGAACTGCCAAGACAATGAGTCGGAAAGTTGGCTCCCCAATGCGTATTTTATCGAATTAGGGCTTATTTCCATCTTTCGGACGCAATTTTCGTCCTCTAGGAATGCTTACCCCAGAAATTCCTTGCCCCCTCGTTGTAGTACTACCCATTAGCTACTTATTAGAGGAGAGTCTAAAATCTCTAGCCATACAGAACTGCCGGAGCAATAGGTTTGAACTAGTAGGGTGACCCCAGTGCTTATATTATCAAATTTGACTTTTTTTCCCGTGTTACGGACGAAATTTTCGGCCTTTAAGAATTCTTATCTCAGAAATTCTTTACCCTCACGTTGTAGTATTTTCCACTAGATATTTGAAAGAGAAGTGTCTATAATGCCAAGCTATGCAGAACTACAGAGACAATGGGTCGGAAAGTTGGCGCCCCCAATGCATATTTTATCGAATTGGGGCTTATTTCCATCTTTCGGACGCAATTTTCGTCCTCTAGGAATGCTTACCCCAGAAATTCCTTTCATCCTGTTGTAGTAATAACCATTAGCTACTTATTAGGGAAGAGTCTATAATCTCTAGCCATACAGAATTGCACGGGCAATGGATTTGAACCAGTGGGGTGACCCCAGTGCATATATTATCAAATTTGACTTTTTTCCCTCTTGTTATGGACGAAATTTTCGGCCTTTAAGAATGCTTATCCCAGAAATTCTTTACCCTCACGTTGTAGTATTATCCCCTAGCTATTTGAAAGAGTAGCGTCTATAATGCCTAGCCATAAAGAACTACCGAGACAATGGGTCTGAAAGCGGGCGCCCCCAATGCGTATTTTATCGAATTAGGGCTTATTTTCATCTTTCGGACGCAATTTTCGTCCTCTAAGAATACTTACCCCAGAAATTCTTTGCCTCCTTGTTGTAGTGATACCCTTTTGCTACTTATTAGAGCAGAGTCTATAATATCTAGCCATGCAGAACTGCCGGGGCAATGGGTTTGAACCAGTGGGGTGACCCCAGTGAATATATTATCAAATTTGACTTTTTTGTCCATGTTACGGACGAAATTTTCGGCCTTTAAGAATGCTTATCCCAGAAATTTTTTACCCTCACGTTGTAGTATTTTCCACTAGCTATTTACAAGAGTCGCGTCTATAATGCCTAGCCATAAAGAACTACCGGGACAATGGTTCGGAAAGTTGGCGCCCCGAATGCCTATTTGATTTAGGGCTTATTTCCATCTTTCGGACGCAATTTTCGTCCTCTAGGAATACTAACCCCAGAAATTCCTTGCCCCCTCGTTTTAGTACTACCCATTAGCTACTTATTAGAGGAGACTCTATCATCTCTAGTCATACAGAACTGACGGAGCAATGGGTTTGAACCAGTGGGTTGATCCCAGTGCATATATTATCAAATTTGACTTTTTTTCCGTGTTACGGACGAAATCTTCGGCCTTTAAGAATGTTTATCCCAGAAATTCTTTACCCTCACGTTGTAGTATTTTCCACTAGATATTTGAAAGAGTAGCGTCTATAATGCCAAGCCATACAGAACTACAGAGACAACGGGTCGGAAAGTTGGCGCCCCCAATGCGTATTTTATCGAATTAGGGCTTATTTCCATCTTTCGGACGCAATTTTCGTCCTCTAGGAATGCTTACCCCAGAAATTCCTTCCATCTTGTTGTAGTAATACCCATTAGCTACTTATTAGAGAAGAGTCTATAATCTCTAGCCATACAGAATTGCACGGGCAATGGGTTTGAACCAGTGGGGTGACCCCAGTGCATATATTATCAAATTTGACTTTTTTTTCCCTTGTTACGGACGAAATTTTCGGCCTCTAGGAATGCTTACCCCAGAAATTCTTTCCATCTCGTTGTACTATTAACCATTAGCTACTTATTAGAGAAGAGTCTATAATCTCTAGCCATACAGAATTGCACGGGCAATGGGTTTGAACCAGTGGGGTGACCCCAGTGCATA
Organism: Mytilus galloprovincialis; assembly: GCF_965363235.1. Taxonomy (NCBI): domain Eukaryota; kingdom Metazoa; phylum Mollusca; class Bivalvia; order Mytilida; family Mytilidae; genus Mytilus; species Mytilus galloprovincialis. The sequence continues at coordinate 77,850,571 of NC_134844.1, forward strand.
TATTATCAAATTTGACTTTTTTTCCCTTGTTACGGACGAAATTTTCGGCCTTTAAGAATGCTTATCCCAGAAATTCTTTACCCTCACGTTGTAGTATTTTTCACTAGCTTTTTAAAAGAGTAGCGTCTATAATGCCTAGCCATCAAGAACTGCCAAAACAATGGGTCGGAAAGTTGGCGCCCCCAATGCGTATTTTATCGAATAAGGGCTATTTTCCATCTTTCGGACGCAATTTTCGTCCTCTAGGAATGCTTACCCCAGAAATTCCTTGCCCCTCGTTGTAGTACTACCCATTAGCTACTTATTAGAGGAGAGTCTATAATCTCTAGCCATACAGAACTGCCGGAGCAATGGGTTTGAACCAGTAGGGTGACCCCAGTGCTTATATGATCAAATTTGACTTTTTTTCCCGAGTTACGGACGAAATTTTCGGACTTTAAGAATGCTTATCCCAGAAATTCTTTACCCTCACGTTGTAGTATTTTCCACTAGATATTTGAAAGAGAAGCGTCTATAATGCCAAGCCATGCAGAACTACAGAGACAATGGGTCGGAAAGTTGGCGCCCACAATGCGTATTTTATCGAATTAGGGCTTATTTCCATCTTTCGGACGCAATTTTCGTCCTCTAGGGATGCTTACCCCAAAAATTCCTTGCCCCCTCGTTGTAGTACTACCCATTAACTACTTATTAGCGGAGAGTCTATAATCTCCAGCCATACAGAACTGCCGGAACAATGGGTGTGAACCAGTGGGATGACCCCAGTGCTTATATTATCAAATTTGACTTTTTTTCCCGTGTTACGGACGAAATTTTCGGCCTTTAAGAATGCTTATCCCAGAAATTCTTTACCCTCACGTTGGAGTATTTTCCACTAGATATTTGAAAGAGTAGCGTCTATAATGCCAAGCCATACAGAACTACCGAGACAATGGGTCGGAAAGTGGGCGCCCCTAATGCATATTTTATCGAATTAGAGCTTATTTTCATCTTTTGGACGCAATTTTCGTCCTCTAAGAATGCTTACCCCAGAAATTCTTTGCCCCATCGTTTTAGGAATACCCAATAGCTACTTATTAGAGCAGAGTCTATAATCTCTAGCCATACAGAACTGCCGGGGCAATGGGTTTGAACCAGTGGGGTGACCCCAGTGCATATATTATCAAATTTGACTTTTTTTTCGTGTTACGGACGACATTTTCGGCCTTTAAGAATGCTTATCTCAGAAATTCTTTACCCTCATGTTGTAGTATTTTGCACTAGCTATTTGAAAGAGTAGCGTCTATAATGCCTAGCCATAAAGAACTACTGAAACAACGGGTCGGAAAATTGGTGCCCCCAATGCGTATTTTATCGAATTAGGTCTTATTTCCATCTTTTGGACGCAATTTTCGTCCTCTAGGAATGCTTACCCCAGAAATTCTTAACCCCCTCGTTGTAGTACTACGCAATAGCTACTTATTAGAGCAGAGTCTATAATTTCTAGCCATACAGAACTGCCGGGGCAATTGGTTTGAACAAGTGGGGTCACCCCAGTGCATATATTATCAAATTTGACTTTTTTTCCCGTGTTACGGACGAAATGTTTGGCCTTTAAGAATGCTTATCCCAGAAATTCTTTACCCTCACGTTGTAGTATTTTCCACTAGATATTTGAAAGAGAAGCGTCTATAATGCCAAGCCATGCAGAACTACAGAGACAATGGGTCGGAAAGTTGGCGCCCCCAATGCGTATTTTATCGAATTAGGGCTTATTTCCATCTTTCGGACGCAATTTTCGTCCTCTAGGAATGCTTACCCCAGAAATTCCTTCCATCTTGTTGTAGTAATACCCATTAGCTAATTATTAGAGAAGAGTCTATAATCTCTAGCCATACAGAATTGCACGGGCAATTGGTGTGAACCAGTGGGGTGACCCCAGTGCATTTATTATCAAATTTGACTTTTTTCCCCCTTGTTACGGACGAAATTTTCGGCCTCTAGGAATGCTTACCCCAGAAATTCCTTCCATCTCGTTGTAGTAATACCCATAAGCTACTTATTAGAGAAGAGTCTATAATCTCTAGCCATACAGAATTGCACGGGCAATGGTTTTGAACCAGTGGGGTGACCCCAGTGCATATATTATCAAATTTGAAATTTTTTTCCCTTGTTTCGGACGAAATTTTCGGCCTTTAAGAATGCTTATCCCAGAAATTCTTTACCCTCACGTTGTAGTATTTTCCACTAGATTTTTAAAAGAGTTGCGTCTATAATGTCTAGCCATCAAGAACTGCCAAGACAATGGGTCGGAAAGTTGGCGCCCCAAATGCGTATTTTATCGAATTAGGGCTTATTTTCATCTTTCGGACGCAATTTCCGTCCTCTAGGAATGCTTACCCCAGAAATTCCTTACCCCCTCGTTGTAGTACTACCCATTAGCTACTTATTAGAGCAGAGTCTATAATCTCTAGCCATACAGAACTGCCGGAGTAATGGGTTTGAACCAGTGGGGTGACCCCAGTGCTTATATTATCAAATTTGACTTTTTTTCCCGTGTTACGGACGAAATTTTCGGCCTTTAAGAATGCTTATCCCAGATATTCTTTACCCTCACGTTGTAGTATTTTCCACTAGATATTTGAAAGAGTAGCGTCTATAATGCCAAGCTATACAGAACTACCGAGACAATGGGTCGGAAAGTTGGCGCCCACAATGCGTATTTTATCGAATTAGGGCTTATTTCCATCTTTCGGACGCAATTTTCGTCCTCTAGGAATGCTTACCCCAGAAATTCCTTGCACCCTCGTTGTAGTACTACCCATTAGCTACTTATTAGCGGAGAGTCTATAATCTCCAGCCATACAGAACTGCCGGAACAATGGGTTTGAACCAGTGGGGTGACCCGAGTGCTTATATTATCAAATTTGACTTTTTTTCCCGTGTTACGAACGAAATTTTTGGCATTTAAGAATACTTATCCCAGAAATTCTTTACCCTCACGTTGTAGTTTTTTCCACTAGCTATTTAAAAGAGTAGCGTCTATAATGCCTAGCCATTAAGAACTACCGAGACAATGGGTAGGAAAGTTGGCCCCCCAATGCGTATTTTATCGAATTAGGGCTTATTTCCATCTTTCGGACGCAATTTTCGTCCTCTATGAATGCTTACCCCAGAAATTCTATACCCCCTCGTTGTAGTACTACTCAATAGCTACTTATTAGAGCAGAGTCTATAATCTCTAGCCTTACAGAACTGCCGGGGCAATGGGTTTAAACCAGTGGGTTGATCCCAGTGCATATATTATCAAATTTGACTTTTTTTCCAGTGTTACGGACGAAATTTTCGGCTTTTAAGAATGTTTATCCCAGAAATTCTTTACCCTCACGTTGTAGTATTTTCCACTAGCTATTTAAAAGAGTAGCGTTATAATTAATGCCTAGCTATAAAGAACTACCGAGACAATGGGTCGGAAAGTGGGCGCCCCTAATGCGTATTTTATCGAATTAGAGCTTATTTTCATCTTTCGGACGCAATTTTCGTTCTCTAAGAATGCTTACCCCAGAAATTCTTTACCCCATCGTTTTAGTAATACCCAATAGCTACTTATTAGAGCAGAGTCTATAATCTCTAGCCATACAGAACTGCCGGGGCAATGGGTTTGAATCAGTGGGGTGACCCCAGTGCATATATTATCAAATTTGACTTTTTTCCGTGTTACGGACGAAATTTTCGGCCTTTAAGAATGCTTATCTCAGAAATTCTTTACCCTCATGTTGTAGTATTTTGCACTAGCTATCTAAAAGAGTAGCGTCTATAATGCCTAGCCATAAAGAACTACTGAGACAACGGGTCGGAAAATTGGCGCCCCCAATGCGTATTTTATCGAATTAGGTCTTATTTCCATCTTTCGGACGCAATTTTCGTCCTCTAGGAATGCTTACCCCAGAAATTCTTAACCCCCTCGTTGTAGTTCTACGCAAAAGCTACTTATTAGAGCAGAGTCTATAATTTCTAGCCATACAGAACTGCCGGGGCAATTGGTTTGACCAAGTGGGGTGACCCCAGTGCATATATTATCAAATTTGACTTTTTTTCCGTGTTACGGACGAAATTTTCGGCCTTTAAGAATGCTTATCTCAGAAATTCTTTACCCTCATGTTGTAGTATTTTGCACTAGCTATTTAAAAGAGTAGCGTCTATAATGCCTAGCCATAAAGAACTACTGAGATAATGGGTCGGAAAATTGGCGCCCCGAATGCGTATTTTATCGAATTAGGGCTTATTTTCATCTTTCGGACGCAATTTCCGTCCTCTAGGAATGCTTACCCCAGAAATTCCTTACCCCCTCGTTGTAGTACTACCCATTAGCTACTTATTAGAGCAGAGTCTATAATCTCTAGCCATACAGAACTGCCGGAGTAATGGGTTTGAACCAGTGGGGTGACCCCAGTGCTTATATTATCAAATTTGACTTTTTTTCCCGTGTTACGGACGAAATTTTCGGCCTTTAAGAATGCTTATCCCAGATATTCTTTACCCTCACGTTGTAGTATTTTCCACTAGATATTTGAAAGAGTAGCGTCTATAATGCCAAGCTATACAGAACTACCGAGACAATGGGTCGGAAAGTTGGCGCCCACAATGCGTATTTTATCGAATTAGGGCTTATTTCCATCTTTCGGACGCAATTTTCGTCCTCTAGGAATGCTTACCCCAGAAATTCCTTGCACCCTCGTTGTAGTACTACCCATTAGCTACTTATTAGCGGAGAGTCTATAATCTCCAGCCATACAGAACTGCCGGAACAATGGGTTTGAACCAGTGGGGTGACCCGAGTGCTTATATTATCAAATTTGACTTTTTTTCCCGTGTTACGAACGAAATTTTTGGCATTTAAGAATACTTATCCCAGAAATTCTTTACCCTCACGTTGTAGTTTTTTCCACTAGCTATTTAAAAGAGTAGCGTCTATAATGCCTAGCCATTAAGAACTACCGAGACAATGGGTAGGAAAGTTGGCCCCCCAATGCGTATTTTATCGAATTAGGGCTTATTTCCATCTTTCGGACGCAATTTTCGTCCTCTATGAATGCTTACCCCAGAAATTCTATACCCCCTCGTTGTAGTACTACTCAATAGCTACTTATTAGAGCAGAGTCTATAATCTCTAGCCTTACAGAACTGCCGGGGCAATGGGTTTAAACCAGTGGGTTGATCCCAGTGCATATATTATCAAATTTGACTTTTTTTCCAGTGTTACGGACGAAATTTTCGGCTTTTAAGAATGTTTATCCCAGAAATTCTTTACCCTCACGTTGTAGTATTTTCCACTAGCTATTTAAAAGAGTAGCGTTATAATTAATGCCTAGCTATAAAGAACTACCGAGACAATGGGTCGGAAAGTGGGCGCCCCTAATGCGTATTTTATCGAATTAGAGCTTATTTTCATCTTTCGGACGCAATTTTCGTTCTCTAAGAATGCTTACCCCAGAAATTCTTTACCCCATCGTTTTAGTAATACCCAATAGCTACTTATTAGAGCAGAGTCTATAATCTCTAGCCATACAGAACTGCCGGGGCAATGGGTTTGAACCAGTGGGGTGACCCCAGTGCATATATTATCAAATTTGACTTTTTTTTCGTGTTACGGACGACATTTTCGGCCTTTAAGAATGCTTATCTCAGAAATTCTTTACCCTCATGTTGTAGTATTTTGCACTAGCTATCTAAAAGAGTAGCGTCTATAATGCCTAGCCATAAAGAACTACTGAGACAACGGGTCGGAAAATTGGCGCCCCCAATGCGTATTTTATCGAATTAGGTCTTATTTCCATCTTTCGGACGCAATTTTCGTCCTCTAGGAATGCTTACCCCAGAAATTCTTAACCCCCTCGTTGTAGTTCTACGCAAAAGCTACTTATTAGAGCAGAGTCTATAATTTCTAGCCATACAGAACTGCCGGGGCAATTGGTTTGACCAAGTGGGGTGACCCCAGTGCATATATTATCAAATTTGACTTTTTTTCCGTGTTACGAACGAAATTTTTGGCATTGAAGAATACTTATCCCAGAAATTCTTTACCCTCACGTTGTAGTTTTTTTCCACTAGCTATTTAAAAGAGTAGCGTCTATAATGCCTAGCCATAAAGAACTACCGAGACAATGGGTAGGAAAGTTGGCCCCCCAATGCGTATTTTATCGAATTAGGGCTTATTTCCATCTTTCGGACGCAATTTTCGTCCTCTATGAATGCTTACCCCAGAAATTCTTTACCCCCTCGTTGTAGTACTACTCAATAGCTACTTTTTAGAGCAGAGTCTATAATCTCTAGCCTTACAGAACTGCCGGGGCAATGGGTTTAAACCAGTGGGTTGATCCCAGTGCATATATTATCAAATTTGACTTTTTTTCCCGTGTTACGGACGAAATTTTCGGCTTTTAAGAATGTTTATCCCAGAAATTCTTTACTCTCACGTTGTAGTATTTTCCACTAGCTATTTAAAAGAGTAGCGTTATAATTAATGCCTAGCCATAAAGAACTACCGAGACAATGGGTCGGAAAGTTGGCACACCAAATGCGTATTTTATCGAATTAGGGCTTATTTAAATCTTTCGGCACAATTTTCGTCCTCTAGGAATACTTACCCCAGAAATTCCTTGCCCCCTAGTTATAGTACTACCCATTAGCTACTTATTAGAGGAGAGTCTATAATCTCTAGCCATACAGAACTGCCGGGGCAATGGGTTTGAACCAGTGGGGTGACCCCAGTGCATATATTATCAAATTTGACTTTTTTCCGTGTTACGGACAAAATTTTCGTCCTTTAAGAATGCTGATATCAGAAATTTTTCGCCTTCATGTTGAAGTATTGTCCACTAGCTTTTTAAAAGAGTAGCGTCTATAATGCCTAGCCATAAAGAACTACCGAGACAATGGTTTGAAAGTTTTGCGTATTTTATCGAATTAGGGCATATTTCCATCTTTCGGATGCAATTTTAGTCCTCTAGGAATGCTTACCCCAGAAATTCCTTCCATCTCGTTGTAGTAATACCCATTAGCTACTTATTAGAGGAGAGTCTATAATCTCTAGCCATACAGAATTGCACGGGCAATGGGTTTGAACCAGTGGGGTGACCCCAGTGCATATATTATCAAATTTGACTTTTTTCCCCCTTGTTACGGACAAAATTTTCGTCCTTTAAGAATGCTGATAGCAGAAATTCTTTGCCATCATGTTGAAGTATTGTCCACTAGCTTTTTAAAGAGTAGGTCTATAATGCCTAGCCATAAAGAACTACCGAGACAATGGTTTGAAAGTTGGCGCCCCCAATGCGTATTTTATCGAATTAGGGCTTATTTTCATCTTTCGGACGCAATTTTCGTCCTCTAGGAATGCTTACCCCAGAAATTCTTTGCCCCTTTGTTGTAGTAATACCCAATAGCTACTTATTAGAGCAGAGTCTATAATCTCTAGCCATACAGAACTGCCGGGGTAATTGGTTTGAACCAGTGGGGTGACCCTAATGCATATATTATCAAATTTGACTTTTTTTCGTGTTACGGACGAAATTCTCGACCTTTAAGAATGCTTACCCCAGAAAATATTTACCCTCACGGTGTAGTATTGTCCACTAGCTATTTAAAAGAGTAGCGTCTATAATGCATAGCTATAAAGAACTACCGAGACAATGTATCGGAAAGTGGGCGCCCCCAATGCGTATTTTATCGAATTAGGGCTTATTTCCATCAGAAATCCTTTGCCCTCTCGTTGTAGTAATACCAAATAGCTACTTATTAGAGCAGAGTCTGTAATCTCTAGCCATACAGAACTGCCGGGGCAATGGGTTTGAACTAGTGGGGTGTCCCTGTTTTAATTGTGTTGTGGGTACTAGTATATCATTTTTTAGATGAACATTCTATTTTGGGTCGATTATATGAGTTTCGAAAATCGCAAATGTGGATTAAACATGCGTTAATCAAATCCTCGACTTAATAGATACTAATTTGCTTGATTCGTCATCATGATATTATTCATGTTATTGTAAATGCTAATTACAAAACCGTAAATATGAGTTAGAAATTTGCAAACCAAATTCAGAATTTTGTTAATGTGACATAAAACATTATGATTTTGTATTTAAATCTTGTAGTCGAACAAAAGTAAAAAAACTAGGAATTTAAAGAAAAATAAAATTGTCGCTCAAGTAGTTTACCAAATGCAATTGCAGGATAACAAATTGAAGGATAGATTTTTATAAACAGAATTGCAGGATGAGAATAGCTGGATAGCTTGACACTAGTGTTTTCTCTCTCTATGTTTTCTGTTTACAAATTTCTAAATTAAAAAAAAAAACTGAGGATTTTCTTATCCCAGGAAAAGATAAGCTTAGCCGTATTTTGGCAGAACTTTTGGGAATTTTAGATCCCCAATATTCTTCAAATGTGTACATTGGCTTTGCAACTATTTTGATATGAGCGTCACTGATGAGTTTTATGTAGACGAAACCCGCGTCTGGCGTACAAAACTATAATTATGGTGCCTTTGATAACAGTTACTATAGAAATACAATACAGAGTGGACGCTACCGGATACCTGTATATAACCAAAAAAAATATATTTTAAAATTGCGTATCTAGCTTTTGCCCACTGGTTATAAAGGTTCTATAATATACACAAGCTAGACACGCAATTTTAATTTACATGAAAATGATATTATTTTAAGTAAACATTCTTAAATAAAGCTGGTCTTTACATGTAATAATTTAAAGCGCTATAGTGATCTTAATGAATAAATTTAAATCGATGATTAAAAATCCTACAGTCAAATGTCACATTGAATCTTTTGTTAAAACATATGCCTAAAATATATTTCTTTTGAAAAAATGCATAATGCAGATATACTTAAAAATCCATCATTTTTCTGTATAACAAAAGAACATTTAACATCGCATTTTATGTCATTGCTTTTCTGAATAAGCTTTACATTTTAAATGACAAATTAAATATATAGCATTTGCGTATCACAAATATAAAATATCAACTTGTTACTTGCTTCTTGCAAAAAGTTGATAATTCGATAGAAGAGGCTTTGGTAAGTATTTAGTAGTCGAATGATTTTATCAATGTTTTAAACTTTTCAAAAATCAATACAGACTGTAAACAAAACTATTTTTGCGGATACTTTACTTCGAGTATTACCATTTGTATATCCCTCCGTGTTTTAAAATTAATTGGGTTCAAGACCAATCCAGTATATCTTATCAAAATCCTTCATTTTTAATTCAATTTTCTATGTGCATACATTTAGAATAATTAAGAGCTGATAAACTCAGTGTATGATAAATATATATTTCCGGTTATGGAATATATTCTTCAGCATTTATTTCCGTATTTTTCTAGAAATTCACAATTACATGTTTGTAGTATAATAATTTCTGTGTCTGTATTAAAAAAAGGTGTTTCGGTTATGGTCATGTTGACCTAGGCTTATCCTCATCAGGTATCCCTAGCCTATTTGTTTCCTCCTTTGTAATATGTAGAATAGTTTAAATTTGATTTCTCTTATGGGGATACTTTTTGTTATAATAAAACACCCATGCAACCACGCATCCCATATTGCAGATAGGACCCGACACAAATATCAATTTCGTGTTTCGGTAGTTAAGCTTGGGATGGTCATTTTGAGATGCATTATTTGAATATAATCAAATATGAAAATTATTCATGTTTATATTGATATATTTATATTTTAATTCTTCTTCAATATATCTAGTTGTTATGACAGATCTACCATCATCAGGGGTCCAACTGTCAATGTTATGTTACATTCTTTAACTTTGATCTACTAAGCATATCTCCAATACTTTTATGTTTGCTATATGCAACTATTTGTGCTGTATTGAATATTTGTACACAGTCTTCGTCGAACTGTAATAAATGCCAGTGTTTCATTATACGTTTCTTTATTTTACGTATATATGGATTATATTTAGTTATTAAAACTAACGGAATACTTTTCTTCTCTTTAGATTTGTTTTGTTGTAATAAATCAGTACGGTAAATTGATAAAGCATCAGTAATACTATCAACTATTTCAGCGTTATCATAACCCCTATCTAATAATTTCACTTTGAAATTAATTAGATTGTTTATTAATTTGTTATGGTCACTTGTATTTCTAATTTGCCGTATTGCTTCACCATTAATAAATCCTCTGAATACATGCTGTGAGTGACAGCTATTTCTGTGCAGAAACAGATAAGAATTTGTTTCTTTAAAATGTATTTCAAGGTCAAGGATGCCATATGTTGTAAATCGTTGACCTTTAATTACATCAACATCCAAGAACGACATTTTATCGTTTTTGATTTCATAGGTGAACTTTAATAAGGGGTTATAATCATTTGCTAGACGAAAAAAATCTACAATTTCATCTGATGTTTCATCATATATTATGAATCCATCGTCTCTATATCTGCCATGATAGAATATTTTGTCTTTATGTTGAAATGCAGAAATAATTTGATTCATTATTTCAAACATAAGTATGTCACAGATTTCCGGTGAAGGAACTGCACCAATTGCCGTACCTATTACTTGTTTGTAAATTTTCCCATCAAATTCAAATACATTGTTTTCTAAAACAATTCTCAACAAATGTATCAATACATTGACTGGCGGAGCATTGACTTTGAAGTTTGATTTGTCAAAACTGTCATAGGCTTGTTCAACCGCACCCAATAACGCTTCTTGAGGTAGATTAGTAAACATCTGTGTTATATCACATGAAACCAAAAGGCTGTTTGCCATAGGTTTTAATTTCTCAATGATATTAATGAACGATTTGTATCCCCATAAGATAAATCAAATTTAAACTATTCTACATATTACAAAGGAGGAAACAAATAGGCTAGGGATACCTGATGAGGATAAGCCTAGGTCAACATGACCATAACCGAAACACCTTTTTTTAATACAGACACAGAAATTATTATACTACAAACATGTAATTGTGAATTTCTAGAAAAATACGGAAATAAATGCTGAAGAATATATTCCATAACCGGAAATATATATTTATCATACACTGAGTTTATCAGCTCTTAATTATTCTAAATGTATGCACATAGAAAATTGAATTAAAAATGAAGGATTTTGATAAGATATACTGGATTGGTCCTGGACCCGATTGATTTTAAAATGGTTATAAAGGTTCTATAATATACAAAAGATAGATACGCAATTTTAATTTACATGAAAATTATTTTATTTTAAGTAAACATTCTTAAATAAAGCTGGTCTTTACATGTTATAATTTAAAACACTATAGTGATCTTAATGAATAAATTTAAATCGATGATTAAAAATCCTACAGCCAAATGTCAAATTGAATCTTTTGTTAAAACATATGCCTAAAATATATTTCTTTTGAAAAAAATTGATAATGCAGGTATACTTAAATATCCATCATTTTTCTGTATTACAAAAGAACATTTAACATCGCATTTTATGTCATTGCTTTTCTGAATAAGCTTTACATTTTAAATGACAAACTAAATATATAGCATTTGCGTATCACAAATATAAAATATCCACTTGTTACTTGCTTCTTGCAAAAAGTTGATAATTCGATAGAAGAGGCTTTGGTAAGTATTTAGTAGTCGAATGATTTTATCAATGTTTTAAACTTTTCAAAAATCAATACAGACTGTAAACAAAACTATTTTTGCGGATACTTTACTTCGAGTATTACCATTTGTTTATCGCTTCGCGGCTATTGAATTTCGCGTTTTTCTGATTTACTTAATGGTTTTTTTTATAAGGAAAAATCCAAGTTTTATATTTTCGCGTCTATTTATATTCGCGTAATTTTTCTACTCCCGAAAATAAATCGCTCGCGAAAATAGTTTGATTTACAGTATATGCAATGATTTTTTATCTGTACGATCACAATTATAAGAATGTCAAAACAAGGCATAACTTTAGATAATTTAAGTATTTTATTCAGCTGTTACACTCTTTCATGATGTGGATTTATTTCAGTTTAAGTCTGGAAGATTCTCGTGCAATCAGTTAATTTGCATAATTAATTTGAAAGTGTGATTATGTTGATGAATATACAATCACATCATCTTTTTATTTAGTTTTAAAATTATATTCAATTTTTAAATGCTTTTCTGTCAGGAACAGATGATTTGAGATTTGCTTAACAGAATATTTGAACCACAATGAAAAAAGGTAGTGTGAATTGTCTTTTTGTAGACTTTTATTCTGTGAACAAAAAAGAAAGTGAATGAAAGTTAAGAACAAGGCAAATGTGTTGTCATATCACAGCAACATGTTATCGGCCGGTTTTGCATTACATTTTCATTACTGGATGAAAAACACAAGACTATCCATCACATTGAGCTAACCAATGCTGTTGAAGGAGTAATAATATTCTATATTCATACATACATTACTAGATTTATTTCTGTTGTTTTACTCTGCTGCACAATTGAGTTAATAATTAATAAAATTAAGAATAGAAATACGGAAGCGTGTCAAAAAAACAAAACAAAACAAAAACCGACAACAGCCAAAAGCCACAAAAGAGTCTTCGATGCAGCGAGAAAGTCCTGCATCCGAAGAAACCTTTCAGCTGGCTTCTAAAAAAATATTTATATTAGTTCAGTTTCTGCCGGTCCTAAAAATAATATGTATACTAGTTCAGTGATAATGGATGAAATACTAAACTCCGAATTATACACAAAAAAATCAAATTAAAAAAGTCATACAAGACTAACAAAGGCCAGACTTGGGAGAGGCGTACAATTGGGGCGGGATTAAACATGTTTTTTTAAGATATCAACCTTCCTCCTATACCCCTAGCGAATGTATGAAAAACAAACACACAACAGTACTCACAGTAAAACTCACTTTAAGAGTTTAAGACTATTGTTTTAGTATTTATATTCTGTATCATTCAAATGTCACCGTTTGCCTTGAGTTAAATAAAGGCAACAGTGGTATACCGCTGTTCAAAAGTCATTAATCAATTTAGTGAAAACAAATCCGGGTTAAAAACAAAGAAAACACATCAACTATTAGTGGAAAACAACGAAATATCAGAAACACACAAATGATTCAAATCGTGCCTTGTTAATAGCAAATGTTGATGTTGCCGTACATGATGCATAATGTTTGGCCGGGATTTTGAAAGTTTAACCACTTTTTTCACCTATCCATCGTATGATTGATCAATTCAACTGAGTGGGCGTGTTTTCAAACAGTGGCATCATAGAAGTTACAGTTACTTGAAGACTATAATTTTTTAGAGGTATGAAATGACGACGAAGATATGTTTACGAAATTCAAATCCTCCTCTGTTACATGAACTATGATTTACATCAGTGTGCCCTGGTAGTTGGTGCAAATCGCTCTGTATGTCTATAAATAGTTTGTGCATGCGCAAAACTGATAAACGCATTTGTTTCATAACCTTAAATAATTTTTTCAAACCAATTCATAATATCATTAAAAATCCAAAAGCATCAAGTAAATACTAGTAGTAAATAGTTCAAATGTTTATGTGTGAGTTTTGTTACATTTTCGCACATGCGCAAACCATGAAGAGTCAAATATTTATTTCTTTTAAATACGTCAAATGCAAGTAATTTCCCCACCAAACCATATAATATTTTTCACTAAAAGAAGGTCAAGGAACAAGTTTTGTAGAAAAATAAGTATTTTTGAACTCGAAAAAACAGCGATTTTTTAAAAAGGCCGTGGCCATCTTGAAAAAATGATTTTTTTTCATGGCCAGCAGTTTTTTCTTAAAAAGTATGGGTGCTATAAACAGTTTCGTATAAAAAACTAGGGGTTATTCCCCGACTAAAAATAACCATGGTGGGAAACCCCTGTTTATTTACTCAATTGGTGAAAAAGTATCATGTTTTTTGTATTTGATTGTAAAAATTAGTTAATTAGCTTTGAATTAAAACAGGTTGAATGATTGAAATAATTTTAAAAATCATATTAACTTTACATGTTTTGAGGGGAGACAACACTGTAAACAACCTGTTTTTTTGGCAGTGAAAATTGAAAACTTATTTGCAGCCACTGTAGCTCTTTTCGGAGCAGGAAACCGTACCCTGAAACAAGATTTTTTTGAAAGGCCAGGTAAAAACCTACAAATTTCATACAGTTTTGATTATGTAAAATGTGCATGGATCATGTCTTCATGGGTGTGCACATGACCAGGTTTCAAGTTTTTTATGTTCAAATTAGACCTTTTTTCCCCCATGTTCATTGGATGGAATATTTTTAATATATTACAAGTACACATTATTTTTATTTCATTATAAACTAGAGAACATTCTGATTCCAGTGATATCTAGTTTTATACAAGTATCTTTATTAATCAGTCCACCACTAAGGGTCACTTATGCATGGTCCCTCAAAATGTGACGTCATAGAAAAAAACTGTTGATTGCACCCTATATAATAATTATGCTTCGTGCTAATGTTCATGCTTGTATCATCATTTGCACAATTCCCTCGTTTTTGCTTGCTAATATCTTCCACTAAGACGTCAGGCTGTCGTATTAACTGGCACAAGAAATACAGACTTACAAAATAATTGTCAGTAAAAGGGACAAGAATGGGTGTATTGACTTCTTAATGAGAAGTAGTGTTGTTCGAACCTTTTTATGAGTTTTCTAAAGTTCGCATTAGACGAGTGTAAAACATATACGTTCAGTACAATTATCATTTAAATTACGACAAAAGTGTAACGGAAATACTTGTAATTACGAACCTATATTAATCTGATATTAACCATATTAATTAAATCAAGGTTAACCTGGAAGAGATAGACGATAGAGTTTTTGAAAATTATTTGAAATATGAACATTAGTTGTTAAAACGATTTAAATTATAGGACATCAATCAGCTATATGCGAATTTTATGTTATGACGTCACGGTTACTTCGTAATATAATGTTATATTAATCATTGTCAAACTAAAACTGAGACAATTGCAGAATTTAACAGTTGTTTCTAAGGTGCACACAGACTTTTCCAATCTTAATCATACTATAATGATGATAAAAACACGGAAAATCATAAAATAATAGAAAACACCAACATTCCGTCATGAACTGATATTTTCATTTACTAGTAAAATGTAAAATACTCAAAAACATAAAACGAAGGGAAACACCTGTCAAAATCCTGACAGCTGGCTACAAGCATTCCCCTATATGCAACCTTGTGAAAAAAACCTGGTTTTACAGCTAGCTTGGCCTCTCACTTGTGTGATAGTCGGATACGGTTCCATTACATTGAAAACATTGTGTGAACACAACAAAAAGCCAAAAAAAGGTAAAAATGTCAAAAATGTCAATGCATTTTTAACCTGTTTGGGTTGAACACATCCATTGGAATAGTCTGTACTAGTCAACATATCTTAAGTTTGTGCAGGAACCCGCAACTGACAAAATTTGACATTTTAGTCCTTACATTTTGTATATTTTAAAGTACCCTAATAAGACAAAACAATCGAAGTTTTATAAATATACACGTATACGTGCACTTTTATAATGTCGATGTCTTTCCGACGAAGTTCATATCTGTATCATTTGAATAATCCCAAAATCAGTGTGGTAAGGAACGACCATCTACTAAAATGTATGAAAAGGGGGTGAGTTGATATGTTTTTATTCTTTAAAAATATATTATGATCTCTAAATTGATGAACAAATTGTACTGTTCACATGGTTCAAGCAGAATTTTTTTAAATACCTCTTCGTACCTCTATAAAGAAAAACCTGATAGTTAACACTGGAACAAGTATTGTTTTCCTAAAATGAAAATAATAATTATTTGAAAGACAGTTTACTTTCTCAGATAAACATGAAAAACACGACAAAACGATTGTAAGGCTACACGATTAGAAATATTTGATAAATGACTTTAGTATATACATAGATATTGGTCATTTGATTGACTAAAACAACTCATCTACAGAAGAAACACGAGAACACTAAACCAATGTCACGTGAATGATTTGAATGATAAACAAAACCCGAAACGTATAAAATCGTAATAAAATATCTGAATAACAAAAAGCCATCTTTTTTAATGGAACATATGTTGGAAATAAACACTGGTTATAATAGTTCTGTAATGTACAAAAGCTAGATAGTATTTACATGAATGTAATTTAATTTTAAGAAAAACATAAATAAATCAGGCTTTTGTTGAAAAAGTAAATCACTTAAGTTATCTTTAAGTATACTACAGTTATGTGACAAAACGGATCTTCTGTAAGAAAATATTGTAATTCCTCAAATCTATTTCTTTATGAAAATACATGATGCATATTAACTATCTATCTTTTTTCTGTATAACAAAAGGACCTTTTTTGTTATAGCATCATTGAATACGCTTTACATTTCAAATGCCAAACTTAACAAAATCAAATCATGTACAATATATCTATAATACTAAAATAACGAGGTCCGATTTGTCAGCCGTCATCGGGTAAAAACGACAAATCAAAGAATTCAACTTTATATATAGCTAATATAGGACAATGGTGTAGATTAAAAATTACACCACTGCAGACCCTTTTGTTTTCCACATAATTAATATTGCCAATAATTAACAAGTTCCGGGTCGAATCCGATACCGATATCAATATTATATTCATCTGTTACCTTTTACCTTATCTGTACGTTCCGCATCTGACAGGCGCACCACCAAACGCTGTATTTAGGATTTTGCTATATACACGGGTCATTATCACAGGGTTGACACTACTAAATTCAATCATTGTCAAATTGTTCCCTATTGCAGTATTTCAATCAGTAAGACTTTCTAAGATAACAATACGAATTCTAAAAATCTGGATTTAAAAATAAGGCATATAGCATGTATAGGTACAGTTTTAAATATGTTAGCGAGCATGACGTAATTAGTTATCAAAAGTACCAGGGTTATAATTTTATACGCAAGACGCGCGTTTCGTCTACATAAGACTCATCAGTGACGCTCAGATCAAAGGAGTTAAAAAGCCAAATCAATACAAAGTTGAAGAGCATTGAGGATCCAAAATTCCAAAAAGTTGTGCCAAATACGGCTAAGGTAATCTACTCCTGGGGTAAGAAAATCCTTAGTTTTTCGAAAAATTCAAGGTTTTGTAAACAGAAAATTTATAAAAAATGACCATATAATTGATATTCATGTCAACACCGAAGTGCTGACTACTGGGCTGGTGATACCCTCGGGGACGAAACGTCCACCAGCAGTGGCATCGACCCAGTGTTGTAAATAGTTATCAAAAGTACCAGGATTATAATTTTGTAAGCCAGACGCGCGTTTCGTCTACATAAGACTCATCAGTGACGCTCAGATCAAAAGAGTTAAAAAGCCAAATCAATACAAAGTTGAAGAGCATTGAGGATCTAAAATTCCAAAAAGTTGTGCCAAATACGGCTAAGGTAAAACAGAAAATAAAATAATTCAACTTTCATGATTTATAACTAATATAGAACAATGCTGTTGATTAAAAAATACTCCATTCCAGGACCTTTTGTTTTCCAAATAATTAATATTAATACCAGTAATCACTAGTAGCACGATTTCAGTCTGAAACGGTCATTTTGGTCTGATCGTATCTTAATTGACTGGATTTACCGCTAGAGAAAAACGTCAAGACTTGTCAGATCGTTAAGTCTCCGTTCGGATCGATAGTCTCATTAGGTAAATTAGTTCGTTAAGGCATGTAAAGATATTTAAGACTGTATCTTCTAGCGAGCAGTTTAGATCCGTTAAGACCGTGTCAGACCGAAACAGAACAAAACTCAAAATCAACTTCAAAAGTGTCAGACCATGTTTAGATCCGTTCAGTATGCCGGTATGATACCACGAGCTACGCCCCTTCTGCTTGATTAGTGCATTTTAGATTAATTATATATTTATTTGAAGTTAAAGTATTATATCATGTATATCTCTCGAATAAATAATGTTAAAAAAAAGTACGGATGGCAACGAGTACTCGAGTACTCGGGTACTCGCTCGGAATACCGAGTACTCGAGTAGAGTTTTAGTACTCGGATACTCGTTTGCTTTTTATACATCTTGAGATAGTTCTCTTCACATTTCCACTCAATTTTAGTTCTGTTGAAATTTCTCTTTCGTAATACTCAATAAAATAAATTAATAACATAACTATGTTTATCCTGAGGATACTATCTGTTATAGTAGTACCAGCAACGTCCTTTCCTTTCGAGAAAATATTTTCATGTGCACTCCTTGTAACAAAAAAATAGAGAGTTTAACAGTCTTTCGTCTGAAATTGTTGACCAGATCATATTTTAAACGAACACAAATTCAAAGTAACCTGCGGGGAACCCTACACAACTGATTGAGACATTTTTAACGGTGTTTGTACACGGATCAACACTTTCATGGATTAATAATTAACTCATCACAAGCCGTAAAAAATTACCTTTGTTTGTTAATCAAGACTTCGGATTGGTATGAGATGTATATTTAAATTAATTTAATTACTCTTTTTTTAAAGCTTAACTATAATTGTTTAATTTACAAATTTAGAGATATGCGAAAGTATGAGAGCGACATTCAACCACAAAAGTTGAAAATAAACTAACAACGTCATGGCTAAAGAAAAAAAAAGAAAATCAGACAAACGATAGTGCAAAAAAAAAAACAACACAGAAAATATATTGTCTACTTTGTCGGACTTAAAATGCAAATATTTTTAATTTTTGCTTATAAAATATTTTGATTTTATTGAAATTTGGCTCATAAACACGTAAAGAAACAATAATTGCTATTATGATAGGTTATTTGTAAAAACGGCAGTCGTTTATTTATTGTTTCATTGACACAAAAAACAGAGGAGCAAGCTATGTTTGTAGTACGTTTGTATTTCGTCAATGTGTTTATGAAAGGTAATAACAAAAGCACTGCATCCCACCTAAAATCTAACTTAAACTTTTCAATAGACGTTTAAGATTCATCCGAGTACTTGCGAGTACTCGAGTATTATGACCGAGTATCCGAGTATTAAATTTCAGATCTTTTGACATCCCTAAAAAAAAGTAATTAAAGATTAAATCCTCTGTTGATTCTTTATTTCTGTTGTTGTTTGTTGGGTAACTAATAAATTATTCGTCTATATATGTTGCTTATTTTCTAATAAATATTAGTTTATGTATTTATATTAACTATAAAGTGCAAGGACGTATGGTAATTATATACACATGAACCCTTTGTAAACATATTTTTCGTATTTGAAAATTAGAAACGGAAATATCTTAAACATAACCTAAAAAAGGCGATGTTGTATATTTGGCAACGAGACAATCAATTGAAATGAAGCCAAAGCAAAAATTAACACATGCGTATTTTTGTTTTAATTCGTATTCTGTTGATATGTCCTACTTTACTATTACCGTTGGAGCTGGGTTTTTTTATTATTATTTTCGTCCTAGTTATTCTGTTAAAATCGGAAACGCTTCTATTACCATAGCTTTGTACTGTACAACCTCAGAGTGTACAACATTTCATTAAACAATTATTTATTTTACACAAAGGTGCGTCTAAACACCACCAAGGTCGCCAACGTACATGAAGCTGACCATGATACTGCATTCAGTCTGTTTAGAGACAGCGTTAAAACTATAAATAAAGTATCACCGTATAAAGATTTTCATCCAAACAATTAATGTATCCTTATGTTTATTTTCTAACCCATGCATATGTATATAGCAGCAGTGGCAGATTAACTGACCCCCCTTCCCAAAAAAATGTTCTAACATAATTTGTTTGCCACTTCTTGTCCAGAGCGGAAATTCATCACAACAGAGCTTGATTTGACTTCTTAATTGGCCGTTATTTAATACAAACGTCCAGATGTATGTGTAGTTATATACGTGATTAATGACAACTTATCGGTGGGTGTGTAAATATTCACACCGGTGTGTAATGTCTCTGCAAAAGTTTTGATATAAAATACATTTACATGCATGTTGATTTGAAAAGTACGAATTTATATTGGTTTATAATACAATACAGATTAAAATCGATTTACAGGTGAATTTTCTGGTCTGTGTATAAAGAATTGGTACAAATTTGTGGATGTTTTTTTCTTATTTATTTCGAAAACGTCTATTTGTGTATTTATTGAGCAACAAATTAAACTGGCTAATTTTTTTTTAATACCATACATGTACAATATTTGTTTTTTTTAACGGAATGTCGTATTTCCTTCCCCTCTTAATTGATAAGTTCAAGGTCGACGGGTTCAAACAGAAAGATTTTGAAAGCAGAGAAAACTGTTTATCTTATAATCGGCATGACTTTATCAGATGACAATACCAAAACTTAAATAAAGCTTACGCATAGTTATATACTTTAATTCAGTCACGGACCCGGGATATCACGGGCGTGTTCTAGTAAGTATTACAAATATGTTATCTTAACTGGTAATTTATTGGTAATAAGATAAAAGATCATTTTGTAAAGTATTCAGCAGCCGAATGATTGTATTTATCATTTGTCATTAGGGATGTCAAAAGATCTGAAATTGAATACTCGGATACTCGTTCATGATACTTGAGTACTCGTGAGTACTCAACTGAATCTAAAACGTCCAATAAAAGTTTAGATTTTAGGTGAGATAAACATATTAACGAAAGACAATCGTACTACAAACATAGCTTAATCCTCTGTTTTTTTTGTGTCAATTAAACAATGAATTTATGAACGCTGTTTCTACAAATAACCCATCGCCATAGCAATTATTTTTTGTGTGTGTGTCCTTGAACCAAATTCTAATGAAATTAAAAATAATTGCATATAAAGTCCGACAAAGTAGAAAATATATGTCTCATCTGTTCCTGAGAATTCGAAGTTTCTATTTTTTATTATACAACTTGTACATTAATTTGTAAACAACAATATTGGACTTCTAATTTCTTGTGCCTTTTCATGTTGCTCAGTCTTACTTTTTCTGTGTTTTTAGTGGTTTTTTTTCACTTTCGTTTTTTGCCATGACGTTGTCAGTTTATTTTCGACTTTTGGGTTTGTATGTCGCTCTCGTACTTTCGACTATCTTAAAATTGTAAATTAAACAATTATAGTTACGTTTCAAATACAGAGTAATTAAATTAATTGAAATGTTCATCTCATACCAATCACGTTTACAAAGACCCCTTGATTAACAAACAAAGGTAAGTTTTTACGGCTTATGATGAGTGTAGATCCGTGTTCAGACACCGTAAAAATGTCATTTATCATTTACGTAGATTTTACCACAGGTCACTTCTATTTTGTTCTTGTTTAGAAATATAATACGGCCACCAATTTCAGACGAAAGACTGTTTGACTTTTTAGCTCCAAATGGGCCAAGTGACGTTTTCCCATCACTTTGCGTCCGTCGTCCGTCGTCCGTCTTCGTCCGTCGTCTGTCGTCGTCCGTCGTCGTTAACTTTTACAAAAATCTTCTCCTCTGAAACAACAGGGCTAAAGTAAACCAAACTTGGCCACAATCATCATTGAAGTATTGTTAAAAAAATGTGTCCGGTGACCCGGCCAATCAACCAAGATGGTCGCCATGGCTAAAAATAGAAAATAGGGGTAAAATGCAGTTTTTGGCTTATAACTCAAAAACCAAAGCATTTAGAGCAAATCTGACAGGATTAAATAGTTTTTTTATTATTATTTTCGTCCTAGTTATTCTGTTAAAATCGGAAACGTTTCTATTACCATAGCTTTGTACTGTACAACCTCAGAGTGTACAACATATCATTAAACAATTATTTATTTTACACAAAGGTGCGTCTAAACACCACCAAGGTCGCCAACGTACATGAAGCTGATCATGATACTGCATTCAGTCTGTGTAGAGACAGCGTTAAAACTATAAATAAAGTATCACCGTATAAAGATTTTCATCCAAACAATTAATGTATCCTTATGTTTATTTTCTCACCCATGCATATGTTTATAGCAGCAGTGGCAGATTAACTGACCCCCCCCCCCCTTCCCAAAAAATGTTCTAACATAATTTGTTTGCCACTTCTTGTCCAGAGCGGAAATTCATCACAGCAGAGCTTGATTTGACTTCTTAATTGGCCGTTATTTAATACAAACGTCCAGATGTATGTGTAGTTATATACGTGATTAATGACAACTTATCGGTGGGTGTGTAAATATTCACACCTGTGTGTAATGTCTCTGCAAAAGTTTTGATATAAAATACATTTACATGCATGTTGATTTGAAAAGTACGAATTTATATTGGTTTATAATACAATACAGATTAAAATCGATTTACAGGTGACATTTCTGGTCTGTGTTTTAAAGAATTGGTACAAATTTGTGGATGTTTTTTTCTTATTTATTTCGAAAACGTCTATTTGTGTATTTATTGAGCAACAAATTAAACTGGCTAATTTTTTTTTTAATACCATACATGTACAATATTTGTTTTTTTTAACGGAATGTCGTATTTCCTTCCCCTCTTAATTGATAAGTTCAAGGTCGACGGGTTCAAACAGAAAGATTTTGAAAGCAGAGAAAACTGTTTATCTTATAATCGGCATGACTTTATCAGATGACAATACCAAAACTTAAATAAAGCTTACGCATAGTTATATACTTTAATTCAGTCACGGACCCGGGATATCACGGGCGTGTTCTAGTAAGTATTACAAATATGTTATCTTAACTGGTAATTTATTGGTAATAAGATAAAAGATCATTTTGTAAAGTATTCAGCAGCCGAATGATTGTATTTATCATTTGTCATTAGGGATGTCAAAAGATCTGAAATTGAATACTCGGATACTCGTTCATGATACTTGAGTACTCGTGAGTACTCAACTGAATCTAAAACGTCCAATAAAAGTTTAGATTTTAGGTGAGATAAACATATTAACGAAAGACAATCGTACTACAAACATAGCTTAATCCTCTGTTTTTTTTGTGTCAATTAAACAATGAATTTATGAACGCTGTTTCTACAAATAACCCATCGCCATAGCAATTATTTTTTGTGTGTGTGTCCTTGAACCAAATTCTAATGAAATTAAAAATAATTGCATATAAAGTCCGACAAAGTAGAAAATATATGTCTCATCTGTTCCTGAGAATTCGAAGTTTCTATTTTTTATTATACAACTTGTACATTAATTTGTAAACAACAATATTGGACTTCTAATTTCTTGTGCCTTTTCATGTTGCTCAGTCTTACTTTTTCTGTGTTTTTAGTGGTTTTTTTTTCACTTTCGTTTTTTGCCATGACGTTGTCAGTTTATTTTCGACTTTTGGGTTTGTATGTCGCTCTCGTACTTTCGACTATCTTAAAATTGTAAATTAAACAATTATAGTTACGTTTCAAATACAGAGTAATTAAATTAATCGAAATGTTCATCTCATACCAATCACGTTTACAAAGACCCCTTGATTAACAAACAAAGGTAAGTTTTTACGGCTTATGATGAGTGTAGATCCGTGTTCAGACACCGTAAAAATGTCATTTATCATTTACGTAGATTTTACCACAGGTCACTTCTATTTTGTTCTTGTTTAGAAATATAATACGGCCACCAATTTCAGACGAAAGACTGTTTGACTTTTTAGCTCCAAATGGGCCAAGTGACGTTTTCCCATCACTTTGCGTCCGTCGTCCGTCGTCCGTCTTCGTCCGTCGTCTGTCGTCGTCCGTCGTCGTTAACTTTTACAAAAATCTTCTCCTCTGAAACAACAGGGTTAAATTAAACCAAACTTGGCCACAATCATCATTGAAGTATCGTTAAAAAAATGTGTCCGGTGACCTGGCCAATCAACCAAGATGGTCGCCATGGCTAAAAATAGAAAATAGGGGTAAAATGCAGTTTTTGGCTTATAACTCAAAAACCAAAGCATTTAGAGCAAATCTGACAGGATTAAATAGTTTTTTTATTATTATTTTCGTCCTAGTTATTCTGTTAAAATCGGAAACGTTTCTATTACCATAGCTTTGTACTGTACAACCTCAGAGTATACAACATATCATTAAACAATTATTTATTTTACACAAAGGTGCGTCTAAACACCACGAAGGTCGCCAACGTACATGAAGCTGATCATGATACTGCATTCAGTCTGTGTAGAGACAGCGTTAAAACTATAAATAAAGTATCACCGTATAAAGATTTTCATCCAAACAATTAATGTATCCTTATGTTTATTTTCTCACCCATGCATATGTATATAGCAGCAGTGGCAGATTAACTGACCCCCCTTCCCAAAAAATGTTCTAACATAATTTGTTTGCCACTTCTTGTCTAGAGCGGAAATTCATCACAGCAGAGCTTGATTTGACTTCTTAATTGGCCGTTATTTAATACAAACGTCCAGATGTATGTGTAGTTATATACGTGATTAATGACAACTTATCGGTGGGTGTGTAAATATTCACACCTGTGTGTAATGTCTCTGCAAAAGTTTTGATATAAAATACATTTACATGCATGTTGATTTGAAAAGTACGAATTTATATTGGTTTATAATACAATACAGATTAAAATCGATTTACAGTTGAAATTTCTGGTCTGTGTTTTAAAGAATTGGTACAAATTTGTGGATGTTTTTTTCTTATTTATTTCGAAAACGTCTATTTGTGAATTTATTGAGCAACAAATTAAACTGGCTATTTTTTTTTATACCATACATGTACAATATTTGTTTTTTTTAAACGGAATGTTGTATTTCCTTCCCCTCTTAATTGATAAGTTCAAGGTCGACGGGTTCAAACAGAAAGATTTTGAAAGCAGAGAAAACTGTTTATCTTATAATCGGCATGACTTTATCAGAATACCAAAACTTAAATAAGGCTTACGCATAGTTATATACTTTAATTCAGTCACGGACCCGGGATATCACGGGCGTGTTCTAGTAAGTATTACAAATATGTTATCTTAACTGATAATTTATTGGTAATAAGATAAAAGATCATTTTGTAAAGTATTCAGCAGCCGATTGATTTTATTTATCATTTGTCATTAGGGATGTCAAAAGATCTGAAATTTAATACTCGGATACTCGTTCATGATACTTGAGTACTCGTGAGTACTCAACTGAATCTAAAACGTCCATAGAAAAATTTAGATTTTTGGTGAGATAAACATATTAACGAAAGACAATCGTACTACAAACATAGCTTAATCCTCTGTTTTTTTGTGTCAATTAAACAATGAATTAACGAACGCTGTTTCTACAAATAACCCATCACCATAGCAATTATTTTTTTGTGTGTGTGTCCTTGAACCAAATTCTAATGAAATTAAAAATAATTGCATATAAAGTCCGACAAAGTAGAAAATATATGTCTCATCTGTTCCTGAGAAGTTTCTATTTTTTATTATACAACTTGTACATTAATTTGTAAACAACAATATTGGACTTCTAATTTCTTGTGCCTTTTCATGTTGCTCAGTCTTACTTTTTCTGTGTTTTTAGTGGGTTTTTTTCACTTTCGTTTTTTGCCATGACGTTGTCAGTTTATTTTCGACTGTTGGGTTTGTATGTCGCTCTCGTACTTTCGACTATCTTAAAATTGTAAATTAAACAATTATAGTTACGTTTCAAATACAGAGTAATTAAATTAATTGAAATGTTCATCTCATACCAATCACGTTTACAAAGACCCCTTGATTAACAAACAAAGGTATGTTTTTACGGCTTATGATGAGTGCAGATCCGTGTTCAGACACCGTAAAAATGTCATTTATCATTGACGTAGATTTTACCACAGGTCACTTCTATTTTGTTCTTAGAAATATAATACGGCCACCAATTTCAGACGAAAGACTGTTTGACTTGTTAGCTCCAAAGGGCCAAGTGTCGTTTTCCCATCACTTTGCGTCCGTCGTCCGTCGTCCGTCTTCGTCCGTCGTCTGTCGTCGTCCGTCGTCGTTAACTTTTACAAAAATCTTCTCCTCTGAAACAACTGGGTTAAATTAAACCAAACTTGGCCACAATCATCATTGAAGTATCTAGTTTAAAAAATGTGTCCGGTGACCCGGCCAATCAACCAAGATGGTCGCAATGGTTAAAAATAGAACATAGGGGTAAAATGCAGTTTTTGGCTTATAACTCAAAAACCAAAGCATTTAGAGCAAATCTGACAGGATTGAATTGTTAATAAGGTCAAGATCTATCAGCCCTGCAATTTTCAGATGAATTGGACAGCCTGTTGTTGGGTGGCTGCCCCTGCATTGGTAATTTTAAGAAAATTTTGCTATTTTTGGTTATTATCTTGAATATTATTATAGATAGAGATAAACTGTAAACAGCAATAATGTTCAGCAAAGTAAGATTTACAAATAAGTCAACATGACCGAAATGGTGAGTTGACCCCTTTAGGAGTTATTGTCCTTTATAGTCAATGTTTAACCATTTTTCGTAAATCTTAGTAATCCTTTACACAAATCTTCTTTGAAAATTCTAGGCCAAATAAATCCAAACTTGGCAACAATCTTCTTTGGGGTATTTAGTTTAAAAAAATGTGTCCGATGACCCGGTCATCCTATCAAGATGGCTGCCACGGCTAAATATAGAACACAGGGGTAAAATGCAGTTTTTTGCTTATAACTCAAAAACCAAAGCATTTAGGGCAAATCTGACAAGGGGTTAAGTTGTTTTTTAGGTCAAGATATATCTGATCTGAAATTTTCAGATGAATCGGACAACCCGTTATTGGGTTGCTGCCCCTGAATTGGTAATGTTAAGGAAATTTTGCTGTTTTTGGTTATTTTCATGAATATTATTATAGATAGAGATAAACAGTAAACAACAATAATGTTCAGCAAAGTAAGATTTACAAATAAGTGAACATGACCGAACCGGTCAATTGACCCCTATTGTCCTTTTTAGTCAATTTTTAACAATTTTCGTAAAATTTGTAAATTTTTACTAACATTTTCCACTGAAACTACTGGGCCAGGTTCATTATATATAGAGATAATTGTAAGCAGCAAGAATGTTCAGTAAAGTAAGATGTACAAATACATCACCATCACCAAAACACAATTTTGTCATGAATCCATCTGCTTCCTTTGTTTAATATTCACATAGACCAAGGTGAGCGACACAGGCTCTTTAGAGCCTCTAGTTATATTTTGTTACAAGTAGTCTACCTGAAAACATTTCCTCGAGAGGAAACTTCAAAGGATGTTGCTGGTACAACTATAACAAAAAATATCCTCAGGAGAAACATTTGTATGTTGTTTACTGATTTTATTTAGTATTACAAAGGGGATATTTCAACGGAACTAAAGTGAGTGGAAATGTGAAGAGAGACATATATCTTAAGACGTATAACAGTCAAACGAGTATCCGAGTTCTTAAACTGTACTCGAGTACTCGGCTTTCCGATCGATTACCCGAGTACTCGAATACTCAGTGCCATCTCTATCTATAATTTTTTTAACTTGTCATAATTTAACATGTGAAATGATTTTTAATCTGCACAAGCAATTTTGATCGTGATCTTTAGGATGTCAAAACAATGCATGACTTTATATATTGTTTTGTTTGTATTTTATCAAATGTCACACTTTTTAATGAAGTGGACTGAATTAAGTTTAACCTGGAAATTTCACTTGTAATCAGTTAGTTCTGATAACTAACTTTCATTATCTGGTTTTCATTACTTCTGTTTTCGTATGTTTATCTATTGCTGTATAAACGGCCACAGCGTCTTTAGTTCAGCTTTTATGTTTATGATTCCGCATAACAAGGTTCTATCCGAAGCTTTTTATAATATATAGTATATACTATGTATTATTCTCGATAATAACTTTTGTCGCATGCAGACAACCCTGGCCGTATTCGGTGCAACTTTTTGGTTCTTTGTACTTGTTTTGGCTTTCAAAAACTTGTTTCATCTAGTCATAGTTTTGTGAAGACGCAACGCACGTCTGGCGTATATTTTGTTTTAATCTGGAACCTTTTGATGGCTATTATTCGTTTATTTCTCTGTTATATAGTTTCTCTCATTTATTTATTGTAGTCCTGTCGTGTAATGCTTCCATTGTAATGTTATAATTAACATTGTCAATAAATCTGGAGGTTTGGCATGCCACAAAACCAGGTTCAACCCACCATTTTTTCATAAAATGCCCTGTTAACAAGTCAGGGAAATGGCCATTGTTACATTATAGTTCGTTTATGTGTGTGTTACATTTTTGGTGTTTTTGTTGTGTCATATTTGAAACGTTTTCCTCAGTTTTAGTTTGTAACCCGGATTTGTTCTTTTTCTTTCGATTTATGATCACGAACAGCGGTATACTACTGTTGCTTTTATTTATAAACAATGTCATTATATCTGTTCCTGTTGGAAGAAATATTATATACCATATGTTCCATTAGGAACTATGGAACGCCAAAACTGTCTTGTTATGACCATTTTTCATTTTATGATGTGCATTTACCTTTATATGATGTGCACTTGTCATTATATGATGTGCAAACACCTTTGTATGACGTGCAAATATACTTATATGATGTGCATAAATACTTATATGATGTGCAAATGTTCTTATATGATGTGCAAACATACTTATATGATGTGCAAACATTCTTATATGATGTACAAATATCCTTATATTATGTGCACATATACTTATATTATGTGCAAATGTACTTGTATGATGTGCAAGTATATTCATATGATGTCCAAACATCTTTATATGATGTGCAACTACACTTATATGATGTGCAAATGTACTTATATGATGTGCAAATGTACTTAACGATGTGCAAATGTACTTATAGGATGTGCAAATATCCTTATATGATGTGCAAATGTACTTATATGATGTGCAAATGTACTTATATGATGTGCAAATATCCTTATATGATGTGCATTTTCCCTTATATTATGTGCAAACATCTTTATATGTTGTGGTTGTGTCATTATATTATGTGCTTGTAATCTTATATCATGTGGTTCGGTTAACTTCATTATATGATGTCGAAACGTCATTATATGATGTGCTTTCATCGTCGTTATGGTCAATGAACATGATTACGATTAGAATGATTACTGTCTACGTCATAACTGATTCCGATCTGCTTCTGCAGAATTGATATAAACCCGGATCAAATCTTATTTTATCTAAAAAGAGGAAAACCTTGACATGTTTGTTCCTCGATTTAAGATGAAAAAAATCACACCAAATATTGATGGAAAATTGTCAAATTATGAATTTTAATCGATGGGTCTACAATAATGAATATACGGGACCTACAATAATGAGCATACAGTTAACTTATTACGTTTTAAATCTTTTAAGCGAAAGTGCATTTTTAAGATAAAGTGAGACAGTGCATTTTAACAAAAATTAACGTTTCAAACATTTCGGCGGAAGATTAAGATCAATTAATGCAGGAACTAGTTGAAGAATTTCTCGGCAGCGGCGGAAATATGACAAAACAAATTGTGTGGCTCTTTTTATAGCTTGCTGTTCGGTTTGAGTAAACGCTCCTTGTTGAAGGCCGTAATTTAACCTATAATTGTTTACTTTTAACACATCATGGCTTAGATGTAGAGTTGTCTTATTGGCACTCATATCATATCTTCCTATTTCTATTCATTGCAAAAGACACCAATGAACTCAAAGTCAATTTTAAAAATATTTTATAACGTTAGCTACAAAATTGTCCTCTCTTGCATATATAATTATACCGGTATGGTTGATTGGTTGATTAATTTGTTGATTGATTGCTTTTTAACGCCACTTTCAAAATTATCATGTGGCATTTCGTGGCAGTGAGTTTATATTGATGGAGGAAGCTGAAGTCCCCGGAAAGAACCACCGACTTTCGGTAGGAAAACTAATAGTTCTATTCAATGGAGATTGGAGTCGAGTTTACCTGCCACGTGTGGGAGTCGAACTCACAACCTACATGTAAGTGTTGACAGGCTAGATACTTGGACCACTCGGCCACCGAGCCCCCCCCCCCCCCCCAAAAAAGGAATCAAAGGAGATATGGGATGACCTTCAACTCGGTGCATGACATTTGCTTGCATCTTTTTATTATGTTTTCATGCATTTATTGAACACTTACATGATAATGAATGTGTGCTTGACGTCCAGCGGAAAATTTATATATATATATATATATATATATATACAACTCGTCTAAACATCAACCCAACAATGTTAGATCTGTAAATTTGCTTTCGCAAATTTTTGGTTCTTCCCTCGCCGGGATTCGAACCCATGCTACTGTGATATCGTGACACCAAATCGCCTGCACTGCAGCCGTCCCGCTAGACCACACGACCACCTGGGCTCTCAATATATATAAAAGACTATGTAGTATGATTGCCAATGAGACAACTCTCAACAAGACACCAAATGACACAGAAATTAACAACTATAGGGCATCGTACGGCCTTTAACAATGAGCAAAGCCCATACCGCATAATCAGCTATAAAAGGCCCCGAAATGACAAATGTAAAAGAATTTAAACGAGAAAACTAACGGCATTATTTATGTACAAAAAATGAACGAAGAACAAATACTGGTATGTAACACATCAACACACGACAGCCACTGAATTACAGGCTCCTGACTTGGGACAGGTGCATATTCGTATGGGAACATATTAATGTGAAATGAATATTAACCTGTTTTGTAATAGACCGACACCCTGAGTCGGATTTTTAACATGCTACTTCGTAGAAATCCATTTTACCTTACGGTGTTACCCGGAGAGATTATTCTGATTCCGAGCCGAACAAGTCTTCGATTTTACTCCTTAATTTAGCAGTGAAGCAGCAAATACCAATTTTAAATTCTTTGGTTTTGAACCGGCCGGAATTCGAACCTACGACCATCAACACTAGATGCTAACATGCTACCATGAAAGCACCGCCACTAGACAGTTACCCGTAATATGAAAGGAAAGCCGTTCAGATATACAACTCCGTGAACAGGGCTAACATACTGACCATTGATTTTTTTTTGGGGGGGGGGGTGATTGCGGGGGAAAAGGGGGGGCATGTTTTTTGTAAATGTTTGATTCCAAGTTTCTTGAAAGATATTTTATCTTTTTCAGGAGGGAATCAAAATAATTGTTTCCATTAAAAATGAGAGAAAAAATAAAACAATAATGAAATTCAAAAAGATAACCATATTATTTTAAAAAAAAGAGTGTTTTCATTAAAGTCGAAAAATATGTTTGTCCTGGAACAAGGAAGTACACGTCCTCCTGCCCACACTTCATGTTTACATCACGATGACCGTGAGGGCATTCCGATGTATTGTCGCAACAGATATTTTGACTTTTGTGTTTTTTGTGTTAACGCATGCGGAAGAATATCTCAAGAACGTTTATGCGGGAAAAATGAATGCCTACATAAATCCAAACTATTAGAAAATCCGAATTATTACAGATGAGTTTTCACCATGCACTTGCACTGCACTATTATTAGAATAGTAGAATAGAATGCTATAGCATTTGAATCAAAATTATGTATACATGTAACTGTTATATACAAGTATTAATTTAATATATAACAACAAACCAGAGTATACTGATTTGTATCACTACAATATAATTGTGATTATAGTGAGGTTGAATTCCCTGTCATTTATTCATCATCCAAGCACGAACTTGTCTCAGAAAAAATATATTTCTGTAAGTTAATCTCACTTTCAGGTATTGAGATGTAATTTTCTTTTAGACAAGTGCGTGTGACCATCCGCGAGAACTTGCGGTCATCCGATCTTCAGTACTTCAGTCCTTTGATACTGTTTGTTCTAGTAAATATTACATCAGCCAATGAAATTCAGCCTTCACATTTTTGAAGGTGTATATAAATCCGACAAAACCAAGAATCCCAATGGTCTTTAAACAAAAAATAGAATGGAGCGTTTTCAGATCCGCGTAAGCATAGCTTGGACACACAATATCTGTACTTTAATTAGATTTGTGTCTGAATGAACATAAAAACACTGTATTTATTTTTTGTTTACTGAGGCCTGGTGGTCTCTGAAAGATAGAGAGTTGTGTTTTCAATTTTTCTAAGTGAAGATTTAC
The DNA here is from genome assembly GCF_965363235.1 of Mytilus galloprovincialis. NCBI lineage: Eukaryota > Metazoa > Mollusca > Bivalvia > Mytilida > Mytilidae > Mytilus > Mytilus galloprovincialis. Next base: position 77,882,664 of record NC_134844.1, read on the forward strand.
GGCGGTGACTTTTAATATTTTGCGTTTATCTTTAAAACTTCAATAGATTAAAATAATAATAGTGCAATGTGTCTGAATATATTCTATGGTAAGTTTTATGGTCCCATTTTGGGCAATTTTGGCCCTTATGAGTTTTGTTGTTTTATTGCCTATTATCTTGATACTTATTTATAGAGAAACCTTTTCTTAGCAAAATAGTTTTCTCGTTTGAATTGTTGAAGGCCTTACGGTTACCTATAGTTGTTAATTTCTGTGTCATTTTGGTCTCTTGTGGAGAGTTGTCTCATTGGCAATCATACCACATCTTCTTTTCTTTTTTTTTTATATTGTAAGAACAGATTTAAAAATAAGTATATTATAATTATTGTCATTTTCATCATTGGTGGTGGGGACAAGGTAGGAAAGATGGAAATTCCTCTATTTTTTTCCAAGGAATTACCGTGAAATAGGGGGAAAAAACACAATCATTCCAAAGACATAAACTTTACACCCCCCCCCCCTAAAAAAACCCACCAGAGAACAATTACATACACCTTTCTCAATACATTTGTTCGTAATAACAAAACAAAACAAAAAACACATTAAATTCCTTTTGCATTATATAAGTTTAAAATAGCACGTCAATAGTGGATCTAGAACTTCAAGTGTAGAAGTTGTTTGCGACTTTGAATTTAATTTGGATATGCCGGATATGGTCTCATTGATATTTATCACACCTTCATTCAATATTACTAGTTTCAGATGAAACCATACTCTGCTAGAAGAAAGTACACTACAGCCCACGTGGACTTTGTCATTTCCACGCGCCCACGGTGGGCGTGTGCATTGGGTGGACATTTCGGTCCACGCCCGCCCACGTGTCCACTTGTCCACGGTATGTCGTGTGCATTGGGTGGACATCTGTGGTCCACGCCCACCGACCGGTCCACGGTATAGCGTGGAATCCACGCCCACTGCTGTCCACGGGAGATTGGGTGGGCGGGGTCGATCCATGAACGTTATATATCGGTAAAGTGGTTGCCATATGTTTATTGATTTGTAAATGTATTGATATGCACTTGTAACACTTTGTACATGGAGTAATTTATCCTATAATAAAACATTGTGAAATTTTTGCATTGTTTTGTACGTGAATTAGGAAGCCTTAGCTTAATGTTTTGTTTACAGTTCAGTTTGTATTGATTTGACACCAATGAATAAACTTAAATTGAAATTATGTGAATTTGCCATTTTAAAATTGTTGTCGTAAATACTGATTGACGTGTAGATACAATAAACCAAGATGCCACCTGAATTATTTCAATAGAATAACATGTGCTCTTAGGCAGCAACCATTTGATTTTCGGGGGGGGGGGGGGGGCTATGGATTTTTTCGGAGAAAAAAAGTTTGTTTCCAGTTTTTGGAGAAAAAAAAATAATTTGTTTTTGACCCTGAGAAAAAACAATTGTTTGTTACACCCTCAGCTGCCACTATATGTAATGCTAAAATTGAAAGAAAAAAAAATTGTTTTCGACTTGTCGGCAAAAAAATAGATTGTATTTCGCCGAAGGTGAAAAAAAAAGTTTGTACGGGGAAAAAAATCCATAGCCACCCCCCCCCCCCCCCCCCCCCCCACCCCGAAAATCAAATGGTTGCTGTCTTAGAAGGCAGTTATTGCCACGTGCTTACAAGTCGTCAGCTGTTCACTATATTCGTTTAATCTTAAATATATGTCCCATTTGTCACTTACAACTGATTCAACCCGAACATATTTGAATAAAAAAAGTCATGGAAAAACCTTGTTAATAAACCGAAAAAAAAATATTGCTTATTATATAAACATTATGCCGTGAAATTTCTTTTTTTTTCGACCTCATTTCGTTATTTCCAGAAGGACAAATAAAAATACTATGAACTTTAAAGAATACAAAAATGAAAGAAAAGATCACTGACGGACGCTTATATATGTACCAGTGTTAAAATCAAATTCTTGTTAAAACATCGGTTGTTAATTATCTTCATTATCTTTACTCATGAAATTGACAGGTAATAAACCACACAAGATATTAGCGTTGTTTGTACGTATTCATTGAGCTGTGATTCGATCATCAGATATAGTAATAAAAGATTTTGTGATTTGAATTGCGATGTTAGAATTCGGTTAGATTGTCTATTGCATAAGTTAACCGCTCTTCAATTTAGTTGAAGCAACACTTAATATTGGTATCATTGATTGACTGAAGCTTTTTAACGTCCAGTAGCAAATATTTCATACAGGTACAAGTTTAATTTACAACTTTCTATCAAAATAACCCTAACAGGTTAAAATGCAAACTTTATAGATTTGTACACAAGAAATATACAACATGTGTACAATACGTTGGGAAAAGTTCTAAACAAGTAGTTAATATCAATAATATATTAGTACATATTAGATAATTGACCAAAATGGACCTTACTTTCGCAACACCCTGGATTGCTTTATGCTGTCAGCCACACCACTAGACAAAATGTCTTCTTTGTGAACTACATTTTGTAAAACAGTTTTCAAATTAGATTCAGAGTCAAGTTTATTAAAATTATGATGCTTAGTTTCAACTTCATTTAACATATATTTCTAGTTTTACTGCTGGTTTGCTGATGAAGGTTTAAGTGTTCCTCATCATCTAATTGGCGAGCTTTACCCGCTCTATTTTCTCTTTGATTTTTCTTAAATAAGCCTATTTTATTTTTCAAAGTTACATGTATGGTCATTTATACGTAATTTTATTAAAAGCTGACGACTGTTATTTTTTGGGTTTGAATTGCGCAACTAGTTTTCTATTATTTTTTTTTGTTCCTGATAGACTGTTTTCCAATGCGTAATTTATTATACATATTCAAGACGAATACTCAACAATAATAGATACATGTAGTTAACCTTGGCACTTGTAATGTTTACAGAAAGTTAAATATACCTATTTAAATAAAGATAATTTAGATGATTTTGATTTTTTGGTTTTATTCTTTTGTGAGAAGACATGACACTAGCATGATTCGTTTAACTATAGTATGTACAGCATGCCTTGTACTTTTCTTCATACATGTAATATAATGCATCTTGTCAGCATCATTTTGTTAATTTCGTGTATGTGACCAATCTCGAGGAGGTATATGCATATAAAGAAACTAATCTGCGCAAAGCAAGGCACAAATATTAAAAAAATAAGATGTGATTTATTTTTTTACTCAAAGTCACAGGATATTTTAAAATGCAGTTTGACACAATTATATTTTCATTGTTGAAGGCCGTATAATATGACTCTGTTAAACTGTTGTTTATTTAAAATAATGCCACATCTCCTTATTTCGGATCTGATGGATTGATGTCTAATTTGTCTCTTTTTTATATCTAAATTTCGTATACTTATTTATATACATATTAAATGTAGTTTCGTAACCATTTAAAGTCATGTCAAAAGAAATCTGCATAGCAAGATCGTGGTTTATTTGAACACGTGAATGACAGAGTATGCATAGGCTTAAAAACCAAACAGATTTATCGTGTAAAATCTTGGACGTCAGCATAGTTTGATTAGATTACAATAAGAATATTATGACACAGGCCGTTTCAGGTCTAGAGCTTAATTTCAGATATATAATTTATTTCAAGTCCGGTTTGTAAAAACACGAGAACCGACAAGCTTCAAAATCCTATACAAATATGATACGTGTATTGGAATTCTTTACATTTTAGAAAAGAAGACCGTTACTTTGTGTGTTTCTACCTTCTGTTTAATGTTCTATATCAATAGTTTCATCTTTATTAAAATTATCTATTGCTAATTATATGTACATGTATGTGCCTGTTCAAGTGAATTCTGTAATCCATTTCAACTAGAATCCCTCAATTCAGACAAAAAATTCTCAAAATAAATTTTAAATGTTTCAATTATATATGTACATTTGTAGAAAATACTTTTTGGAGAAAAATGGCTAACCTCTAAATAAATGAAAGGAAAATAGTACAGAAATATAGATATCTTTTTCTTTTTGTGTATTTAGGTTTGTGAATTAAAAAATAAAATCCGTTCCTTTCTCCAAGGTCCTTATCATACAAAAAGGCGATTCCCTGTAAAGGGAATTTCTATTTCAATTCATTTGTCTTTAAACAGAGACTACTTCGATGAAATTCCAAATCTGATTGGTCAAACCTAATCTGTGGGCGGTCTTCCCGTTATCAGGTATATTATCATTGGTTTACATAGAAAGTGGAACGCCAAAAGTAAACTAATGAACATGCAGAATACTAGTAACGATTTTTTAAATATATTTTCTTATATCAATGACCAGAGCTCTGATCAATGAAATAACTTAATCTATAACTCCGAATTTCTATTACAAAAACGACAATAGTTTCTTCTTTTTTCACGCAAATATACACGGTCCACTGCTTGCACTCAAATTCTCGTATTTGATTTGTTATATAATTAAAACAGGAACTTTCATAGATGTTTTAGGGAGCGTTTGTATGCATTCGATGGATAATTTATTGTTTGATCTTAAACACTTTGTTTTTATTAAAATATATTCAATATTTTTGAGAAGTTATTTAAGGTTTTATCAAATGAAAATTTCATCTAAGTGTTAAAGGGAAATTCCGCGATTTTTTACTTATCATCTAATTATGTTCATCTTAACATAAAAAACACATTTGCAAAGTTTTAAATTTATATTCCTTCTAATAACGGAGAAAGAAAATAAATCCCGAAATTAATTTGAAACTTTGATACTCAAAAGTTTCCCAGCAAAATATTCACATTCCCTGGGGATAATTAGTGTTCGTCCAGTGGCATATATAACAATTGTGATGACGAATTACTTCCTTTGTTCGAGAACAATCTTATTGAAATATAAATCTGTGATTTTACTAGGTCCACAGCTTCAATGAACCAAAGCAAAAGTTATACACCGACCTGTATTTAAATCAAATTGGTTCTCTTCTTCTTCGATGATTACATACTGTTGGCATACGTGGACTAGTCTATTTACAACACTCTTACCCCTATTTATTCAAAATATATGTTTTTTTCTTATGTTCAATGTATACATGTATATATTTTTAAATTGCGCTATAGTTCCGTAACTTTCTATCCAGTCGTATAAACGAATCGTCGGCAAGTGCGTACTTTTTTTTAAATCAATATTTCTGGTCTGTTCCAATCTGTCCTTCACTATTGACAATGACTATATATTACATTTTCCCAAATTCACCCTTGGAAAAAATATTTAAATATATTTTAATTTCATCAAATCTTATTTTTTGGGTATTATTTATATGTTTATGATATTCTTTACACCAGAAATGTTATTTATAAACAAGCGTATGAGTTTAGTAATGACAAGTAAGACAGAGTTGTATATTATTCATCTGATAGTTCAAAATGGAAAGTTATAAGTTATAAGTTATCAGCCGTGTACACTGATCAATACCTGCAGAAGTGAAACGATGCATGAACTTGCAAGCCCGACAGGAAATCGCTTGAATACCTGGACGTGTCACCTCACACCCCTCACAATACCTTTGGAAGTAATACCTTTAGCCATGCTGGTGATCAGATGAGGGAAGATCAAAATATATTTGTTTATTACTTTAAAGAATTATGAACAAATTAGATTTTCGAAAACAATTTTCACGGAACACTTATTTATGATTTCAACTTTGACTTTTCACCTAATTCCAATATCAACAGTTTAAAAACAACAGACCATGGTAATTTAAAAAAAGTAAGAATATTTTTCGTATCAAGTTAGTTAGTCGGATAAAACAACCGTACGATTGACAAGATATCGACACGCAATTACGACTACATCGGTTACTGTAGTTTTGTTTCTTTGTGGTTTATAGACATATCGTTTTTATTAGACAAAATTGCGGATCGCAGAGAATTGATACTCTAAATTTAAAATCGATGGTGATCGCTTATCTAGCGGAATAAAACTTTAATATCTATGAATTTGAGCATTTTTATACAGAATGAGATGTGGGTATTTTAACACCCTGAAGTACCCCAGAAGACCCTGAGGCGAATTTATCCCCGGTTTTAGTCTGAATCAAGCGAGTTTTAGGGAAATACGCGTACAAAGTGTAACGTGAAAACAACGTTATAGTAGTCTCAGGTTAGATCGAAAGTGTACTCTCTGTACTTTGAATATTACTGAAGATGAAGTCCATTTTGTTTTACAATGTGAATGCTGCAGAGACTTAAGGAGGCATTTTATGAAACCTTATTATTATAGACGTCCATTGTCGTTCAAAGTAGTGCAACTCCTCAGCACTAAAAATACAACATTTGCGTAATTTGTGTAAACTCTTGATTAATGCACTTAATCATAGGACCAAAATGTTATTGATCAATACTTGATATTTATTCGCTTCTCTGATGTAGTATGCCATGTTGTCATATTAAAAATGTATTTGTATTTATTGCACTGATAAGCTTAATGTCTGTGCTTAGCGTAATAAAGAGTTAGATAGAATTATCAGGACGCGCCGTTACATGGGATTATTTATCCACGACCTACGATTTTATTCTTTACCAATTAGCGTGTTGATTAGTCGTTTGATCTTTAATAATTATTAAAGAGTCGTGTCACGGTGATTAGCGATGGTGATAGATTTAATAGTTTATTAAAGTCAAATAAACACATACATGTACAAGTTTACTCGGTAAACAAATACAGACGGTTTCATTTGAAAAATATTAAACATATAAGGTTGCCAAAAAAAAATAAAAAAATACTTAAAGTTTTGTTTCAATTATGTTATATATTTACAACCAATTGAAAAATCTCCACAAAGTCGTAAAATTTTCCATTCAATTTATTTCTTTTGAAAACGGTAAATGAAATTACAGATCAAATTTGAAACAAAATGTGGCTTTCTTATGGATCAAAGCCCCCTTTTGATAGCGTTGTCCACTTTTGTCTACTGCTAAACATTCTTATACTGAAGCAAGGTTCCGTTTGTAACGTAATTCATCGTTGAAAGTGTTGAAAAATCCGTCCGTTCGGAACAAATCTTAACTTGAGTACACAAGCCATTTTGCATACGGGCCCAGTTAGAAAGCCTTGATGGAATATAAATAAAGTCTGAATAATGACTATACATGTATCATCATTTTAATCTCAGTTTCTATATTTCATCATAATTGAGTATTTTTTTTAATAGACAACTTTAATTTGTTGATTGCTTAACGTGTTGTGGCAAAAATCTCATGCGCAATCAGGACGGCAAGTCGTATTAGAAAAAAAGAAAAAGATTATGAAGTACTACGTTAGAAACGGTAAACGTCTAAACACCACCTAGGCCGCCTTGGTGCACTAAGCTCCTGAAACTGCACTAAGCCCATGTTGGAACAGTCATATAAGCACCAAGGTCATTCAGTATGATAAAGTTTTGAATAAAGAGCATATATTTAAATTTTGGTGTAAATATATTCAGAAATTAAAGACTTATTAACATTATCAGATTATACCTTTGTAATTTGGCTTGTGAGAATGAAGATATATATAGAAATGTAACTATATACCAGAGTTGAAATGACAAAGATTTAAGCAATGACAGGTCGCAGGACAGCCTTAAACGACGAGAAAATCCATATCGTCTAGTCATCTTTATGTATATTCATTGTTTTTTTTGTTCCAAAAGTTTAAAAAATTAGAGAAAATATTGTCATAACATGCATAACATGTAATGTAAATTTGACTGATAACAGTTTTTAAACAATTATATGTGTTTCAAATGTTGTCAGCTGTTTACAAAGAACCTGCAAAATAACAAATTCCCTGTACTTTACCGAACTAAATATATTTAATCAGAGTCGGCAAAATAGCCACTGCCTTAATCATGATGATATGGAATTAAAAAATCTCTTATTTCCGAGCTTTTTTATACAAATACGATGATGTGGTATGAAAACCAATGGGACAAATCTCCATCGAAGTCACAATTATAAAAGTAAACCATTTAATATCGGTCAAAGTACGGTTTTCAACACGGAGCCTTGGCTCACACCAAACACGGTACGTTTAAAAACTGCTAATTAAGGACGCCTTATTCGGTGCATTACCTTAGTGCACCCAGGACAGTCATATACAATGCCACTAAGGACTAGAAGGAGTGATGTTATATGTCTTTTTTTGTATAATTTTTCCATATTAAGATAGAGATTGATATTAAATGCATAAATTACATAATCAAATTTTATAGAAAAATAATCATAAATAAAAGAAATATTCAACATTATTTAGGCACGTGCCAGTGTTTCTTTGATATTCCGAAAATCCGTGAAGCGATTGACACGTTCCAAATAACAAAACAACTGATTAAACAATCATAATATTTTTATTTTAAATAATTAACAGTTGTATCAAAAAAATGCTTAATATTTATAAGTAGATGTGTTGTTCTTATTTAAAATGATTAAAAGAACAAATAATGTTGCTTTTGTTTTATTTCATTCCCGACAAAGTTATTTGCAATAGGTGCATGAATTTGGTCAGTTTAGAGTGTGGTCAGCTTGTTAAAATGTTTATGTAAGAGATATCAAGACAAAAGGTCTGTTTACAAAGACTTCATACGGTACTCATGTGTTCGTAATTGTTCAACATTTTTTTTTTTCTAAGAGTAAAGTTTAAAAAATCATTTATCGAGTTTTTGTTTCATTTTTAACTATATACAAGAGACAAATGTTTTTGAAAATGTTCCACAGTTTTAAGCATTATTTACGCAAATTTTCCCTTATGTGTTAATTCAGAGCTAAATATATAATTTTGACAAAAGAGAATGCGTCGTACGAATGCCTTACAAATATGCCTTTACCATAGATATAGGAAGATGTGGTGTGAGTGCTAATTGCACATAATGTGAAAATATTAGTTTTTGTAATACAATAAAATCTGAATATTTATATCCAAACCTATCACGTGAAAAAATGAAAAGAGCCGACAGAAATAATTTCATATATAATTTCTTTATATCTATTTTTCTTAAAGAAGAACAAGTATGTTATAAGGAAATCCGATTTTTTTTTACCAAATTGTCTCTTTAAGATATTGTTTGAAATGATTTATGAAATAATGACTATGTGCTTTACTCATTGTTGAAGACCGTACGGGGTCTTATGGTTATTAATTTCTGTGTCATTGTGTCTCTAGGGAAGAGTTGTCCAATCGAAACCGTCCAATCATACCACATCGTCTTGTCTATGTTGCATGTAGTAAACATTTATTATCATAGCGAACTCGTTTTTGTCCAGAAATATATTGCTCGAACGTGTTTTTCATATGATAATAAATTTTAAATGAACCATAGCAAAGGCAAAAGATATAAACTCCGTCCAAATACGTCCGTTTACATGTAAGTTCAGTTTGGTTACATGTACATGTAGTCAATATTTTTTTAGCAAATGAATTCGTTTGTGCCCTAAAATATATTGCTCAAACGTTTTCTTCATATTTAAAAAAAATTGAAAATGGTCGCATAAGATAATCTCTGTCAAACCAGTTCATATATGAACTCAGTGTGGTTGCATGTAGTAAAGATTTATTATCTAATTTCTTTTTGTCCAATAATACATTGCTTAAAGTCTTTATATATGAAAATAAATTTTGAAAAGTGCACCACAAGAAACAAAATAAAGTGTTTCAGCTCCATACCTTTCTATTGTTCGAACACTTTATTTTGTTATCATTTTTTTTATATATTTTAGTCTTTTATTAATTTGAACATCAATTTAAAAACCCGGCATTAGATATATTGCTCTGGTGACAAATTTATAATTTATATGAAATAATTACAAAATACACTTGAGAAAATACTTCATCATTCTGAAAAAAAAACATGAAAAAAATTTCAACAACAATTCATTTATTAGTATCCAACTTTACCAATCTTGTCGATTAAACACTATAGATATAGCAGGATTCCCGTGTAATCAGTTGACACGTGTCAAACGGTTCATTGATTTTCAGCATATCAAAGAAAAACAGGCACGTGTCTAAATTATGTTGAATATCTCGTTTATCTAAGATTATTTTTCTATAAAATTTGAAATTTATGCATTAGATATCAATATCTACCATAATATGAAAAGAAATTACATTTAATAGCACCCCATCTAGTCCTTAGTGACATGTTATAAGTCCTTAGTCCACTAAGGACTAAGGACTCCTTAGCAGTGTTTAGACGCACCCCTACCATACAGCCCACTTAAATTAAAGTTTAAAATATTTCACTTAAATTTCTTTAATATTTCGAATTTCTTATGTGTCAGAATAAAAAAATTCATTTCAAATTTTTTTTATTAAAAGATTTTAAAATGTTTTAATTTTCTTTCTCTCTTTTTAACCCCAATATCTGCCATTTTCTCTTATTAAAAAAAAACCCCTATTTTAATGGTATTTAAGGTATAGCAAGGAGTTATATTACGATATCATATCATAAACACCTCTACACTGCATTGCTACCAAAATTTCACCTGAACTATATGACCCAGTCACTGATAACAATCACGTGACATATGCGATTTATCCAATAGCCCGAACTGCTAGCGGTAACAGCCCGGTACATCAGAGGGCCATGTCAAGTGGGTGATAAACATGTCGGTTTCTTTATAATTTTATCATTTTTCTCGGATCGAACTGATATCCTGGGGATGCTAATTTTGTATCATGCAGAGTGTTCACTCTCCTTTTAATATAACCTCCTTAGGTATAGGTAACATATAAAATGTAGGCATTTGAGGAAGACACCGTTATAATATAATAACCTTTCTTTATTTCTTCATTTCTTCATGGATCAGTGGTTTTATTACCTGTTAATTACTTGCACGTGCTGTCGGACAAAACCTTTGATGACAGAAAAAATCATATTACGACAAAACAACAAAATGTACTGACAAAAAATTCAGATATATTATCTTGAGGACAAAATACATCCGATGGTATGATTGTTTTATTCATAACACCATCTCACCATGGGCTTAGTGCAGTTTCAGGAGCTTAGTGCACCAAGATGGCCTAGGTGGTGTTTAGACGCTCCCGGTTAGGAATTTCTCATTATTTGGTAAAAGAATATTTTTATTACCTATCAAAATTGGTACGAATCATATTTCTCATTATTTGGTAAAAGGATAGTTTTATTAACTATTAAAATTGGTACGAATCATATTTCTTCTGACAAAATTATATCTGTTCCTTTAAAATAACCAATAAATTTCAGATTAGATTATAAGAACATTGGAACTGAAGTCTCTGGAATAATTCGTATATATAAGGGCTTTTGAACTTATAAATTTTGTATAATTTTATATATATATATATATATATATATATATATATATATATATATATATATATATATATATATATATATATATATATATATACACTAATATAATAGCAGGATTGTTTCTTCTTATGGTTTCTTGTATACTAGTATTTGTCAACTATGAGGAATTATATTAAAAGAAATGACTCAGTACATATTAGATTCAAATTCTATTCTGTTTGGTTTTCTCAAATGCATATATGATATTTTACCGAGATTATATATAATGTGTATATATGCATCTTGTGTAACCTTTTGATTAAAACTATATTCATGCCGTAAATCTAGTTTTTTTTTAACTGTTAAGGAGGTATCTCAGCATTAAAAAGACGGGAAAAAAACCAAAAAACATTGGAGCAGGTGTTCATGTATATAAAAGAAATACTGATAGCGATTAGGATAATAAAGTTCTCTTTGCATGATCCTCAAAAATGAATATCTGCCTTTTGAGTGGATACCATAAAGTCTTAAGTGATGGGTTGAAGCAAATTCAATACCTCATAGATAGTTGAACTGTCCTGACATCACAAATTAGCATCAATAAAACATTTGTAAAAATACAATAAAGTATTCATCAAACAAAGAAAGAACACATTTGATATTAACGACATGTTAAACAATATGAATACACTAATTAGATCGAATCTCTGATCGATTCTAATAAATTTTAAAATCCGTGAAATTGATTTAAAATCGTTTGATAAAATATTATTGCACAATTTTAAATCGTAAAACGAACTTGACATCAATCATTCATGTTAAATTTAAAATTGTTATAACCAAGAATTGACATCATTCTACAATAGATTGCTGACTAGACGAGCTCAGATTGGCCGGAAATGATTAAGGCTCTTACGGGGAACGTAACATGTATGTCGATTCATTGTATTAGGGAAAGTACATCTTCGAGCTTCTTATCAAAAGTTTGCAATTGAATAAAAATGAAACATATCTCAAGTGCAGTGTGCTAGAAACCTCATGTTGAAAGAATTATGCAAAATTGTCTTCGAGCTTAAATAAAAGTAATTTTTTTTTCTCCAGTGCCGTTTACTATTCATATCCATTTTTGTCTTTAAACAGACGTTGAAATCAAGCATTCACCAATCTTGAAATAATCAATGTACTGACAAAACATCGGATGACTACAAATTCTTTTGGGTGGTGACAAGCATTTGTATCAGAAAAAAAAATCGCATCTCTATACCCAAAAGTGAGGTTAAGGTACACTTCACAGACACATGTTTTCCGGAGACAAGTTCCTGTGTGGATGATGAATAAATGACCGGGAATTCAACCTCACCGTAACAACTATTATATTGTTAATCAGTATACTCTTGTTTGTTGTTATATATTATATTAAAGTCATATGAAACCTCTAATTAAAATAAAAAAGGATGCATATATATGTTTTGTTATAACTATAAGTATAGTTTTCATGCTAAGACTTATGTACTGCCATATACTTTTTTCTGAAGAAAATTCTTTAACTTGTCCACATTTAGAAGAAGATTCCTTTTTAAATTGCTTGATTTCAGGGGCCAGTTGTTCAAAAGGATGCAATTCGCCGACATATTTTCCGTATGCTAGTAATCTTAGCGTGACCTTTCTCGTTAAAATCAATCGATCACAATACGCATCGATATGTCATTTAAATAAACTATAATCTTATTGTACATGTTATACACGTGCTCATTAACCATGTTTCTTTACTGATTGCTTACAATAAGGTGACAATCTGTAAACTACGGCTTCATAATACGACAAATATATGTATAACAGTTATATGTAATTTTTTTTTCTTATGTCATTCTATTCTACTAGTATTCTAATGATAGTGCAGTGGAAGTGCATAGTGGTCATTCTTTTGAAATAATTAGTTTTTCTAATAGATTGGATTTGAGTAAGTATAAATAAGAAGATGTGGTATGATTGCCAATGAGACAACTATCCACACAAGACCAAAATGACACAGACATTAACAACTATAGGTCACCGTACGGCCTTCAACAATGAGCAAAGCCCATACCGCATAGTCAGCTATAATAGGCCCCGATAAGACAATGTAAAACAATTCAAACGAGAAAACTAACGGCCTTGAGTAGGCATTCAAATTTTCCCGCAATTTTTGGAAAACCTTCTTGAGATATTCTTTTGCAACGTTAACACAAATTATTGGTATCCTTGATATAATATTGATTATATATTTGTAACGACAAAATATTTTCACATCATTTATCTACAAGACTGTTCCTTAAAAAATATTTTCACTAATATGCATAAGCGATAAGGAATGTTATTTTGCACTTGATAATTTCCACGTTATTATACGAAATACGTCCGGTTATCAACCAAAAACGCAAGTAACGTGGGTACAAATGTCTGCGACAGTTTAATTTTCAATTTTAAAGTCCGATATCGGCAAGTGAAAACCCATGAGCTACTATGCGAGAATCTTTTTCTCTAATGATTAAAAAATAAAAATATGTTGTTAAGCGAAATCTACTTCGGTAACCTTCCACATTCCACAAACTTGTCAATTTTATTATCACCTGTTGGCAAAGTTGATTCATTCGGTGAACTGGTAAAGGTTATGACCCTTAAACGTCTCTTACAAAGATAAAAAGTGCATGAAATATTGCAAACTACTTTACAAAAAGATTTTATTGGAATAAACCCCTTAAAAAGCATCAAACGTATCCGAAAATCAGAGTTATATATAGAATTGTGCATACTTCTTCCCACCGTTTACCGGCGTGGGCATTGTATGTCCACGGCTGTCCTCGGTATAGGGTGGACACCACGCCCACGGCTGTCCTCGGTATAGGGTGGGCAATACGCCCACGGAAGTCCACGGCATAGGGTGGGCACCACGCCCACGGTGGACAACGGACGTGGACAGAGAGTGGACGGCATTGGTTTGTCCACCGTGGGCGAGTGGAAATGACAAAGTCCACCTGGACTGTAGTGTATTTGTTGAAAAAATAAGGATTTAGATTTTAACAGATGAGGCTAGCGGAGCTATGCGTAAAATTGACGTCTTTCGAGTCGAAACTATTATTTTTACTGGGGGGGGGGGGGGACAGAATACGATGAGGGTCAAACCCTAAACAGTTAGGGCAAGTATGACATAACCATTCCAGCTTTATACAGGTCTGAATTTGAATTAATTTATCATTCAATATCTGACACATCATAGGTTTGTGACACATAATAAATGTGGTCTAAGATTTCCAAAAGTTGAAATTTGGCAATTACCTATTATATTGTCCAATATCCGAAATCTAAATATATTGCTAGATTCAGCATATCAAAGAACCATAAGAATTGCTTGTTTTAAGTGCCGTTTTGGCCCATTATTTCTAAAAAGTTTTTGTCTGGCAACAAAGTATTTACGGACAACGAACACATCGCAAAAACATTATACTGCGTCAAATCTATAAATATAAACAATTAAATACCACCATTTTATTTTAAAAAAAAATCAAAATTAAAGGCTCCCTGAATTTCTTCCTATCCCCTCTTTATGGGTGTTGCAAATGACCGGTCCATCATATTAGTCATTACCCTATCAATGTACGGTTTTTGTCCATTTTTGTGTCTTTCTTCAGAAAAGTGATATATAAAGACAAACTTCCACAGCTAAAATGATCAGCAAAGCAAACTTTACAAAACAATGAACATACTGGAAATTCATGTATTTACTTCTTTAAAAAACAAAAGCCGCTAACGCAAGATATAAAGATATTGTCAAATATAAGCCTAGTACAATGAGCATAGAGCATGGCATAAAAGAATCATTTCTTTAATTTAATAACTTTAACTGTATGCCGATTATTGCAAACCTCGTATGTTCATTATTGTAGACCCATTGATTAAAACTAAACTTTGCAATTCACAATTTGAAAATTTTCCAATAATATCTGGTGTGATTTTTTTCATCTTAAATCTCGAAACAAACATGTTAAGGTTTTTTTCTTTTTACATCTCAATCATTTTCCAGACGATAGCTACATATTTGATCCGGGTTTATATTAATTCTGCAGAAGCAGATCGGAATCAGTTATGACGTAGACAGTAATCATTCTTATCGTAATCATGTTCATTGACCATAACGACGATGAAAGCACATCATATAATGACGTTTCGACATCATATAATGACGTTTCGACATCATATAATGAAGTTAATCGAACCACATGATATAAGATTACAAGCACATAATATAATGACACAACCACATCATATAAAGATGTTTGCACATAATATAAGGGAAAATGCACATCATATAAGGATGTTTGCACATTATATAAGTATATTTGCACATCATACAAGTACATTTGCACATAATATAAGTATAAGTGCACATAATATAAGGATAGTTGTACATCATACAAGAATGTTTGCACATCATATAAGTATGTTTGCACATCATATAAGAACATTTGCACATCATATGAGTATGTATGCACATCATATGAGTATTTATGCACATCATATAAGTATATTTGCACATCATATAGAGATGGTTGGACATCATATATAGATACTTGCACATAATATAAGCATATTTGCACGTCATATAAAGGTGTTTGCACATCATACAATGACAAGTGCACATCATGTAAAGGTAAATGCACATCATATAATGACAAGTGCACATCATATAAAGGTAAATGCACATCATATAATGAAAATGGTCATAACAAGACAGTTTTGGCGTTCCATAAGGAACATACAATGATACATTGTGATCCTTATTTCAATGGAAATCATATTCCAGAATACTTTATCTATTTTGAATGTATATCACGGAGAGACTTCTATTTCGTAATAATTGCAGATCATTTTTGAAGAGAGAGTGTTTAGCCGTCTGCACTTTAAAAAGCTGAGCCTTGGATAAAGTATTTGAGAGGTCCATGTTGGTGGCGCAATGGACTAAATGTTTGTTCCTATCCAATTTATTTCATTTTCCCAAAGCAATTCAAATTTCCTCGATTTACATTCCGGACGACATCTATTAAAAGACTAACATATTGCATTTATTGTAGTTCTGTATATGCAAAAGCTGAATCCCAAATGATGTTAAGCATCAAACAATCAATCAAACAGCTTAACAATGATCTCCATAAATTGTAATTCATAACCAGTGTCGTCGGGTCTCAAAGAACGTTCCTTTTTTCCATTAAATGTTTTCAAACATGTGGGTTTTTTTTTCTGAAAAGTGTGCACATATTTGTTTTTACATATAAGCATATACATTTTTTACATTTAAAGGATAGTTTTAGACTTGACATTTGAAAACTTACTGGAATTGTTATGTTTGGTAGTGGTGTCAATCCTACATTTTTTTAAAGATAAATAAAGAAAGATTTTTTCTGAAATCTTTAATACTTAAGATTGATCCTTGGTATATGAAACATTGATCAAATCATTTCAAAAAGGATATTTATTTTATATGAATCAAAGATACAAATTCCTGTTTTAGTTAAGTTTTAGTTGATGCTAAATTTTACTGTACAACTTAGTTATTGAGTTAGATAGATTATTTTTTAAACAGATAATTGAAATCAAGTTCTGTTTTGTTTTCTAAGAGATATATTGTTACTTCATTTACCTATTCACGATCATTTCAAGAAATGTTAATATATTCTTTAAATCAAACTTCTCAAACGTAACTTTGTTTCAAAAAAGTGCTAGTACATTAATTATTGTTCAACGATGAATATTCAATTGCTGGTATGTCACATAGTGATTGTCAATTATTAATCCAGAGACAAAATAACACAGCTAACAGGAAATCTTTTGCGCATCAATATTGTTAGTTGTTAATTTTAGTATAAAATATGACAACCATGAACATTTTCAAAGCTCACTGTAACTTATCAAAACTTATTATATTTCAGAATTTTTGCTATAGTCCGGAGAGAGAAGACAAAGGAAAAAGTATGAGATCAACAAACTTCGTGATTTACGCAATAATATGTCTCTGGCTTTGTCTTAATGTTTGTTTAGGACAAAGTGAAGGTAAGTGCTTAAGGGTGTTGGCTACTCTGTGTAAAAATAAAAAGCTTTTTAAAAGACTGTTATGAGTTGATAGTATATAAAGAAAGAAACTAAAAAATAAAAAATGGATGGTCCGTGTTCTTGTTTTCGAAATATGAGCCATTGAAAAATTGGCGGGAAATAATTCTCTCTAGATTTTTCATACATTTAACATTGGCACCTTTTTTGTTTTGTTTTATGAAACAAGAGTGGACACACTGAAATGTCTCGCCTTCTTCACTAATCATTAATATTATGTTGATAGTCCTAAGTATAAAGCGTTATTACAACTGTCACATAAACTTAACATTAAACAAGATAGTTAAACAAAGACCAATGAACCATGAAAATGAGGTCAAGGTCAGATGAACCATGCCAGGCAGACATGTACAGCTAACAATGCTTCCATACAACAAATATAGTTGACCTATTACTTATAGTTTAAGAAAAATAGGCCAAAACACAAAAACTTAACACTGTCCAATGAACCGTGCAATTGAGGTCATGGTAAAAAAAACCTGTGGGACTGACATATAGATCATAATATATTTTCATACACCAAATATAGTTGACCTTTGGCATATAATATTAGATAGAAAGATCAAAACTTAAAAACTTAACTTTGACCACTGAACCATGAAAATGAGGTCAAGGTCAGATGACATCTGCCCGCTAGACATGTACACCTTACAATCATTTCATACAAAAAATATAGTAGACCTATTGCATAAAGTATGAGAAAAACAGACCAAAACATAAAAACTTAACCATAACCACTGAACCATGAAAATGAGGTCAAGGTCAGAAGCCACCTGCCAGTTGGACATGTACACCTTCCAGTCCTTCCATACACCAAATATACTAGCCCTATTGCTTATAGTATCTGAGATATGGACTTGACCGCCAAAACTTAACCTTGTTCACTGATCCATGAAATGAGGTCGAGGTCAAGTGAAAACTGTCTGACGGGTATGAGGACCTTGCAAGGTACGCACATACCAAATATAGTTATCGTATTACTTATAATAAGAGAGAATTCAACGTTACAAAAATTCTGAACTTTTTTTTCAAGTGGTCACTGAACCATGAAAATGAGTTCAAGGACATTGGACATGTGACTGACGGAAACTTCGTAACATGAGGCATCTATAAACAAAATATGAAGCATCCAGGTCTTCCACCTTCTAAAATATATAGCTTTTAAGAGGTGAGCTAACACCGCCGCCGTAGCCGCCGCCGCCGGATCACTATCCCTATGTTGAGCTTTCTGCAACAAAAGTTGCAGGCTCGACAAAAATAACAATGAAATACTATAAATTATGGCTTTTTAAACTTTATGTTAGACAATTATAAAAAGAAACATAGGGGTTAGTGGGCAATTTGTTTTAATGGCAATACATGGATAACACCAGAAGATTCCAAAAATATGACAAAAATTCACAAAATAGAGGAGTAAACATTCTCCAATTGGAAACCCAGAAAAAACTTCAGAGGCCAGCTGAAGCCGAGTTTTTTTCCTGCACTGAAGATCGATTTGTGGACTTTAACTGTTGTCTGCTCTTTGGTCGGGGTGTTATTTCTTTAACTCATCCATTATTTCTATTGTCAATTATGTTCAGTTATTATAATAGATGATCTATATAAAAAAGAAGATTAGGTATGAATGTGAATGCAACAACTCTGCAAATGAGGCCAAATGACACAGCAATTGACAACTATTGGTCACCGTACGGCCTTCAATAACGAGGAAAACCCATACCGTAAAATCCGTTATAAAAGGCCACGAAATCACTAATATAAAACTAACGTCCTAATGTATTTATAAAACAATGAACCAATGAAAAAATGTATTACAAAACAAACAACATCCACCGAGTTACAGGCTTCTGATTTGGGACAGGCAATACGGCGGGATTATGCCAATTAAAAGACAATCAGTTCTTGTAACATGCACGAGGAGACAAGGTTAAATGTGTTTAATTTTAAAACCATGCAGCAAGATTCGATCACATGACTTACTGTAACATATCAAGGTTGCTGTTTGGAACGCGTAGATCGATAAGGCGGAGACAAGTCAAGAAAACAATGAACATAGACAGTCTATAAAGTAGGCGCGCTGCTATACTGCATGTATCACCTTCCATGCAAATCACATACGATCAAAATGTCAATGTCGGAAATAGAACATTATCGCGAAACCTTGCAGATTTACGATGATATTGATAAATACGAATCTAAAACCAATAAAAGCATGTTATTATGGTCGACACCGATACTAAACAAGTTACATAGTGTCGAATTTAGTCGTTCTTCCTCATAATTCTGTTTGAGTAGTTGTTTAGTGTATAAAAGGCACACCTTTAAGACATTACAAAATACAAAAAGGCATCTTCAGTATTTGTATGTATTGTTTATTGTACATTTAGGGACCGAGATCATATATAAACTGAATCTTCAGAAAGAGAAAGCTTTGGCATTTTTGTGGCATCGGGAATTATTTACTACAGACTGTGATGGAGATTGCAAAGCGAAGCTGTATGAGGAACCAGAAGAAACATAAGAAATTTAATTAATATGTAAGTTTATAATTTATATCAAAACAAGATATCTTGAAATATTAAGGCGTTCAATGAAGCAGTTTAGGCAAAGTTGACTTTCGATGAATTTGGCTATTTATTTTAGGTATATTTGACATATACCTCTATAACGGTTTCGGTACTTAAACATCCTCGGATTTCAAATGTTTGGATTTAAGCGTTCCTGATGAAGGTAATACCAGAAAAGCGCTTCGGAGGCATACAATTTTAAATGTGTTGTTAAATGCTTTAACCGTACATAAACAGCAAATACAGTCAATGTTACATAAAAGTTGTTGTATTATCTTTTTCATGCCTATATAGATATAGGAAGATGTGGTGTGATAGCCAATGAGACAGACAACTCTCTATTCAAATAACAATTTATAAAAGTAAACCATTATAGGTCAATGAACGGTCCACAACACGGAGCCTTGGCTCACACCGAACAACAAGCTTTAATGAGCCCCAAAATTAATAATGTAAAACCATTCAAACGGGATGCAAGGTTTACGAACAAAATTGAAAGTAAATTTTGAAACCAAATTTGAAAATTTTATAGATCAAGTCTCCCCAACCACATACCGGTGACTCAATGTCTGCTTGTTATGTTGATAAATTTTAAAATTAAGACAGTAAACATTTCCTAGTTTTTGATAACTTGAAATGTGATTGATTGTATATTGTTCAGTCACTTGTATAACTTCCTAAACAAAACAACAAAATAAAAACCCAAACAATGGACACATATTTACAAAGTATACCGTCATCTATGTATCAGCTTCAGTTCTAACATAGGTGAATCAATGTGTGTTTCCTATGCAACAGTCATATCAACCTATTCTTGTGATAAATAGGCTGATAAAAGAGGTCGAAATATACCAGAGGGACAGTCAAACTCATCAATTGAAAATAAACTGATAAAGTTTACATATAAGATTAAGAACTTAATACAAAGGACATGTATTAACTATCAGTCGTCTATGAGAATATGCTTTTTAAAGCAAATATTTTTTGTATACTACAATTTTGAGTTTTTGCCTCTGATTTTAGGTATAAACTCCTAGGTTTTAAATACGTATCGTTATTAATGAATGTAATACTGCTGAAGGTATAATGCAATTTCTATCCAAGAATGATCGATATGATTAAAAGTAAAACAGGGACGACAGTAGTTTATAATAATCTTCTAACTATACATGTTATAGACAATATGGTAATGCAATATGTGTATGCACGAAATGTAACCACCACTGAAAATCCAACATTAACACATCTTGGAATTAGAATATCAGACTACAAATAGAAAGAAATCATTTTAAACTTTTGTATTACTAAAACTAGCCTCCCACATTTAAAACATATTTTTTTTGTAATTAAAATGCGTACAATTTATCTGGATGCTACACAGTTATGTGAAGTAAAAGTTTATACCCATCAATTCAATGTATGCATTTTTATATTTTATTCACAGATAATAGTACTAGACAACGATTAAGTTATTTGTTCAAGGTACAAATTGCAATTTCGTTTCACTCAAAATGAAAAAAAAATCAAATTAAAAACACAGAAAAGAAAAAAAGAAAAGAATAAAGAAAAAAAAGGATCACGCGACATCTCTTCCGATACATGCGTAGATCTTTTTTTTTTTGTTTGTTTTTTAGTAAGTAAATGAGAAACAAAAGACATACAAGGAATATTCAAACTCATCAATTGAAAACAAACTGAAAATGCCATCGTAAGAAGAAAACATGAAACAGAACAATCAACAACACTACATGGGACGCTAAAGGCTGAGCACAAATAAACTCACTTATACACAGAGTAAATATTGCATCGATAGATCACTACACAACATTACATCAGCAACATGGTCGCAAATGTGTTTTAAATTCCAACAACGTATTGAGCATTTTTTGTAACCATTGTTTTATCTGTTTTAATTGTAGGACAAAGATACAACCAAAATAGTTATCCATATCACATATAACCTTAGAAGCTAACTGCACAGAAATAAGATAACGACAAAAAAAAAAGAAGATAAACACGTTCATAATAGGGATTTATCAGCTAGCCATTGCACATATCTTTTTATTTACTTGTCAATTTTATTAATATATCGTTTGCTTGTGTCATCTACGAGTGTTTGCTTGTCTTTATAGTATTATTTTTAGTTTTTGTAGTTTACTTTTCTTTAGATGTATACTCTCCCCCTTGAAATGTTAAAATATTGTAAATGTATTTTTTTTTGGGTTAAAATACTGTTAAAGTTTATTTTGAATACGATACCATACTTTACTTTTCAAATATTGCTTTTTATTCAAACTTGTTTAGAAACTTGAAAAAAAGATATGAAAATTTTTATTAAACGAAAATAATTTAGTACCGCATAATTTCCGAAGAATTTAAATGATTGTTTAACTAATTTATATTAAAATAGGTTAACGTTGCACGACACCTTCATCACAATATAGATACACTCATTTTTTTTTAAATATAATGTGGTCGATATTACAAATCAGACATTTAAAGTAAAAAAAACAAAACTACAGTACATTGGAAAAAATAAAGTAGTAGATCGAACTTTTATGGTGTCTTATAAACTGATTACATCTTAAAAAATATTCAGAAATGTAATTTTTTTAAATTGGACGCTTAGAAAAGATTCGGTTGCTTTTTACTATTGAGTCGGGTTGTTGTCTCTTTGCCACATTCCCCTTTTTTCTTAACTTTTAACAGCATACGAAAACTTTAAATATCACAAGGATATGATAGAAAGCACATTAAGTGTTGTCAATTCAAAATATGCATTTTTATTGAGTCACTAATCACAAGTAGGTAACATTACTAGTACCAGATGGATATGCCCTGAATATTTTCAAAAATAAACATTCTACAATGATTTATTTTTTAGTTGGTAGTTATTTACTTTCTTTAATCTTACTAATTTTTAAAGTTTGATTTATTCATTTTCATTTAGTGTAATCTATGACTGCATGTATTTTTGTGTGGTAATTTTTTTGTGTTGCTTGTCCCGATTGTATTTTTTGTAAACGTTTATATCTTTTTCCCTGTAATTCGACATATAAAATCAATCTTGAAACTACATAGTACATAGTGTTGGTAGCACATTTTTATGTAACGATAGCTCATAATGATTATAGAATAAACATGTAAATACATGATGAAAGTCAGTACATTTATAGCCAAAAATTAAAAACAAAAAAACAAAAAAACAAAAAAAAAAACAAACAAAAGGACCGATTATCTGTAATTTTTTAATGATTCCATAAAGGATCATCTGCGATAAGTGTTTTTCAATTAATATATTTTTTTACAAAAAATAATGACAACTAAATATGGTGTGCTGTTAACATTTTAATACATTATAACTTCAATAAAGACTTTAGATAAAAAGAGAACTAAAGTTGCTGCTTAGTACCTTTATCAGATATTGGAAGTTTTAAATTTTATACATTTTTAATGCATGTTTATTTCTATGTATATATATTATTTTTTAACTTCTCTGTATTCTTTGTACTTGTATGGTTTTATGAGAATAAACTATCTATTCAAATCTATCTGAACATACTTTTCAAACTTTTTGAAATGAATTGTTAAAATACCAAAGTACACCTAGCTTGAAACCTGAAACATGCAGTAGTATCTATGAACACTGTGAACATGATAATGATAATGCAGGAATGAGAAATAAAACTTTATTCAAACTCTGAGATTACTGGTATATGCTCTTTTCGACTTCTGATTGATTTGAAATTGTGCAAACACAAATGATATAAAATTTTCCATTTTCAGATATATTATTTAATCCATTCAGGGACTAATAAATCCCAAGATAAGATGACACATTCATGTCTTTGAAAGTTGTTATGTCCACACATTCAGGAGTCAGACATCTATCTTGAGAAGGTTTTTCCTCTTTTGTATTAATTTTTTATGATTTAAATTCATCTGTTTGATTTAAATCCAGATATTTTCATGAATTATAGGCAGTTCTGAAAAATAATCATACGTAATTAAGTTTTTCATCTTTTTAGTTAAACCACAGAACAATTATCTATTTTGATCAGCTATAAATTTAGACAGGAGATGCTATTTTTTTTTTCTTCTTAAATTCCTGAAATAATAAAACATGCAAAGTTGCTTAAATTGAATATGACCACGATTTTTAATGAATTTTACAGTTATTCACTTTCCTGGCAAGTATTAATATTTGCAATACTGGTTTATTTTACAATTCATTATATATTAAATGTTATAAAAATTCAAAAAGTGAAATTTAAATATAATATAAGGAAAAGCAACCACAAACATACTTCAAAAATATATTCTTTGTAACAAAAGAGTAATAAGTCAAGAAATTGAAGAGAAACAACTTTAATATTGAATACAGCTTGATTTTAGCTACTTACTAATTAAATATTAATTTGATTGTACTGTATTTGGCTTCTTTGTAGTTTTTACAGTTACTTTTAAATTGGAACATGACAAAAGAAGTGTGAAAGTTGTCTTCCTCATCAACAGCTTAAAATAAAAAAGCAGTACACATTTAAATAAACTGATGAATTTTGTCTGTCAGATATACATTTAAAATCATACGCACATGTAGTTCATATCTTCTTCCAAGAAAAAAAACATACCAGTTGTAAATTCATACTCAAACAGGCACATTTTAATATATATTCATTTAACTAATTATCCATCAAATGATTATATTGTAAAATTGTAACTATAGTTAGAATATTTTTCAACTTGCACTTAAATAACATAATTAAGGCAGGCATGATAGCAATTTCAACAGAGAAAAGACATAGTAGAAAATATCAATATTAACAGATGTGGTTTGATTCCCAATAAGGCTTCCTTCCTTCAACAATAACAAAAACCCATACCACAAAGCAAGCTATCGAGGGTCGTTGCTTAATCATGATAATGAAATGTTAAACATACCAAATAGGGAAATTCATAGCCTTTAAACAACTTTGAAAACAAATGTGATTTACAGCAACAAACAAACACTGAATGACAGGCTCAAGACTGGTATAGTATAGGCTCTTACACTGTACATCTCTGGCATCTATTATGAGCAGGTATATTTTTTCATGGTTTACAACAATAAGAAGGTATGTTGGCCAATGAGACCAGGCGACAAACATACAAGTTAGCATATATGAAATATCCGTTACTGACGGACTTTCGTTAATGAACTAATGATCCCTGGACCCATACCACATAGAAAGTTTTTGGATATTTTAACAATAGGCCCCCAATTGACACGACCAATGATTCTGGGACTTTCTGCCTGTTGAAAAACAAAAAGTTTAAAGTCATAGTTACCAGGTATGATCTTGATGTTACTTGTTTATTTCAATCCTCTTCAATCTTATTGTCACTGCTCCAGTGCTGGATAAACTGTCATACCCGTAGTTTTCCCGTTTCAACTGTTCAACTTTCAAGATAGATGATTTTTTTTCTGTTTGGAAATGACTTCCCGGTTATTGTCTTAGGCGAGAACCCTTGGGTAAGGGTGATGCACATTTTGCTACCCAATAAGAAGGGACGTGAGAACGTGCCAGGAACAAAGTTACATAAATAAATCTGTTATCAAGTCAATCGGATCCATCTTCTTTTGTGGTTGGCAGATGAGGGAACAAATCATTTTAGAAAACATAAATCAAGTAAGAAGAAACAAATCAATACCAGCTGATTCGAAGAAAATAATTTTTGAAGTCTAATTGTATAGGTGATGGAATGTTTTTATTTATATGACCACTGTTCTGCCTTGGGCGCAGAGAGTTTAACCATGTATATGTAGATCATTTATTCTATAAACACATTCAATGCGTCAGGAGCTGACAGATCATGAAGCCAAATACTTTTGCTAAAAATCTACAATATAAAAAAACAAAAACTCATAACTAACAAGTAAACTACCAACTGTCGTTATAAAATACCAAAATCTATTATTGAAAACACTCAGATCAATGAAAAATACAGTTCACAAAAAGGGGGAAAATAGACCTTCACTGACTTGACTAGATTTGTACAAAAATAGTTGTCTTCATAAAATTACATATGACTTAGAAATATACCAAATAATACTGTTTTCGGATACAAATAAAACATTACAAAGTTCAATAACACCAATAGGCCAGTCATGACGGTGCAAGCTAACTTCACACATAAGAACAATGTCACTATCAGTCAAGTTTCTGCACTCTTGTTTCCATTTGTTTCGCATTTGTAAAGTAGGCAAATATTGAGTTCGCCAACGTTTCCAGAATGAGTTTGCAAGTTGTTGAACGCATCTCCATTGAGATTTTAACAAATTTTTATCGCAAAAGTCCTCTATTGAAAAAGATCCTACAGTATGCTTACTTTTCAATGTGAGTAAAGTTGAAGGAGTAAGCGGGAATGAATTGTCAGGATCCATATCTATCGGTACCAGGGGTCTTGCGTTCATAATAGATGTACTTCGGCCATAAACTTTGTTAATACTTCATGTGTTAATTGTTTCGTTTCCATAAAGAGGCTGTTTAGATTATTTCTCGCTATCTTAATCATACGCTCCCAGCTGCCACCCACCAGGTGTGAAGAGTGAGGTGAGTTGAAAATCCAAATTATGTTCTTGTCACTGAGATAGTTTTTTATTGGTATATCTCCAATATTTATAAAGTTAACATTAAGTTCACTTAGTGCCCCAACAAATTTTGTTCCACAATGAGATCTTATAATTTTTACCTCGCCTCTTAAGGCACAAAACCTACGTAATGCATTGATAAAACATTCAGACGATATTTCCTCTATCACTTCAATGTGTACAGCCCTAACCACAAGACAAGTGAACATTATAGCCCAACGTTTACTTTGTGTCTGACCTCCACGAGGTCTACTGGTAGTAATAGTCCAAGGACCAAATACGTCAATTCCAACATATCAAAATGGAGGTGCTGAATCGAATCGGTTAAATGGCAAGTCAGCCATTTTCGGAAATTCTTCTTTTCCACGTAGTTTACGACATTTTATGCGTTTATGAATTACAGATGAAATGAGACCTTTTCCTCCTATCAACCAATATCCTGCGGACCGCAAAGCTCCTTCAGTAAGATGGCGTCCTTGATGCGCTACTTTTTCATGAAAATGTCTCACTAGTAATGTTGCAATATGATGCTTAAGTATAATAAGTGGCTTCATTTCATTGGGAAATATGTTTGCATTGCTCAAACGACTCCCTTAATGGAATAAACCATTTTCGTCAATAAATAGGTCTAACTGCAAAATTTTACTGTTTGTTCATCAGCGCACTATATTCAATGTTGAAAACTTCTCTATGAACAGTGCATATAACTAAATTGTGTGCATCTTGAAGTGAACCAGTTTTACTAAAATACTGTCTATTAGTTTGCTTTATAATAAAACATCTGATAGTTTGTATTGCTGAAACTAAAGTTTTCCGCTAAGAAAAACGTTCAAATCTTTGAGAGCCAATAGCGAGTTTAGTTACAAGTGTTTTTGCCACACGGACTTCTTGGTCTTTTTCTAGTAAAATAAGAGGGAACGCATCTCCTTCATTTTCGCTATTTATAGCTTTATACTTACAAAGGAACTGAGTGGGACCTATAAGCCACTGACTTTGATAAAGTTTTTCTTGACGAATAGCACGAGAAGCATCATCGGCTAGAGTTTGTAAGGTAGGTTCGTAAGACCGTCGTTCTAGTTCTGTGGATCTCCTGATTCTGTCGACACGATTTCCAACATACAGATAAAATCGTTTAGTTCCGTTGTGTATTTATCCTAATACAACCTTGCTGTCGGTAAAAAAATGCACTTGTTCAAATTCTGTTTTCATTTCTTCGCAAATAGTTTCATACAGTTCGACTGCCAGAACTGCAGCGCACAATTCCAAACGGGGTATGGTGTGTCCGTGTTTAAGAGCCACTTTAGCTTTTCCTAGTACAAATCCAAGATGTGTTGTTCCATCCTTATCAGTAGTTCGTATGTAGGCAACTACTGCCACAGCTTTTTCAAATGCATCAGAAAATATACAGAGGTCCTTGTAGAGCGTCCAGTCGGAACTGAAGTTTCTACGTATCTCCACTTGTTGAAGAAGTTTAAGTGAATCTTTCCAAGATTGCCATTTCGACTGAAATTGCGGAGATAATGGTTCGTGCCATTCAGATGATTCTTTCATAGATTCACAAAGAATTAGTTATCAGGCAATGGTTACTGGTGCTGCAACCTAATGGATTGTACAGTCCATTGATAACTGAAAGAACACCACGTCTAGTTTATGTTTTATTGTCTAATGATACTTTAAATGTAAAGTTATCCGATTGGAGATTTCAACTGACCACAAGACTATGCTGAACAGGAAGACAATCGTCACTAAAGTCAAGATTTTTCAAATATTTAGATAAATCGTCTGCCAGAACTTCATTCGAATTTGAAGATATTTTATGCAGACGGTATGATTGTTGTCAAAAAGACATGTTGTTTTTAATAGGTTTTTTACGCAATCTTATATCAAAGGCTCTTGCTCGATTAAGAGCTTGTAGACGATTATTTGGTAGTAGCGCACGTGATTCCTTGAAGCGAAGTGCAGCAGTTCAGTTTTGATTTTCATCTTGTTGTATTTGATCTCGCATTAGGCGCATGCACTTTTTGTCGACATTTGACATGCCTTGGCGGTTACTGTTAGGCTCAAGGATGAATAATGACGTAACTAACTTTTCTGAAATATGAATACTATTGTCACATGGTACAAATATTCATGGCCTCCTATCTTGTTGTACTAAAGTTTTCATAGCATTGACAGTGCTACAGTAATGCACTCCATCTAGACAAGTCTCGCCTACAATAACCCATCCAATCTTAAGCTTCTGAGCAAATGGTTTGTATGACTTCTTTACTTTTGTTCCAGTATGTAATGAGCTTCCACAGCATCTCTACCTATAAGGAGTAAAATTTCAGCATCCTTATCAAGGTGCGGTATCAAGTGTGCAATAGATTGCAAATGAGGATGAGCTTGAGCAATTTCATTTGCCGGAAGTTCTTGTCTATTATTTGGTATTGAGTCACACTCAATTAAAGTTGGGAGATCTATGCAATAATTGTCATTAAGCGATTCAATAATGAAACCCTTTGTTCTCCTACCGGTCGTAGTAAACTGACCACTACAACTTGCAAGTGAATATTATTCGGGTTCAGTATTCACCTCAAAATAGTGTAATTACTCTGTACTTGCTAATGAACAGTTGCTTTGTTCGTCTATTATTGCATAAGTATGGATTGGCTGTTTATCCATTGTTGTATGTCTTACACTAACTAACACAATTTTAGCACATGATTTTCCTGCAAATGTATTTCCTAAAAAATTGTTTCATTTCGAGTTAACAGAACTCTCCACGCCTTGACTGTTGTTTGGTTTCTGGCCTCCATCCTGACTTGCGTAAATGTGCATAGCCGCTATGTGATCAGTACTTTTGCAGTCGGAAAATAAAACGTCCTTGTCACAATTGCAAAAAATGTATCTCTTAACGCAAACTTTTAAAGCACAATCCATTTTTCTTCAGTAGAGCTCTCCTATCTACAATACTCATGTGTCTAAAAACACGGAACTCATCCAATAAGTGATCGCTATTAAGTATGACGCAACGCATTTTAGAGTTTTCGTTGACGTGTGGTTCATGTTTGTCTTGTGAAGCATTTGTCTTTTAAACAGAAAATTGTCGTGTCTTAAATAGTTTGTCTTCGTTCTTGGGGGCAACATATGTAACGCTTTCAAATATAACTCCAGGATCATTTATAGTTGAAGCCATGTCATTGATGAAGTCACACAAGTATGTGAATGGTGGATATATAACCCGAATGTATTTGTTTGTATGTTACTGCTCTATCTCGCCATTTATTTTGCAGGTAAATAGGAAGTTTGACCATTTTTCGGATTCACACCGACCGATTTGTCGAAATATGCTAGTAGTGCTGCATATTCTTGTTTTTCTTTAACTGAACGTATTTCCGATAATACATCTGAAAGTTTAAACATTTTTTTCTTATCTTTGTATCTCATCTTTGGAAAAGCCTGTATTTTTTTTCTGCAGGGCACTTTCGATCATTTCTGGGCAACCATAACGTAGAACTAATCTGTTCCAAGCACGTGATAAGGCAAAAGGTGGATTTCCTGAATTGTAAATTTTGATGCTGTTAATTTGTCTTGATGAGTCAGGTCCTAGAGCCATTTGATCATGAGGTCAATTTCTTCAGCAGGACTCGCGTCGATTTCTGACATTACACATTCAAAGGTGTCTTTCTATGATAAATAATTCTCTTGACGATCATCATATTTCAAAAGTTTAGTTATTATTAAGTCTCTTTTCATCAAAAATTTGAAAAGGTCATGGCCATAATTTAGACTTTATTAATGTTCTGTTATTGTTTTATTATGTTTTAACATTGTTCAATTACAGATGGGTGCGGTCCAAACCTTGACGAAAGTTAACTTAAAGCAGACTTGTTGACTGCTTTCTAAGTTAACTTGAGAATTTTTAAGCAGTCAAGCAAGTTAACTTCGTCGTTGGTGGACCAGACCTACGGTCTGCTATTTTATGACTGCTGTAGACCTATCGATAGGTCTGCTCCAGACCTGACCTGTGAACAAGTCTGCTTTCAACCAGTCCTGATGACAGGTCTGCCCCAGACCAGACTTGTAGACAAGTCTGCTTTTGACCAGTCCTGAGGACAGGTTTGCCTCAGACCAGACCTGTGGACAGGTCTGTCCCTGACCAGACCTGAGGACAGGTCTGCTTCTGACCAGACCTGTGGACAAGTCTGCTATTAACCAGACCCGATGACAGATTATAGTTACAAGAGTTTTCATATCAGACTTGAGCATTAATTAAAATATACACATGTAAACAACATTCGCATTGTTTTTCCACAGATGTCAAGTTTAATCATTTTCTCGCTAGACTCTACTAGATATTATACAAAGTTCTCTTTTTTTATGTGATATACATGTATTCTTATATACATAAATCAATGGCTTTACAATCGCATAGAGCTACTCATAAAGGAAATGAGTTATTAAACGGCGGATAGAAAGGTTATCCAACGCATCGGAACAATATTCTTATATCACGGGATATCAACAACATTATCAACGTTGCTTCGTTTCCCGTTTTTTACCTGTCCCTTCCTCAATTTTCATCAGTAGGGGGAAACAACTCTATTACTAAAATGGAAGCGCCATCTTGGTGCTAGGAAAGGTCTTTTTCAGTTTACGAAAAGGTTGATTTAGCGGATCATACATATCAGAATGACAAGTAAGTCATCCACATAATATTTTGAGAACATGAGCTTGCGATCTATTTATATGACAATAATAATCGCACCGAAATAACTATCTAAATCAGACGATCAAAATATTGTGCTATAGAAAATTATTGAAAGGAAATCGCAAGGTACCTGCAATTTCAACTTTTTTCAAGAAAATGAAACATAAAGTTTAACTATTCCTTTTTTTTTTTTACAAAAATGTACCATGTTTGTACTCTCAGTCATTGCTTAATTGTCAGGTCAGTTTTTAAATTGTTGTATTGCACATGGTAAGGATATTTGCTCATTTTATAAAGGCAACCATAGATGTGGAAGGATTGCCGATGAGACACCTCTCCACAATGACACAGAATTATAACATTTCTACATGTATAAATGTCAATGTAGTATTGTACAGCCTACAACAATGACCAAAGCCAAAACAACACTCAGCTATAAAAGGCAGAAAAATGACAAATGTATAACAATTCAAGTGAGAAAACTAAACAACTTATGTAACATAAAAAGCAAAACAACAAAAATGTAACACATCAACAAACGACAATCAATGAATTGCAGACTCCTGACTTGGGAAAGACACATATACATGTACATACAGAATGTGGCGGGGTTAAACATGTTAGCTGGATACCAACCCTCCCTAACCTTGGACAGTGGTGTTACAATACAGCATAAGAAGGAACTATAAAAAAAACTTGTTGAAAAAGGCCTAAATAAGTTAATAAGTATTCTTTTTTTGAAGTCAGGTTGCATTCAGTGATATTGTTGGCTTTTTTCAAAACTACCTCTACCCTTTTTCATTGGGAAGTATGCAAAATTTACATCAAATTGGGCAATTCAGAATAAACCATGAATTTGACTGAAACCCCTTTTCAGGATCAGTCAAATCCTGCTTTGAAATAAGACCCCTTTTGTCAGTAATCATAAATGATACATAAATAGACCCTCATATCTGCACATACAGATGGGTGCGGTCCTAACCTGTACAGCTAGTTAACTTAATAAGCAGACTTTAGGACTGGTTAAAGTTAACTTAGGACCGGTTTTATGACTGCTCTTACCGGTCCTAGGACAGAATTTATGTTAACTTAAAAAGCAGACTTGGTCCTAGGACTGTTTAATGATTGTTCGAAAAGTTAACTTCATGACAGGTCCATGACCATTATCGAAGTTAACTTTAGACGAAGTTAACTTTTCCACAAGCAGTCCTACGCGCAAGTTAACTTATGACCAGGTCTGCTAAAAAGTCAAACCAGACCTGTTCTTATACAAGTTAACTTTGGTAAAGTTAACATGATCCTAAGTTAACTTTGGTCTGGTCTGCTCCTCTTAGATAAAGTTAACTTGACCCAAAGTTAACTTGACCCAAATGTAGCCTTAAATGTAAATTTGGCTGAACATTTTCTTTAATGCAGTTACTTTTCAATTATATATTGGTGAATACAATGTTCCATCATGTTCATACCTTTTTATTTCTTGTGTGATGTTTTTGTTCAGTATTGTTGGTGTTTTTTGTTATTTCATATTATGCATTTTTAATTTCTGTTCCTTAATTATAAATATAATTGCTTAAGATAAATTTTACTTATCTGAAAGGATAACATTTTGTCTTTGTAAAACATTATATTCCTTATTATTTGTGTGTAAATTTGCTATATATTTAAATTTTGGCCTAGTCGTCTATAAATTATATGATCTGAAGTTGGGTACCTTCATTTTTAAGTAGATATCAATAATGTCATTATGTACTATTCAATTAATATAATTAAATGTATATTTCATATTTCTGCTTTGTTGATAATCAGAAAGTTTAAGGTTGAGATTGATAGTTAAACAGAGAAATCATGATATTATTTCTTGATAAGCTGTTTATGATAAAGTTCATGACTTTGTTTCAACCAATGTTTGACTATACTCTTTGAAGTCCTGTTTTTTTTAGTTATACTTTTAAAATATGATAACCGGATGCATCATACTTTGCTTATAGATGGTTTATGTTACAAAGTTTCAGTCTGTCATATATGTTCATGACCTCATTTCATGGTTCACTGACCACTTGAAAAATGTGAAGTTTATTTTTGTTACGTTAATTTCTTTTTTATCTTGATAAATAAGATAACTTTATTTAGTAGGTGTGTACTTTGCAAGGTCCTCATTTCACAGGTAATTGCTTAGTGTTAATTTTTGGTGATTTGTTCTTTTGTCTCAAGCAATAGTTCATATATATGTTGTCTGGTAAGATTGTGAGGTGTATATGTCTATTTTGAAGGCATCATCTGACCTTGACCTCATTTTCATGGTTCATTGGTCACTGATACTATAAGAAAATATGTGGTATGATTACGAATGAGACAACTCTCCACAAGAAGTCCAAATGACACAGAACAGTCTCCAACAATGAGCAAAGCCCATACCGCATAGTCAGCTGTATAAGGCCAAGAAACGTCAATATAAAACAATTCAAACAAGAATACTATTTTTTATGAACAAAAAATGCTTGAAAAACAAATATGAATCACAGAAAAAAACTCAACAACCACTGAAGTACAGGCTCCCGACTTGGGACAGGCAAATTTATACAGTGGCTGGATTAAACATGCAAGTGGGATTCCAACCCTCCCCTAACCTGGGACAGTGGTATAAAAGTAGAGCATAAGAATTAACTTTCAAAATCATTTGAAAAAAGCTTTACTAATCAGATGGACAAAAATACAACGGTACATGGCCAGGTACTTGTACATCCAAACAACAAGACAATAGGTACACATCTGAGAAAACTTGCAGTTAACCTGACAGATAGTTTAAAGCCACAAACAACTAATAAAAAAATCATGCTCCGATGCTAAGTTTGTTTCTTATATACTATGAGCATCTTTATTAAATGCGTGCATATTGGCTGTAAGCTGTGCATGTCTGTCTATCATGATTTATCTGACCGTGACCTCATTTTCATGGTTCTTTGTCAATGTTCAGTTTTCTTGGTTCAGTCTATTTATTAGAAACAATAATAAGTAGTAACTATATTTGGTGTATTAAATGATTGTAAGGTGTACATGTATTTCTTGTATAGTTCATCTGACCTGGGTCTCCATTGTCTTAGATCATGTTGAGTTTACGCAATACTTGTAGTAGAGATTTATATTTAGGACTATCAACCTAAATTTAATGATAAGTAAAGAAGACGACAGTTTTCAGTGTGTGCACTCTGGTTAACTTATCATAGACAAGTGTATACAGTATGAGAGATGCAAGAGATACAAAAAGGACACAAATTTGAAAATAAACTGAAAAATGCCATGGATCAATGACAAAAAGACAAACCAAGGTACAAAAAAACACATAGAAAACTACAGACTGAGTAATAGAACCCCATTAAAACTGAGGCTGATATCGTTTTTGTCATTGTTTGCTCTTTTATTTAAGCATTAATTATCATTGGGTTATTTTTTTGATCTGTTTTTAATTGTGTTGTGCCATGGCCTTTTATATCTGATTATAATACCAGAAAAAAACTCATTGTTGAAGGTTATGTTTCAGCTATGTCCCTCTGTATCAAATAATAGTTGTCCGATTGGCAATAGTACCACAAGATAATATTTTTACAATGACCTGTACAAAAAAGTATGTTATAGTTCCATACAACTTTGGTATATTTATTAAATGGATTGAGTCTGGATATATATATAAATTAGACCGTTGGTTTTCCCGTTTGAATGGTTTTACACTAGTAATTTTGGGGCCCTTTATAGCTTGTTGGTCGGTGTGAGCCAAGGCTCCGTGTTGAAGGCCGTACTTTAACCTATAATGGTTTAAGTTTTAAATTGTTATTTGGATGGAGAGTTGTCTCATTGGCACTCACACCACATCTTCCTATATCTATATGTGTGTGTTCAGTATAAAAAAAAAAAATTTGTGAGAACTAATGTTTTATTTATAAAATTTTGCTCATGTTTAGAGAAGATGAGAATATATATAAATTAAACTATGAACATCAACAGTCAGATAACATGAGAATATTCAAATAAAACTATGAAAATCAACATACATATATATATATTAATATTACTACATTGTATACAGCACATAAATCAATTCACTGCAATTCCTCTTGAAACACATATTCACACATACATGACATATGGGCTATTTCAAAAAAAATGATGCCTTTCCTTTAAACCTTTGTCAGTCTCTTGTATGATACTATATCTGTGATGTTTTTAGGTCAGATAATGTATTATGATTAGTTGGTCCTAACTACCAAAGATAATAGCAGTATGTGCTCTGTTTAAAAAATATTGTCCAAAATTGTACCTCAAAATGTCAGGAGTGTAACGCTTTTAGTGTGACATTTAGAAGAAAGCATGTGCATTCATTGATGATATAGAATAAATAAGGGCAGATACAATACCAAACAATATCTTTCATCCAACTATTATATCTTGACTATGATTTCTTGTTTAATTCTTCCATATATTTACATTTTTATGAGCCTCATAAGGTAAGTCAAATAAGTTTGTGTTAAAAAAAAAAATGTTAGTAAAAGTCAATATGCTGCCAGAAAATGTCTTTGTAGGTGAAATAACATGTTTCTGTACATCTTGCACGGTTTATTCTTTTAGGTAAGTATCATAGCTTGGCACAGGTGCATCCAGTTGACCCTGAAGTTCTACTACTGGAATATTATGGTTACAATAAGAGGACTACCCAGGTCTGTCAGGAGTGTAACAACTGGGTTAAGATGTATTTTTTTTAGAAACAATGTTGTTATAGTTGTTGTTTTTTCTTGAATTTCAGTGAACATTACCTGTTACAGTTTATCAGTAACAAACATGCCATTATTATGGCCTTCATTGCTTTTGTATGCTCAATACTTCAATGTCAGGAGTGTAACACAAAAAAATGCCTTATTTTAATCTTATTAGCAAAGGTAAGTTATTGGAAGAAAAACAAGCTGACAATTATTATAAAATGACATTACTACACCTCAGCTTAACACAGAATACAAGTCTACATCATTACTTTTGAAATTTTTGAACTAAAATTGCAATTGAACTAGCTTGTTTAAATGTGTTACAGTCCTGACATACAAGTATTGAGCATAAACAAGCAATAAGGCCATAATCATGATAATAATGGCATGTTTGTTACTGAAAATATGCAACAGATGGTGTTCACACTCAAATTCCAGAAAGGAAAACCAATAATAACAACATTGTTTCTATAAAAAATAACATGAATGTTACACTTAAACATTTTAAAGCGTTACACTCCTGACATTTTTGGGTACATTTTTGGACAATTTTTAATATACAGAGCACATACTGCTACCATCTTTGGTAGAACGAACAAACTTATCATAATACATTATCTGACATAAAAACAGCATATATATAGTATCAAACAAGAAACTGAACAAGGTTTAAAGGAAAGCCATCTTTTTTTTTAAATAGACAATTAGCAAAATTTGTAAATATGTAAGAAGTATATAATTTTTTTAACCTGTTCTTAATTTGCACTAAAATAATATGTGAAATATAAAGACTCTACATGATTTCAGGTCAGTTTCAGGTTAAAATATGGTAGCAATAAATTATGGTCAGGAGTGTAACATTTGTTACACTCCTGACAAGTTTCTGATGTAGCTTATCTATAACAAAATTCAACATGATTCTTTATTAAAATAATTGTAACATCTTTACAATGTTATGAGAAAGCTGATCTGTCTTGTAAAAGTGATTTTTCTGCACACTATTCACCAAAGATTCTTAAAAATTAAAGTGTAATTCTCATTAAACATATTAAAAGTTTGCTCTTTGCTCAGAAATTAAAAAAAATATGTAATCAAATATCTAATAAATTTATTTATTTGTGAGATTGTAAATTTAAAATAGATATCATTACTGATTTTCTAAACATTCCATTAAAAAACAGTCTTACAGTTACTGAAAAAATATGTCAGGAGTGTAACAAAAGGATAAAAAACACATGTTTGTATTTTTTAAATGAAGAAAACTTAGAATTGACTGAAGCAATTGTTGTGAAATTTTCAGAGGATGTAATTAGATCATATATGTTTGCTTCCTTATACTTTTTATATAAAATTAAAGCTTTTGCAAAGAGATATAAAAACTTTTGAAATAAGATATTAAAGAATACACTAAAAATTGGTGAAATTTACATATTTAAAAAAAAAAACTGTTCATAATTAAAAAAAAATTGCAGGAAAATCATTTAGTACCTTTATTGCAACAAACAAAAAAATTACATTGATATTTATATTCTTATTTATGTTTGTCAGTTGATATTATTATTATGTTGTTTCCTTTGAAAAGTGGATGAATTCTTATGAGTAAAATGTTGTTAAAATTTTTGTTTTTATTATTTTGCATTAACCCTTGGTAGTTTTGTAAACTTGAATGTCTCTGGATTAAAGAAAAATGATAGAAAAAAGATTAGCAATGACTTAATTTTTTACCATGTTTGTCACACTTTGGCATCATTTTTTTTTAAATAGCCCACATGTAAAAACAAAAAAACAAAAAAAAACTGTCTCAAATCATTTTAAATATTAAATTCAATGTCTATCCATTTCCGTTGCAAGATGGTTACAAAAAAAATTTAATACAACAAATATATTTAAATATACTGATCACACAATTCAGTTTTTTACTTTTATACACACCACTTGCAAAGCGCATTCACACGTTAAAATTTAAATAGTATTTGCAACAACAAAAACATATTATAATTGTTAAATAACTGTCTAAATGTAGCAAACCATCTTAAAGTTTCTTACTAATATCAAAAACTCTTAAATGTTAATCTAGTTTAACTGCAAGGAGGTCCACAAAAAATCAAAACAAGCTTTTGGAGACAATTTGAATTATAAGTGCTTTAAACATAGAGTTTTAGATGTTGAGATCAGTGAGGTCAAAGGATTTCCTCAAATGCTGGTGAAAGTTCCAATTTGCTTTGTCAATTGCTCTCACAACAACTGACCAGTTCTTCTCAGCAAGTGATGGTAGTGATGGGTAGTGAGTCTGACAGGCTAAGCGAATAGCATTTATCTTCTCACTTGATATCTGTCCCTTTATAGAAGCTTTCCCTTGAAATACTTTCCCTTTTACATTTTTGTTCAATACATCTTCTACAGAGCAAATATTCCTGAAGAGGTTGACAGCAAATCGTCTACTAGAATCACCTGCTGATATTTTGGCGTCTTGCAGATGGTTGTCGGGGATCTGGTTGTATGGTGATATAGTAGGTGCTGGTTGAAACAAGTGCAAATTGGTTTTCACAGAAGAAGGTTTGTTATGTAAAATTGTTGTCAAACTCAGAGATAAAAACTGTGGGTCAATCACTGGTGTTCTAATGTGCAGAGAAATTGGAGTAATAGGTTCTTTATCTGGAATGTTGCTCTGGCAGTTCAGTTCAGCTAAGATGTCTCTGGCTGATGAGGTTGACAAAATATTGCTACTTGTAGCTGATGGCAATGATGGATTTGGATTTCTTACTTTAGTGATAGTTGATGGCAGAGTTGAACTTGATATTTCTGTTGTATATCTGGGTAATGGCTCTGGAATGCAGCTCTCAATTGAAGATTGTAATGAAGTAATAACTGGATCTGTCTCTGTTGATGTTGGAGCAGCACTGAATGATTGAGGATGGATGGAATCTGTGTTACTTGTCATAACATCAACGACTGAAATTTGTACCGGATTTAGAGACTGCATTGATATCAAAACTTTAAGAACTTCGTTCATTGTCTTCTCAATTCTGTCAAGGCAACTGCAGTGGTGTTCCATTTGGCAGGATGGGGTTGTATTGATGTTGTCCTTCATAATGCTCTGTAGAAGACGTGCTGATTCTGGGCTTGCAATAATATGCTGAACATTGCTGTTAGATAGAATATCAGTTGGATCATCTGTGAAACTGGTTCCTTGTCTTGCTGATGAATGGGATGATTGAGTAGTGTTCTCTAATTCTAACATTGGTACAAGTGGTTCTGCTACAAATATCTGCTGAGTAGAGAATGTTGGTGACTGTATAGATCCTGGAGGATGGAATGTAGTTGACTGGCTGAGAAATGTAGACTTTATGTCAGATATTGGGTTGATCAGTGA
Source organism: Mytilus galloprovincialis (assembly GCF_965363235.1). NCBI lineage: Eukaryota > Metazoa > Mollusca > Bivalvia > Mytilida > Mytilidae > Mytilus > Mytilus galloprovincialis. Next base: position 77,922,111 of record NC_134844.1, read on the forward strand.
TTTTGGAATATCAGGCTGAATAAATGGCTTGCTATACATTGCTGAATGAGTAGAATCATAATAACAAGGTGTTGCTGACTGAAAAGATGACTGAGATACTGCTTGAACTGATGCATGTGGTGATGGTTGAGTTGAAGTTGGTTGAGTTGAAGGTACTGACAGAGGTGGTGACAATACTGCTTGAACTGATGCATGTGGTGATGGTTGAGTTGAAGTTGGTTGAGTTGAAGGTACTGACAGAGGTGGTGACAATACTGCTTGAACTGATGCATGTGGTGATGGTTGAGTTGAAGTTGGTTGAGTTGAAGTACTGACAGAGGTGGTGACAATACTGCTTGAACTGATGCATGGGGTGATGGTTGAGTTGAAGTTGGTTGAGTTGAAGGTACTGACAGAGGTGGTGACAATACTGCTTGAACTGATGCATGTGGTGATGGTTGAGTTGAAGTTGGTTGAGTTGAAGGTACTGACAGAGGTGGTGACAATACTGCTTGAACTGATGCATGGGGTGATGGTTGAGTTGAAGTTAGTTGAGTTGAAGGTACTGAAAGAGGTGGTGACAATGACAATATATCACGATTAGCTTCTGTGGATAACACTGACTCAGGAGATATGGCAGACTGAAAATGAGTTTTCAACAGAATGGCTGGCTGAATATCAGACGGCGTTGATGACTGGTAATGACTAGTTGAATGAGTAAACACTGGAATTGAAGATGGTGTTGGTTGAATATGAGATGATAAGGTTTGTTCAGGTGGTGAGTTCTCAAGAGACATTTCTTCTGAACTTGACGTAAAGCTCATAACTTGCTTCATCACCTCTTCTGATGCAAGGTACTTGGCTGATTTTACACTGCTGGTACTACTGACGGACTTAGGTGGAGCAGTGGTTGCAAGGATGTTAGTCTTTTTCTTTTCAGTCTTCTCCTACAAGAAAATAAAAAGAACATAAAGTCATGTTTCTACAACCAAAAGTTCTGAATTCTCAAGTCAAACTCAAACTAAACAACAAATGTATGTTAAACAGTTCACTTCATTAGGCCACACCAATTTAATTTCTTGTTCTACAGATTTTTGGACTCCAAAATTTGGGGCGAGCGAGCAATTTGAAAATTTAAATAAAAAAATATGTAGATTGCAAATTTTGAGGCGAAGCTTGAAAAGTGAAGTTGTGCGATTGTATTTTTTTTTTTTATTTAACAACATCAACAAACAATAACTGCTGAATGACAGGCCCCTGAATCAATCAGGACAGGTGAATAAACATGCAGCGGCTGTGGATAGTTTTGTTTCGCCAGCATACAATATAATTGCAGTTGAACATGTTGAAGGCAAATCCTTCAGAAGTTCTTTGTACTTTATTCTAACACAGAACATTTTTTTGATAGGGAATATAAGTAAGGGGGAAAGAAACCAATTTTTGTTTGTAACAGGTATTTCCGCTGTTATAAATTTATATCGGAGCACTCCCACTTTGGATACATAGGTTTCATGCTCAAACAAATATTCTCACAGATATTTACATGTTTACACAGTGTGGTGGGGTGCTTTTATGTTTAAAACCATTAGATTGTGATTTTAAAACAAATGTTGATATCTTTTTATAATATTTACAAAAACAACAGTGCGTGAAATGGACATGATTACATTTCTGGATGTGGGAAGCGGGAATATAATTTTTTTTTTTAAATAATCTGTTTTGAAAACTAGAGGCTCCAAAGAGCCTGTGTTGTTCACCTTGGTCTATGTGAATATTAAACAAAGGACACCTGTAGATGGATTTATGACAAAATTGTGTTTTGGTGATGGGGATGTGTTTGTAGATCTATCTTACTTTTCTAAACATTCTTGCTGCTAACAGTTATCTCTATCTATAATGAACTTAGCCCAATAGCTTTAGTGGACAATGTTAGTGAAAATTTATAAATTTTATGAAAATTGTTAAAAATTGATTATTAAGGGCGATAACTCCTTAGATCAACTAGATACCCTAATGATGATTGTGGTCAAGTTTGGTTTAATTTGGACCGGTAGTTTCAGAGGAGAAGATTTTTCTAAAAGATAACTAAGATCTACGAAAAATGGTTAAAAATTTACTATAAAGGGCAATAACTCCTAAAGGGGTCAATTGACCATTTTGGTCATGTTGACTTATTTGTAGATCCAACTTTGCTGAACCTTATCGCTGTTTACAGTTTATCTCTATCTATAATAATATTCAAGATAATAACCAAAAACAGCAAAATTTCCTTAAAATGACCATTTCAGGGGCAGCAACCTAACAATGGTTTGTCCGATTCATCTGAAAATTTAAGGGCAGATACATCTGGATTTAAAAAACAATTTAACCCCATGTCAGATTTGCTCTAAATGCTTTGGTTTTTCAGTTATGAGCCAAAAAATGCATTTTACCCCTATGTTCTAATTTTAGCCGTGGCGGCCATCCTGGTTGGTTTGCTGGGTCAGTGGACACAATTTATAAACAAGATACCCCAATGATGATTGTGGCCAAGTAGTCTCAGAGGAGAAGATTTTTATAAAAGTTTACAGGACGGACCACGGACACCAAGTGATGAGAAAAGCTCACTTGGCCTTTTAGGCCAGGTGAGCTAAAAATAGATGCGGGAGGGTCCATCAAACAAGGAAACAAATTGGTATGGCCTTATGAAAATTTATTGTAAAATTCTATCTCATAGAATTTTTTTATGCACTCATGTGTTTTTTCATGAACAAACTAACCAAATTTGAAATTTTCAAAGACTCATAGCTTAAACAATAGCACAGTGTCAGACCCAAAATGTTTATTATATTTTTGAAAAAATGTATCTATATATAGTAAAATCTTCATTTTGGCAAATTATAAGAAAATTCTGTCTCAAAGTCATTTACTAATGATCTGCCTTTAATAACTTATCTTGATGATCATTTTCAATTTAATTGATCTTGTTGATTCCATTCATTCAATATGGCTAATAAGCAATAGTTTGTATAACATTTGTAATCTAGAGCATTTAATTGCTGAATATGAGGTTCATGTTTTCATTATTGTTGAAGGCCATAAAGTGACCTTTTGGTATTGCACAAGGTCATGTTTTTCTCTGGCTGTTTATGACATCTTTACACTAAATACATTGTATGTTGGATTTGTACGGATTGATAGCTGACTATGTGGTATGGGCTTTGCTCATTGTTGAAGCCATTTGGTTACCTCTAGTTGTTAATGTTTGTGTCATTTTGGTCTTTTGTGGATAGTTGTCTCATTGGAAATCATACCACATTTTTTTTTATATAATATGTATATATGTTACATAGCATTTCAATAGTAAAACTTAAGTTAGAGACAAAGAAACATAACTTTGATATTTGTCATGTATCATGTGATAGGACTTAAGTCTGTGTACCATTTTTGTATTTTGTCTATATTGTTTTGTTCATAATTCATGCTATTTTTTATCATTTTAATTGTATAATGTTTGTAATTTAGAGCATTTAATTTCTGAATATGAGGGTTTATGTTTTCCTTATTGTTGAAGGCCATATAGTGAGTGACCTTTAAGTTATAAACTTCTATGTCATTTGGTCTCTGGTGGGGAGTTTTCTCATTTGCAATCATATCACATCTTATTGTTTCATAATTAAACCATAAAATTTCTTTTGAGTTGGAATGAACATGATTTGCAGTTTCTTTATAAATCTTTTGCTACTTTTAAAATGTGAGTGCCCATGATCATATATACCTTTGTACACACTGTTTTCTTTTTCTTTGCTGGTGGAGGATTTGGCTTATCGTCATCTCTTCCAAAATACTTGTCAATTGCAGACTTTAACTCAGCTTTATTATCTGAATTATAAAATAAATAAGTAGTCATGTTATTAAGACATTTAATGATACACAATTATACAAAATTTTCCCCTGGTATCAACCACCCATCATTGTAGAAATAAAACCAGTACTTGTACCAAAGATATATATTTACTCTCAATATATTAATTTTGCAATAAAAGGTCGCAATAAATACAAAAAGACATTGTAAAGCAGTTAGTTGTATAACAATGCTGATGCTCTCTTTTGAATATGAAATAAACATTATTCATACATATGAAGTGGGGTGCTTATTTTCGTCATATCTCTCCATGTTTTCTATAGTTTATGTCCAGGTCTATTTGAAGCAACTGATATTTCTATATGACGATAACTTCAAATGCAAAACATTCCTAAGTTTGAAAACATGTTTGTTTGAAAATAATCATCTGTAAAGTTAGATTAAAGGGTGTTTGAAATTTCCTGATGTTTTGTCAATGGGGACACATATTCGCTGTTTTAACACATCACATTCCCATGGTCCAATATTTGATTTGATAATAAGTACAGTTTAGCCTAAGGGATTTTGACTATTTACAAGTTTTCGAAAAGGAGGGAGTCAGGGTTTCCCCTGGGTCAATTATTTTTTTCGCCACCTCTTTCGCCAAAACAATATATTTTTCGCCACTTTATTATTTTTTTCGCCAAGTAACATAAATATATTTTTCGTTTAAAATTTACCTTTTTTTCTAACCCCCCCCCCCTTTTTCCCTTAAATAAGATGATTTTGTTCCATAGTTGCTATGGTTATTCTCTCAAACTTATTTTAGAGTCTACATTTTAATGAATAAACACTAAACATTTACTTTAAAACAACAGAATTTTTTTTAACTTAGTAAAAGGGAAAATATTCATTGTATTTTAAACAACTTTTCTAAATTTCTAAATGAGGGGGCAACTATACTTTTAATAATAAAGAAGATATAAGTCCTGGAATATAACACAATTAATGGACATATTTTGATAATATAATACCAGTATAGTTCGTAGTAGGGAAAGTTTCTTTACAAATACTGATGTGCCCTTTTGTACTAAGAAGTGGCTTTTACAACAAAACAAAAGCTTGTCTCGCATGAAATTGATCCCTCATTTCATGTATAGTCATTACATTGAAGGGTTACTCTCATTCGAGGGGTTGTTCTTAACCTTTGGATAGATTTCTTCATAACGACAGTTTTCTTTTCTTGACCATCGTAAATGAAAAAGTTGAGACGTAAAACTATGTCTGAAACACGTGTGTCACTAAAACGACTTTAAAGTAGTCTCCCTAATCAATAACTTATATTAAAGTCAAAGGATAATTTAAATTTTAAATCAGAGATTTTTCTTGCTTTTGAACATTTTTCGTCACAACAGCTTTCTTTGCTAAACTATCTTTAAAAGGAGAGGAGACGTCAAAAGTTTGCTTCAAACACGTGCGTCGCAAAGTGGTAAATAAATTATGTATATGACATTTAGCGGAAGCTAATTAACCATATCATTTTGTCAAACAATTCAATCAACACCTTTATTAATTAGTCCTTTGTTGTCGATAGGTATAAAATGCAATCAGCTGATTATTGATTTTCTGTCCAAATCTTAATGAGGTCAAGGTGAATTCCGAGTATTGTCTGATTGGGTAAAGTCCAAGAAACTCAAAAAAAGTAAATAAACAAGATGGAGGAAAATATATCGTTATATATATTTCTGTCGCCAAATTCTTTCGCCAATGACGAATTTTAATCGCCACAATTATTATTTTTTCGCAAATTGCGAAAATGGCGACCGCCAGCGGAAACCCTGGAGGGAGTGGACTAAATTAATACCCCCGGGGACTTCACCTATATTTCATTTAATTTGTTTTGTTGTCCCTACAAGAATATATATAGTTTAGGGGTGGGATTCTTAGTGTTAGCAAGTATTCAAGCTATATCTTGATTGATTTGTTCTATTGTCCCATACAACATGTACAAAAAATTAAAGAATATATATATGTGGTTTAGAGGTAGGGATCTCAACCATTTACAAGTTTTCAAACATACAGGGATTGGGGTGACCCCTATGGACTCTCCCTATATTTCATTTGATGTGTTTTATTGTCCCACTCAAGAGTATATATGGTTTAGGGATGGGGATATTTACTGTTTCCATTTTTCAAGTAATAGGGGTGACCCCCCAGGACATCCTTTTTATTTCATTTGGTTTGTTTTATTGTTACAAACAAAGAATATATATATATGGTTTAGGGGTTGGGATCTTCAAAGTTAACAAGATAAAAGCACATTCTCAAATTGAAAGGAGAGTGGGACTGACCCCCAGGGACTCATCCCATAATTGATTTAATTTGTCTTATTGTTCTGTGATAATTTCTGAAGAGTGCGCCTGTCTATTAATGAAAAGATATAAATGCTTACCTGAAAATTTGATGATGAGGGCATCTCTGACTTTTCCACACAATATCACTTTAGCTTTTGGACTACTATTGTTGTTGTTGATGTAATAAGCAGCATTGCCAAGTAATCGGAAAACTGGGGATATAGCAGAACTATCATTATCTGTCAAATGGAGTGCCACAAATCCTGGGACTTTTTCTGAAAATGAATAAGAAATAGATGACATTTTTTGTAAAAATATGACATTTCGAAAACATTAACAAATAGTCTCACATACCTTTGACTACAACACAATTCAAATAAACATGATAAACAAGAAAATACTGCAGTAAATCAAATACCACTTTTATAATCAACAAAGCTTACATGATTAGATACCCTAAATTAATGATGATTATTGCCAAGTAGTTTCTGAGAAGAAGATTTGTGTGACAAATTACAAAAATTAACGAAAAATTTACTATAAAGAACAATAACTATTTAAGGAGGGGCTATAACACCCTTTTTTTAGTTGAATGGTCATTCCCTGATCCCCTAATCAAGCTAATCAAGACTCAAAGCATCATCATTGCCAAACACAAAAATCATTTGAAAATATCTTTCCTAATTAAGTTGACTGGAGTTATACAGAAGTATTTGCCACTGATCAATCAATGATTCATTCATAAATGATGCATAACCACAACACACTAAACATCTCAATCTTCTTCTTTGTTTCTAGCATGTTAGAATAATCTTAAGAGAAAATGTTTTTTATTGGCTTATTAACTGATCATGAGAAACACATAATTTGATTGGCTGAGCACCTTGGAAACAAAATAAGGAACATGATTTTCACTAACCCATGCATGTTTTAGAGTTTTAAGCGATACCCTTAATATTAGTATTTTTTGATAAATGCAAGGACGTATTTGTAAGAATAAAGACAATAAACACAAGGCGAATATACTACACAGACGCGAGAACTCAGGACAAACAGACCCAGGGCGAACATGTAAACAGGCAAATTGTCTTGATACCAAATTCATGCATGCGTAATACAAATATCTACAGTAAAATCTTCCAGTTACAAGTAAACAAATAATGTTCATGAGATTGTTTTCAATCCTAATTTACAAATAAAATTATTCAGATGCTTAATCATGTGTAAAAATCCTTGTCCGGAATCAGAAGTTGTTATGAAATTGTAATACACAGAAACAAATGTGGCATAGGGAGGTTCAATGATTTTAAAGTCGGCACCATATATAAAAAAAGAAGATGTGGTACGATTGCCAATGAGACAACTATCCACAAAAGACCAAAATGACACAGACATTAACAACTATAGGTCACCTTATGGCCTTCAACAATGAGCAAAGCCCTAACCACATAGTCAGCTATAAAAGGCCCCAATAAGACAATCTAAAAAAATTCAAATATGCCTTCAAAAGAAATATTTGCCTTTTTGCTGTGTAATTCCTTAAATGTATCAACTGGGTATAACCCCTTGACACAATATATTAAAATGGATTTTTGTCTGGTCAAGTTTGTACTGTTTATGTAGGAAGGCAGTATTTGATCATACTAGAAGCTTTTTCACTGTTAAACTTAAAAATGTCCATCTAAGAAAAAAGAGACCCACTTGAGGCTAAATTTAGATAGAATTTATACTCTCCTGTGTAAAAAATTGCTCACATGGTTGGAAATTCATGCAGCAAATATTTCAATAGTGCTTCATTTTGTAGTTTCAATATTTTATTTTATCAGGCATATATATTTTGTCATTTTGTACTGTTTGACAGGACTTTTGTTGGAAATTAATACTTCCAAGGGACATAATTCAGCTTTTTTATAGTTTAATACAGGCAACAAAGGTAACTTTACCATGTTTACAGATGAGTTGTTTGCATATTTAATGTTTTTGGACAAGATGTTACTAAGTTGTAAAACTTGTATCTGATCCTTTTATCATTTTAAACAATAAAATAAATTAAAACTAAACTTATTAATACATGTAATATTCAATGTTCTAAGTGTCTAATATCTTTGTTTTTATCATCTAAAGATAGAATAATGGATTTTATAGCAAGCTCTAAAATTTTGAGCCACAATATGGCATATATACTAACAATGACTAACATGACTGAAGCATGGAATGGTGATTAGTAATGAAAAATCTTGAATTTGTGCTGATGTTGTAAATTTTGGATAAAATGAATAAATATTGAATGGCAAGGTAATTTTTATTTGTTTAAATGGAACTGTTAATTATTCTTATTGAAGATAAGATATAATTGGAGACAGGTTGTTTACTAACATGACTAAGCCTTTATGAAATTAGTAGAGCAAGAAGTAAATCAGCATTTTGGGTTAGAGACATGCAATGATCTGTTTCTTTAAGTAATGGGGACATACAAGTGACATACAAGTGATTTATTATAGTCATGGTTTTCACAAAATAACCAATATTGCATTGGTGGTGTAATAAGAATTCTTTGTGTCACAGTATATGGAAAACGGTAGTATTACATTTTCCCAGCATTAGGTTGGCCATTTTGTGTAGCCAAGACAGGTGCTTAGGAAGTCGATCTAGGAGCGCTGTGATTGGATGTTAGGGTACAATATATTTTTTTCATTCATCTATGAATAACTGTAACTAGAAAATGACTAGTGTGTATATTTACAATATAAATTTTGAAACCTATTGAAATATATTCTTAGACTTAGAGAATTATTCGAAAAGACTTCTAAAATTTCACAATTTTCATGTAAAATGACGGTGGGCATGGATAACATAAACAAGTTCCATTGGAAGTTGGTCATGATTTTGCATGTGATTTTTAAATTTTACAATTTTTAAACAGAATAATATAGTAGTTCCACCACACATAACTGTTTTATACGAGTTTTATTATAAAAAGTGGTATATTTAGAAAATGTTAGTACATGTTTTGTCGCCTATGGCAGAATAAATGGTACCATTCTCCCTGTAATAACACCCTTACCACACCATCAAGGGGAAATTTTCTATTAAGGCAGATATTAACCTTGTCCGACTATTCGGGTTTTGGACTAATGGGGTGTCGTAATATCAAGGAGACCCCATTTGATAGAGCAATTATTCAGTACAAGAGGTTGGGAACAAACCCCCTGTATGCTTTCAAATAATAAAGAACATCGACCAATAAGAATAGTGAAAAGAAAATGCCGAGAACTATAAGTATTTCTGTAGCAGGTGTAAGAACACTGTCATTACTTTGATTTCCCATTTCATAACGCAAATTTTAGATGGTGTAATCGGCTTTGTTGTAAAAGAATTCTTTGCAACAATATGCAAATATGAACTCTCGCGAGATGTTCAAACAGGTAAATCAGAGATGATTTACTTTCTTGTTTTGTTCTTCATAATAATTAAGTTAGAAAATGACGTTATCGTTATGCGTTACATTTCACACGAAACAGAAGTCCAGTTATTTATTAAAATTGTTTTTGTCGTTAAGTTCTAATCATTTCCAGTCATACGTTATTGTAATTAAGCATGATTTATGTCTGAGCAAATGCTTTGAAGTGACATAGAGAAGCTGTGATAACACCCTTTAGTTAGCACAGGCATATTTTTTCTGTAATAACATATAGGTGTACTATTCAAAATTGGAATACTATGAACTGTTACATCTTTCAATAGTTAAGTATACAGAAAGACAATAGTAATATCAATAGAACTTGTATACATTTTAACTAAACTGATGAATTATATTGTCCCTTTGTAACATGTAACATACGTATGTTATCACATTTCTTTGATTTTTTAGGCAGCAACCATTTGATTTTCTGGGGGGGGCTTTGGTTTTTTTTTCTGTGCAAACTTTTTTTTTCGCCTTCGGCCAAGAACAATATATTTTTTTAGCGACAAACCGAAAACAATTTTTTTCTTTCAATTTTAGCATTACATATAGTGGCAGCTGAGGGTGAAACAAACAATTTTATTTTCTCAGGGTCCTAAACAAATTATTTTTTTCACCAAAACCAGGAAACAAACTTTTTTTTCCAAAAAAAACCATAGCCCCCCCCCCCCCCCCCCCCCCCCCGAAAATCAAATGGTTGCTGCCTTAGTCCACAATAACAAATGTATGTTATTTTCCTGTAATAACCCTAGAGTCATATCCCTGACTGTTCATATAAAAATATCAGTATACTTCAAAAGCATAAAGACTTAAACATAAAGTGAAGAAAACATGGAAAGATATGGCGAAAATGAGCACCCCACTCTAGATATTTTAAAATTGCCAAATTGAGGTCTTTCACTTTTTTTTATCTCCTACTTTTTCACTTAGTTTGAGGGGGACCGTCAGTGGCAGATCCAGTGGACGGTTCTTGGGGTTGGAACCAACTCTTTTTAGGACAATCAATGCACTTGACCCTTTGGAAACCGAAGCCACAGTATTTGACCTTCAGGTGTGTAAAAAATTAACAGCTCTTCATTTCGTATAACAAATGCGTAGAAAATTCATTCAATCGTTTATCAAATCTTTCCATAATTGAATTTACAGGACTAAAGGAATACCGATTAAGCAAATATAATCCTCTACAACATGTACAATGACGTCGATGATGGACCAAGTCCCACTTTTCCGTTTTGTTCAGGGGGAAATGAGTGCAGGGAAGTGTAACTAGTATATTCGCGTCGAAAATGAAAATCGGGAGCACAGGTGTACTTCGGTGTACTTCGGTGTTCAACATCTGGTTGGTCAACACAATTTACAAAAAATAAACTATAAAACTTTCTTTTACTAATGAAGCATGATTTTTATACTAAGATACTTTACTACTGTAAAGTGAGAAAAAACTACCTTTTCGCTTAAAACTAGAGTTCAACCCATTCTTGAACTTCTAAGATTTATGATTTATTTTCACAGGCACTTGTTTTCTATCCCATGTATTTTATTATTTATCTGGAATACTTTGAAAGAATTAAGACATTCTTAACCATAAAAACTGTGGGAAATAAATCTATATTTTATTGTGCTTCGAATTAACATACTACATGTAAACTCTTTATTTTTTCTATTTTTTTTAATTGCTTTGTGTAAAGAGGGGGGGTAGGACCTTTATCGGGACTCCGGGATCGGGTGTTTTTAAGCTCGGGATTTCGGGATTTACCCCTTCGGGTTCCGGGAATTCTGTTTTTTAAATTTTGGGATCCGGGATTTAACTTTATTTAAATTCGGGACCTCGAGATTTCGTGTTTTTAAGCCCGGGATTTCGGGGTCAGGACCCCTCCTACCCCCCTCTGTAAAGTTAGCTAGGTCATTATTTAACAATCGAAGTATTCCATATTTTCGGGCGTTTCATAGCAATAATAAAACCATGTAGTATGTTTTTTTCCTCATTGTTGAGGGCTACAGGCCAATTGTTCACATTGCAGGGGCGGATCCAGCCATTTTAAAAAGGGGGTCCTAACCCTGGAAAAAAAAAGGGGGGGGGGTTCCAACTACGTAGATATAGGAAGATGTGAGTACCAATGAGACAACTCTCCACCCAAATAACAATTTATAAAAAAGTAAACCATTATAGGTCAATGTACGGCCTTCAACACTGATCCTTGGCTCACACCTAACAACAAGCTATAAAGGGCCCCAAAATTACTAGTGTAAAACCATTCAAACGGGGAAAACCAACGGTCTTATACATGTTGCCATTCAAATGCATTGGTCGACCAAAATAAAGGTGGGGGTTATAATTCACTATATTTTATTTAACATGGTTGGATAGTTGTCTCATTGTAATCATTTTATCTGTTATATTTTTAATGCTTTAATTCTTTTCATACTACAAGTATTGGATTAGAGGGGTCCTTTCCTGCAAAAGTTTACGAAAGCATGCCAGATTTAAAATGATTTAATCTGTCAATTTCATTAGAAATAAATAACTTTTAGTCTTTGACCCTGTGAGCATGTCTATGAGTGAAAATAGAAAATGGTAATTATATAAATTAACTCTTACCTACCATTATCATGATTATTATGATCAGTACTTATGTAAATATGCGAAAGGATATTTGAGTAGGCAGGTCAAAACAGAAAAAAAAGCAAAATAAAAGGGGGGCTGCAAATGTCACCAAGAAAAGCTTCAATCCATTAAGGGTATTTTTCCGGAAACATAATACTCATTTATCTACATTTTTGTATCAAGTCCAAAGAAATTATATACATTTCTGCTCATTTTTCCATAATCATGATAATATTGAATTGAAACATTTGAGGGTCAAATCTTGGTTGAAAAATACTACAACAATTTCTGGACATAATAGGCGTTATGATGTGAAAACATGTACTTCTAAACCGATACATGTACATGTATATGGACAATAACATATGCTAGAGGCAATCTAAATGTTCATATCAGCCCAAAAATAAAAATAAAACAATTTCTTACATGTCTTTTCAATGCCAATTCATTTAGCTTTTCAACTGTTATATTTTGATTGCTTTAAGATTCAGTTACTACTAAGATAAAGATTTTTCAGTTGTAAATAAATTTGTTTAGACTTAGCAGGGATCTTTATACTATATTGGTGTCATGGTAAATAAGGATTTGATATTCTCTATGTACAATATAGCAAGCATAATATATTTAAACAAAAATTTAATTCACATGCTCTTTTTTAAATGAAATTATGAGTTTATTAATCACTTAAAGATCAATCTCTTGCATTGTTGTTGTTGTTCTGAATCAGCTTAAGCTTATTAAAAAGTTCTTTTATTAATTTGTTTTGGAAACAAACAGTAAGAATTTGTTGATTTAAAAGATTATAGCCCCTGGAACAAAAAGTAAAATTTTAAGTTCAAGATCCACTTTTATGCAAATCAATTTGTTTTATACAGGACATGTTATCATGTTTTAACTTAATATAACTTATTTCAAATTATATATCACATTACAATTTAATGAAAAGATATCATGAAAAGAGATGCACTCAGAAAAAATCAAAATTCAATTCGTCACCAAAAAGCAACACAATTATATAACTTTTTCTAATATTAAGTGACAACATCAAAAGTTCTATGTAGGTTAAATAAGCTTAATCTGTATTGTTTTTAACTCCCCCCCCCCCTCCCCCTGTTAAAATTTAGGGAAAATCATTTGACCAATAAGGATATGTATTAAAAAATGTTGCCAATTGAACAAAACTTATAGCAATTTTGACTTCCCTACCCTACCCAAAGTATTTTAATTATTTTTTTATTCTTCTTTAATTTTTTGATGTCATCTCTAATACCTCATAGATTTTTAGGTGAAATATAATTATAAAAATGATGAAAAATGGGTTAAAACAAATGCACTGCCATATAATATTTTCTTCTGGAGTCAAACACCCCATAAATCAGGTTAAAAAAAAGTTAAAATTTATATATTGTTGGCTCTACAGACATGACAGAGCTATATATCTTTAATATCAGAAATGAAGGGAAATCATCCAACTGGAAATTTAGTTTGCTTGAAAAATATTTAGTTGATTACATGTATATTATTTATAATACAAATCAAAAGAAATAGAACTGCAAAAAATGAAAATTATCTTTAGGAGGAGATATGTACATATGTAAGCTGTTCACATACTCATATACAATCTATTATAAAGAGTATTTGCATAAATATTTAAAAAATTGTCAATATACATGTATCTTATAAAACATTAAATAAGCATTTCTAGGGAAAATATTTATTTTACTATTTATAATTAATGCTTAGACAATCTGCAATAGAAAAAAGTTATTAGAAAAATACTTACTAGTAGCTTTTCTAGACTTGGATGACATTGCAACTGGCAAAATGTATTGTTGTTCAAATGAAGTGTTGTGTTGGTCAGTAGGCATTCAAATGAAGATTGTTGTACCAAACATTTAATTTAAACTCAAAAATACATAGTTCTGGTAATTGTCAACTTTGACATTACACAGTTTACAGGATGTTTATAGGTTTATGGCTTCAAAAGTTAATACATGCACAGGGGATTATCACACCTGTTTCACATTTTGGCATTGATCAATCAAATTTCTAAGGTAAATGCAATCTTAAGCCAACAGGTGAAATTCATCAAAATATTCAACTCTGAAATAATTTGTCAATCAATAAATCAAACAAAAAAAATTTAAAATATATCAGTAAATAAATAAAATCCTGAATTTTTTTTAAAAGTTAAGAGAACTTTTTCTTTATTCAATTCATGGAAGTTTATATAATATTACCAGTATAATTCTTCATTTGTCTTCCATATTTTTAAGAAATGTTAATACACAATAATTTATTTCTGAAAAAAAAAACCACTTGTATTCTGTACTTTAACCTTATAGATTACAAGTGTGATTATAAACTAAATTTACTGTGTTACAGTAAAAGGTAAACAGAAAAAAGTGTAAAACATCCCTAGGTCAAAAAGTCTGAATGTATAATTAAGGAAATCAATCTACAAGAACTTGTTGGAATGCACATGAAAATTTGAATATACTATAAACTGGATAATTCCAGTCTACAGGTCTACAAAATGGGGAAAGACTGGTCACAAAGAAGCCTCTCATTAATCTCAAAAGTCCCTTTCAATATTTATTGTAATAATTTTAGGTAAACGGACAGGAAGTCACAGGACAAAAAGTCACAAATAATTTGTTGACAATTGTTTTAATATATTATAGAAATATCTTTAAATATTAACTTTTTAATTCATATATTCGTATTAAAGTTAGGAAATGTGTCATTATACTTGGAAAAGGAAGATTATATTTAATTTTAATCATTCAAATGATTTTTCACACTGAGCGATTTTAGTAAATTTAATAGCCACTTTGACATTTTGGTTTTTAACAATTATTTAATAATCTTTGATAAATTTTTTTATTTGTTTTTACAAAGTTGGTTTTTTAATACAAAAGTTCAAGAAAAATACAAACATTTCTAGTAAAAATAAATGTTTTTTTCTAATTCAAAGAAAAGAGTCAGAAAAAATGAACTGGGACAAAAACTTTAACCTCGAAGAGGACAGATAGAAAACGTACTTAAGTATAGACTACAAAAACTACAGC
This sequence comes from Mytilus galloprovincialis, assembly GCF_965363235.1. NCBI lineage: Eukaryota > Metazoa > Mollusca > Bivalvia > Mytilida > Mytilidae > Mytilus > Mytilus galloprovincialis. The sequence goes on from NC_134844.1 coordinate 77,937,406, forward strand.
ACTTTCTACATGTTGAACATTTAAAAAAAAATACCAATTAAGTCCATGCAGACCATGCAGTCTATATGCACATAATGAGATGTGTTTCATTGCTTTAACTGTGTTTACAAGTCAACTATCCATTTAGCATGTTTAGCATGTTAAGACCAATTGCATGTCAATGTACACACTAGCTAATATACATTGAAAAACAAGCTAGTAAAGCAAGTAAACATTAAAAGTGTGAACAACAGCACATTTTTATTTGTTTACAGAGAAAACTAATCAACTAATAAGAAGTCAAAACATTTGAGTATAAACCATGAGCCTTGAGAATATATGTATTTGGAATGTTTGTTCATTAGCTGACTAATTTTAAATATATATATATATATGGAAGTAAAAAATCATTAATATTCATGCACATGTACAGAAAAATTGTGTTCACACATGCGGAAGAATATATGTAAAGAAACTTTACAATCTTCTATAAAGAAGGTGAAGAATATGTATACATGTTGAGTTATCGGTCCTTGCTCTCTCCTTTGGCATGAAAATATCAATGCTGACCCTAATCAAACCTATTAATTAACTTTAACTATTACAGAAGAGTGTCAACTATGCACTTGCACTGCACTATTAATTAGTAGAATAGAAGATATATAAACGGACAAAACTATATGCATGTCAACCATGTAACTGTTAAATATACAATATTTAATATCAAGCAGAGCATACAGATGTGTATCACTACAATATATACTGGTATAAGTTATTATGGTAGTGGTGAAATCACTTACATGTATTTGTCAAGCAAGAACTTGTCTTGGAATATTTTAAACTTCACTTTCAGGTATAAAGATGTGATTTTTTTTTCTGAGACAAGTTCTTGGGACCATCCACAAGAACTTGTGGTCATCTCATGTTCAGTTCTCTATGTATAATGATTATAAATACAGTTGTTCATTCTATTATTTGTTGACTTTTTTCAACTATGAACTCACCATGTTCACAGAAAACAATTAGAATTGTTGATAATTAAATATTGATCATTGTTGATCAGTGAACTCTAACAGTTGACCTCTTGTTTCTGGGAGAAAGAGTGTCCAGGGGGATTTCTTTTTCATTTCTTTTACCTTTAGAAAATTGTCTATTTTAACATGTTTAAATAGAAGAATTATCCAGAATTTCTTGTTTAAATCCTGACATCCCAAAAAAAAGTTCCCATAACCCAAATGGATCAATCCAGTAATCCTGAGCTTAAAATTGCCAATTCTCGTGTCCCGAAATAGTCCTGCCACCCTCACAGAACATTTAAACCCCCCCTAAAAATAATCACAATTAATTTAACATGATAAAGAGGTTGTCCCCCTTTACGGTCTCAGTTTCAAAATAATTACTTTTAATTAATAAAGGAATCAAAGGAGGAAAAAAATATATATATGTAGATTAATGTGCTTGTTTTCGAAATTCAGCTAGGACCCTTCTAGTGACTCTGGGTGTTAATAACCTCAGGATTTTGGATTGCCTCCTTCGAAATCCTGGATTTTTTTTTTCAAATATCAGGTTTTAATTTATTTAAATAATTGAGGAATCTCTGGATTTTAGGACCAGTCGCCCCACATATTGTCCCTTGAAACGATTTCTTGTTTCATTGTCAAGTTTAACATGTTTAACAGATTAAGTCCTCAAAAACTATTAAGAAATAATTAGAATTCTATAAGACTTTTACAGATGGCTTATCATGTTATCATTATACATGTATTACTAAATGATTTATAAAAAGAATAATGTGGGTCAATGAATGGGTAAAATGTTTTAAGGCATTCAAGTCGATAAAACTAGAGGATCCGAAAATCTGACAAAGTATTCCAAAACATGACATCCGAAAATCTGACAATCATTCCAAAACATTAGAACAGTGAGAACCCTTTACCGTTAATTTCTTAATAGTTATCTTTACCCGTGTTTTGTGATTAATACACACATGACCATCATGACTGACATACCACATACAGGAGACAAACACATCCAACATAATATATATACATAACAAGCTCGGTAACAAGTTTCGAGTGTCAGGGAGCATTTATAAGGAACGGGAGAGAAACTACTTCAATAACGTCAATGTTTATAGCGAAAGTCGCTAAAACACGGGTCATGTTGGCGGTGAAAAAAAGAGTAATATAAATGTATATATTTATTCAAGATAAAAGTCATAGTGAATTTGACGGATACAATAAATTACAATGACACAGATATAGCACTAGATCTGTAGTTTATAGACACGTTAAAAATGGTTTGCACGTTAAAAACATGCAAAATACTAACATATAAAATAGAAAAAAAAAGCATTATGAAAATTGTCATGATAGTTGGATAATATGAAAAGTCTAAATTCAATAATAAGTGAAATTCAAATGAACTCGACTTTCCGTGAAGCCAATACTATAGGACGACCGACGCAAGTTATTGAAACTTATTTTCAATAGGGTCCTTATATAAACTTTTAACAAAATAGAAAACTGGCAGTGCTTTTGTGTTTCTAAGCAGAGGTGTAGGAGGAATGCTCCATCCCCACGAAGCTGAGCAGTAATAGATCGTAATGCATGCAGTTAAAATTCTTATTTATGTTTATTGAATAATAATCAGTATTTGTCTTTGAACAAAGGGATTCGTAAAATATTTTATGAGACCGGTATTTTTAAAATAGAAAAAAAATCACGATATGATAAGATTGAAACAAATCAAATTAAAAAAAGTGCTTTTAATCTGAACATCATCATGCTAAAAGTTCTTTTGAGATACAACTTAATGGGTTACAAATTGTAATCCGCATTACAGATACATGATTGTATCAACGTGGAAAAATATATATATTCATGAGGAACGATTAAAAAGCAGTCAACAGGTCTGGTCTGGTCAAGCAGACCTGTCCATAGGTCTGGTCTGGTCCGGTCTAGCAGACCTGTCCACAGGTCTGGTCTGGTCAGGCTGACCTGTCCACAGGTCTGGTCTGGTCAAAGCAGACCTGTCCATAGGTCTGGTCTGGTCCGGTAAACCAGACCTGTCCACAGGTCTGGTCTGGTCAAGCAGACCTGTCCACAGGTCTGGTCTGGTCAAGCAGACCTGTCCGCAGGTCTGGTCTGGTCTAGCTGACCTGTCCTGTGAACAAGTCTGCTTTATCAAACTTGTCATCAGGTCTGGTCTGCAGCAGTCCTAAAAAAGTAGACATGAGGTCTGGTCTGCTAGGGATTAAGTTAACTTACAGGTCTGCTAAATTGTTCCCAAGTTAACCTATAGAGCAGTCATAAGGACTGCTTTAAGTTAACTAGTGTCAAGGTTAGGACTGCACCCATCTGTATGGTCAAATTAGGCATGGAAAATGTATTAACAAGTGTCTTTCAGTGTGTATTCATGCACAATTACTTCTACGACTGCACTGTTTGAGAAAAAAGTTGTCTTTTTGGGAATAATTTTAAGCCATTTTTTTTCAAATTCGGAATCTTCTCCAGGGGAAAAAGCCTTTATTCTCCACTCATTTAAGGCAAACAATATCACTGGGCATTATGCTTATATATACATGTATATAAATACTTAATAATAACAAGGACCATAAGCTCTTAATTAAAGCTCTTTAAAGGATTATGTACCCTTTTGCTAAACATTGAAATTTCCAAGCCTTTGTACTCTAATATTTGACCATTCTATGCTATATAGCTAGAGCATTAATGCATGCAATGATTTCTTTTATAGTACAAGTTTATAAATCAAAATACTGGTTACAACAAATGTAGATATGAACCAATTCAAGAACATCTTCTAATGTGCCCTCTACTTGAGCGACTCACCAGGATTTTTGGAATGTAAAGGTTATTCAGTATATATATATAAAAAAAAAGAAGATGTGGTACATGTATGATTGCCAATAAGACAACTCTCCACAAAAGACCAAAATGACACAGAAATTAACAACTATAGGTCACTGTATGTACAGCCTTCAACAATGAACAAAGCTCATATGGCATAGTCAGCTACAAAAGGCCTTGAAATGACAATGTAAAAAATTCAATCGAAAACACTAATGGCCTTACTTATTTTAAAAAAAATGCACGAAAAACAAATACATGTATGTAACACATCAACAAACGACAACCACTTAATTACAGCTCCTGACTTGGGACAGGCACATACATCCATATAGTGGCTGGGTCAAATATGTTAGCAGGATCACAACCTTTTGGTAAATAACAAATCATTGCATCCCATCATCCTCATTTTGTATTGTATGCAATAAAACATTATATCATATAGCTGCTTTGAAAGGAGTTTCCTCGTGGGTTACATGATCTTACATGTATGTGTGCAAAATGAAACATCTCTTACATTAATTATCTTTGCTGTTTTGACATGTTTGATATTATTGCACTAAGAAAATTTCCCCTTTTTTTTCTTCAAACCTTTAGATTTTGAGTGTTGCAGATGCTGTTCAGTTTGCAGAGGTATTTGACATGGAAAGAAATAGATAGATGAACATACATTGACTGCTTTGAATTTAAGGTGTAAGTACATTTTATATATATGATACAATCATTAGAAATGATCAGCTTATCAGTGAATGTAAAAACATTTATTAGAGTTAAATATTTCTGTTAAAGTCACATTTTTTTTAATTTGTGTATAAAGCAAGGCAAATGTAAACGATAGTTTGTTAATAGTCATAATAGTACATTACTCATCTTTAATACAATATCATACTTCTAGAAAATCACAATTTTATTGGACTGTTTTCCCCTGTTGAATATGCAATTGATATTAAAATGAATCATCAGTAACACAAGAAAATTGTACCTTTAATGGTCACTTTATCCGAATTTTTTGAAAAACAAATAGAAATAGTGTAGTTGTAGGCAAATTACGGTTTGCTTGCAAACATAACTTTAAAGTAGTCAGATCGGCTGGTTAGTGCCCAGTGTCTAATCTAGTTTAAAGCTACTACAGAAACACTATATTATGCACAATCCGCTCTCCTGGTTCCAAAGCATGTGATTGATAAGCATCTGAACTGTGATTCAGATAAGTAGCCAAAGATATAGTAGAAAGCCAGAGAGAGTCGATCTGCGAAACAATTAGCATAAGCCTTTGTCTGAGCTTTCTAGCCAGAAAATATTGGCAAGACTTATGTTCTTATTCATAACTTCAAGCGAACATAAATTATTTACAAAATAAACTCAACACCTTTGTATGGGATCAGTGTGCAGCAAAGCTTTAATTTTATTAAAGACAAATGCAACGTAAAAAATGTTCATCAGTGTTACTGTCTGCCTAGGCCGCTGCAGGTAACAAACACAAAAACCAATCTACAAAAATAAAAAACAATTTTCATTATGTACAAAAATACATATTATGAATCAAATAAAGATTCTGTTCTTACACACATTATTGTTCACATTAATAAAAAATAACACAAATAAAATACATTAAGTCGGGTGGGAGGGTGGGAAACTTTACTGCACCAAAAGCGAACCTCGAATGATAATATCTTTAATTTACAAAACCGCCAAAAGTATAGCACGAAATATTTGAAATGACCTTATTCAAATATTATGGTCAGTTCTACCTCGACCAATGAAAAACATTTAACCTATTATATACTTTCAAACACGTGTAATTTCATAAACAAATACACGTGGTAATGTTTACATACCGGTGTACATAACTTTAATAAATATATTTATGCTAAAGTTAGGATGTAACGGGACCACTACCTTATATGGAAATGCATAAATTAGCATACTTATGTTCTCGCACATGTAATTGTTTATTTACATGTGACGCAATTTATTTTTACCTAGGTTTTTGACCAATCCACTAAATGAGTAACAATGCATGATGGACTACTACGTGTTTACAATCAACCGAGAACACGTGTCATTTACTGAAATACAACACATTTTTTCGTGCAATGCGGGATTCACAATTTCGCTTAGTTTTTCATTTTGTGTATCCTCATTTATAGTTCTTGATACAAAGTATTCCTTCCATGCTCAGATTAACGAAGAGTTGTTTCTATGCGAAGAAAAAAGGGTTTGAATTACCCGATATATAGCCATTAATTAAAATGTGTTTGATGATGGCACGGAGATTTCATATATTCGTCCACCAGACAGCAACGAAACAACAGCAAAAACACAATAACCCATGAGACAAACTTACAAGTGTAAAGTAAGCCGTCGATATCAGCCGGTGCTAATATTCACGAATACAGCAATTTCCGTATAGATAACTAAAGGCAAATGTGTGATCCTTGAATTTTGTGTATTTATTTTTGTCACTTTTCAGTATATGAGACTTCTAAACTGTTCCCTTTGTTTTGAAGGTAGTGAAATCAGCAACTGTAGTTTCATTTTGTTTTCGTTTTTAAAGGGCTCGGACATTTGCCAAACTGAATAAAATCATTACAATTGATTTCCCAATGCTTGCAAAGTAAAACTTTGGTTGGCTTGCTTGCTTTGTGTGGTTATACAAGCTTTGACAATACGATTGACATCTTTAAACAATATATATAGGCATAGTTTAACTTGCATATTTTATATTTGAATTTTATTGTTTGTTATCCTAATATGATTGTACAATATACAAACAAAGAAAGCAAGCTAACCAAAGTTTTGCTCTACATACATTAGGAAATAAGCTGTAATGATGTTATCTAAATGTATGTGTGACGAGTTGGACAACTTGTAATGTTTTGTGAAAATTGTAGCGTTGGATCTAATATAACAAAGAAGATGTGGTATGATTGCCAATATGACAAATGTCGACAAGAGACCAAAATGACACAGAAATTAACATTTATAGGTCACCCTACGGCCTTCAACATGAGCACAGCCCATACCGCATAGTCAGCTATAAAAGGCCCCGATATGACAATGTAAAACAATTCAAAGAGAAAACTAACGGCCTTAATTTTATAAAAAAATGAACGAAAAACAAATATGTAATGCATAAACAAACGATAACCACTGAACTACAGGCTCCTATACATACAGACCTATATACGTTTTTATTTATAAGATGGATTTCTTCTCCTTTTATTTATTATATTGGGCCGATTTTTTTTTTTTTTTTTTTTTTTTGATTGTTTCACACAAGTAATTTTTGGGTCATATATAGCGTACTTATCGGCATTGAACCTATGACTGCTCACTTTACTAGATTATGTCTTTTTTTTTTGAAAGAAGATGTCTCATTTGGCACTCATACCTCATCTTCTTATTTCTATAAACAAAGCACGTTTTAGAAGAAATATAATAGGTAATATGGCACCATCTTAAAAAAAAAACTAAATAAAAACGAAAAATCTAAAAACAAAGAAAAATTGTAAAAATTAATAATAATAATATAACAAATATATATACAAAAATATGGAATACATCTATGTTAAACTATATTTATAAATACATAAATTTGAAAAATTTTACCAGGCATGCGCCGGAAAGTAAACATCAGTATGTTGATGGTTTTCTGAAACTAAAGAAGAAGATCTGTGATCCAGAGGCTTTAAATATTGGAGATATTTCACATACGTCAACATGACAGCAGCCGAACGATAAAAAACCTTTGAGGTATATTTTGTGATATTAAGATTAGCAACAAACGGACTTTATCGATGGATGAAACTATACAAAATGTATTGAGCTATATACCGTACCCGCTCAGTGGCGGATCCAAGGGGAGGGGGGGGGGGGGTTCCGGGGGTTGGACCCCCATTTTTTGAACGATCAATGCATTTGAATGGGGACATGTAGTTGGACCCCCTCCCTTTTTGTTCTGGGTTAGGACCCCCCTTTTTAAAATGGCTGGATCCGCTCTGCCGCTTTCATAACACTTATTTTTAGCATACTGAATATTAATTATGATGTTCTTACTTTCAGTTCAGGTCCTGATAAAAATTTTACACATCCAGTACAGAAAGAAGCGTTTCTGATCAATGAAAGTTTTCGTGTTTTTCTAGGGAGAAATGATTTTGGAATAACATTATATAGGTTTAAAAGAGCTCAAAAAATTTCATAGTGAACAGTGGTCATTTCATCTGAAATTTCACTGATTTAGATCGTTAAATTATTGCACAGGTACAATTCATAACAATGGAAAAAAAACCTGTTCAACAACTTTAACAAGGCGAAAAAGAAAGTCGAATAGTGAAGCCCGTAAACAATACTTTTTTAATCAGAGCATGCAAATTGAAGATTATGTTATATATTTTACAATAATCACATTCGCAGAACAAAAACATATATTTTGAGAATCCCAGACACTATATTAGTTGACAGTTCTTCCACTAATTCCACGTGTTTTCCGGTTGTAGTAAACTCGTAGTAGCCCACAATGCATTGTAGCTCATTTAGTCGATTGGTCAGTTTTTTCAAGGCCGTATTGGCCTTGTGTTTGGGAAATTACTATGCAAATATATTCTGACGTAAAGAAATCTAGAGTTCTCGACCTGTGTAAGTGACCACTGAATACCCCGTAAATTTGTGATTTGAGTGAAAACTCGAAATTACCGACATGATCTAACAGTATGAAAACATTAGCATTCAACTGAGACAACAATTATAATAATGAGAAAAAAAATGATAATAATAATATATAGATATCTATATATAAAAATACACTAGATAAACCATATGACATGCTAATAATGTGTAACAGTAAAATCTATCGGTGGTGGAGGGGAGGAAGGTGGTTAACAAAAAGAATGGCGATGCCTTCAACGTAAACAAAGAAAATTTATAAATAGTTTTCACGTGCTAAAAATAATTGAATGTAGATAATGCAATGAGGAACGGTAAGGGGCAAATCGTCTTTTCTATAAACCTGAATTATATACATAATTCTCATTTTATACACAAGAAAAGCTAGGAATATAATTTTATTGCTAAACTACAAAACATATTAACTAATACAATATACAATTAAAAACCAATTGTTCAGAGAACAATTGAAGGTCTTTCCATCAAAACAATGTATTTTGATATGAAAAGTTGTGAAACTAAGTTTAAAATGTCATTTCAATCGTCAAATGATAGCTCCTAGTAAGCTGATTCCAAAAATATATTGTTTCCATACATATTTTTTTAAATAAGGGAGATAATTTGTTACTTCCGGTTTGAAAAATGTTACTTCCGATTATATTTGAATATTTACTTGACACTGATTCCAAAAATATCTGGTTCTATATACTTTTATATTAATAAAGTACAAAAAATAGCTACTTCCGGTTTACAAAAAGTCACTTCCGGTTTGTTTTTTTCAAGGTTAAATGGTTTGAGACCTTTTTCTAAAAGTTGTATATCTTTATCATGTATACATATAGAATAAAAGCAAAGGTCAAAATCTAGAACGTCAAATTAAGCTATGACCTTGAGATCAATTTCAAGGTCATAAACCAAGGACCTCAAATCAAAAGACCATAGGTCTTAATTATATTTAGTTAATGAGTTATATCACCAAACGCGTATTTTTAAATACAAGAGGGGAGAAAACTCCCTTTTACATTCAACGTACGCTTGCAATCAAAATTTACATCTTACGACATGTCGCAACTAACAATTTAGTAAAAATAATTTGTTGATATCTTATACAGTCTTTGGATATAAGTGAAAATAAGCCAAATTCAAATATTAGAATATGACCTTGACCTTTGACCTTGACCTAATTTTCATTTTTTGGGACCAAGGACCTCAAATCAAAAGATCCTAGGTCTCTATCACTTATGATTTATAAGATAGAAATTCATATCACTTATATCAGATGCATAAGGAGAAATAACTCTCATATGGAGCGGTCATATCGCTTCGGTCAAAATAGGACAAATCATGCGAAGGATATAACGAGCAATTTTGTAAAATAAATTTGTCATAATCTTTTACGGTTGCGAAGGAGATGTGATAACAAGGAAAACAGTGTTTGGGGAGATAACTCCTACAAAGAAAAGTATTCGTTTACGCAGGGTAAATTTCAAAAGCGCATAAACTGTTCGATATCATATACAAAATATCTAAGCGACATATTGCGAAACAAATGTTTATCGCAAGAACAAAATTAGGCGGAAGAAAAAAAAAATAATCAGAAGAAAAACAATAGGTCTTTCCACAGAAAAGTGGAAAGACCTAATTATATACAATACTTTTTTGGCGTACGGCTGTCTCAGCAATTTAGCATGCATGGTCACTTTATCCGAATTTTTTGAAAAACAAATAGAAATAGTGTAGTTGTAGGCAAATTGCGGTTTGCTTGCAAAGATAACTTTAAAGTAGTCAGATCGGCTGGTTAGTGCCCAGTGTCTAATCTAGTTTAAAGCTACTATAGAAACACTATATTATGCACAATCCGCTCTCCTGGTTCCAAAGCATGTGATTGATAAGCATCTGAACTGTGATTCAGATAAGTAGCCAAAGATATAGTAGAAAGCCAGAGAGAGCCGATCTGCGAAACAGTTAGCATAAGCCTTTGTCTGAGCTTTCTAGCCAGAAAATATTGGCAAGACTTATGCTAAAGTTAGGATGTAAGTGACCACTGAATACCCCGTAAATTTGTGATTTAAGTGAAAACTCGAAATGACCCCAAAAACAGATGTTGAATATTTCGATTAGGCCGATGAGACAGATGGACCCCAAATTGAAGGGAGTATGAAAAATAAGATTATGGTAACTATGAAATGAAGTTTCCAGCACTTCCGATTAAAGTGTTTTTGGAACCAAAAACAGCAAGAATAGCATATAAGAAGTTCTTTGACTGTTAAAGAAATTGTTCTCGATGTTGTCAGTAATTTCATATTCATAATATTCAGTTTTCAAGTAAGAAAATTATAACTCATTAAGGGTAATAACTAGTCTTAACACGAAGTATAGTTTAAAAATAAAAAGCATATGACTTTGACAATCTGAAGTATATACATGATCATACTACGCTATCATGATGCTCAAAATAGAATATATTCAAATCATATCAGGAAAAGTGCACCACGTTTAGTTCAGTAACATATTCTATAACTATGGATTGTTAAGCTCCAATGATGAGTATCTTCAAGCTCATAGAAAGGGGATTACTGTGTGTGTGTTCCGTCATAGCATGCAGATATGTTTCTAATGCACAAGTGAAACTAATGAACCACATATCCAATGAAGATGTTTTTTCCAATAATAAAGCAACACACTGCAGTCGACGGGGATTATTATGCCCCTGTTAATCAAATTGAAATTTCATTATATAGAATTGTAGTCTACATGTATTTGACAAGAAAACACTCATTCTAAACAGTGGATTATTATGCCACTGTAAAATCGCTCACATATTTTCCATGAACTCTACAAAGAAAACAGTTGAATAGTAAAACTAGACTAATCGGATATCAAAGCTAGCTGGGCTTGCTTAGTCGTTGATTTTGGAGTATGAATATATCTGGTATAGCATTCGGAACTCCAACGACCTAAAATCTTGATTAGGTGATCTTCAATTTTTGATGCAACCGATGTTGCCGCTCCTATTCGGAAGCTGTGTCCGTTGTAATTAGATGGGTTGAGTCCGATAATTTCCAAGATGGATCGAACATGATTGATGAAAAACGTACGTGTTAGAGCCTCTCCATTTTCCATAACAAATAGCGGACTAGATTTGCAAGCTATGCTGAATCTAGATCTTTTAACATCGAGGTATCTAATCAACGATTTGACCGGGCACACAGAAGTATTGTTTTTGAAAAGATAAATATTTACTCCACTTCTGAAAGGGTCTGTTTTAGACGTCTTTAAATGTAAGATTGCATAATCCTCCTCGAAAGTGATGTCTTCTATACATAGATTGCAAGATGCATCGAAGTCCGAGTTGACGGTTAATTCACCACAGCGGAGAAATCCGAAGTAAGCAACGACACAAGCTGCCTCAATAAGTGCAGTTACAAATGGCGAAAATATTCCCTTATGAAGCGCTGTTATCATATTTTTAATTATATCATAAGTTAGCGGTAATCTTTTTCGGGAACTCTTTATTTCTTGTTTTTTAATACCTCTGTAAATAGTTTCTAACCTAAGCAGTTTTGAAGAGCAACAGTCAGTGAATAAACACTGTACTCCGGATTGAAGATATATGTATCTTAAACCGCAAATGTACATTTTTATTGTAGAACATTTTATCTTAAGATTTTCGTGACAATGTGTAGCGTAATGCATTAAAATATCTTCTGTTAGAGGTGGTATATCTGTTTTATCTTTTTTTTAACTTTTGCATTTAATTCCACATTACTTGCCAAGATTTCGGACACGGAGTGGGTACTGTCTCTGCTGCTGGTGCTGCTTTTTGGAAGGTCTGAAAATCAAAGCGAGATAAAGAGTCAGCTATCACATTTTTAACTCCGGGAATATGTTGACATTGAATAGTAAAGTTTTGTTTAACGGATAGCCATGTTAGTGTTCTCATTAACTTCATAAAGTCTAGCACTTTAGATCTTCCTTTGTTAACTATATTTACAACGGCTTCATTGTCGCAGTGGAACATGATACGTTTCTTATTCCATAAGTGCCCCCATAATAAAGATGCAACAACAATCGGGTACAGTTCTCTAAAAGCCATGGACATGTCTGAATCGAGTGAAGTTGATAGTTCAGAAGGCCAAGTACTACTGAACCATTTACCTTGAAAAAAACCTCCGCAACCAAAGTTAGAAGCCGCATCTGTGTACAGTTCAATGTCACTAGCTAAAGTTATATGTTCGTCATAAAAGAAAGTAACTCTATTCCAGCCTTTTAGGAAATCTCGCCACATGATTAAGTCAGTTCTACAGTCTTTTGATAATGATATATAGTGATGTAGTTTATCAACTTTTGTAGATAACTTAATGAGATAGCTGACAAACGATCTACCCGGACGAATAATTCTGGCCGCAAAATTAAAATGTCCTAACAGTTGTAATAATTCTCTTTTCGTTACCAATTTTTTATGCAGAAAACTGTCAATAAAATTTGAAAATCTTTCTACCTTTTCATTAGGTAATCTTGCTTCAAAACTTACAGTGTCTAGTATGATTCCTAGATACTCGATAGTACAAGTGGGACCTACAGTCTTTTTCTTAGAAATCGGAATATTTAGACGATTGAATATAAGCGTTATTAGCGCCATTGTTCTAAATCCGCAAATGTCTGGTGGTTGAATAGTGAGAAAATCATCTAGGAGATGAAGTATAACTGGTATGCCGTAATTTTCCTTTGCTATCCAACAAATAGCCCGTGATAGATTGTCAAAGATGCAAGGCGAGCTGCAAGAACCAAAACAAAGTCTTACATAATGATAATAATTGTTTTTCCATTTCATGCAATATAAGTGATGCTGGTCTTTACGAATCCCTAGCTGTTTGAATGCATCGGTCATATCGGTTTTGTTTAGAATTGTTTGCTTTCCGCAATGCTTGATGGCCCTTATTGCGTCATCTATTTTTACATAAGATAGCGAACATACCTTATCTATAAGACTATTGATGCTTTCATGTGTTTCGTATGGAGAAGATAGATCAAGGATAAGACGTTTTTTGCCAGAATATTTGCCTTCTGCAATCCCAATAGGACTAACACGGTAAGTTTCGAAAGGTGGACTACTAAACGGGCCTTTAACATATCCTTTATCTATTTCTTGTTTCAAAAGCATATCAACACTTTCGGGGTCTCTGATGGCAGAAAGTAAATTCTTACATTTAAACGTAGGTAAATCGAGTATAGATACTAATGTATCAAAACCGAAACGTATACCATTCAAAAGATACATAACAAAATGTTTATCTGGGTGTTCTTTAAGTTCGTATTCAAGTCTGTTTACGTTTATAGGTGACATATCTAGTCAGATGTTTGCTTTTGGCATTTCTTTTTGTGAAGCTTTAGATAAGTTGGATAATTTATCTAATTTTGCAGTTTCATTGTTTGACCTTGGTTGTTTTGTCTGTTGTTTGGCTAAACTACAAGTTTTCATGCCATGCCCGCTTGACCCACATTGACTACATGCGTGCATGAATTTGCATTCCCTTCTATAGCAAGTGCCGTAATTGTAGTTATTGCAGAGTTCTGCCCCTGCAATACTAGAAACCGGTCTGCCCCTCTTATCTGTGTTACGAATATTTGTAGCCCCTTGGGATAAAGTTGGATTGCCGTGTTTTGCCTTTTCACAGAATTTTGATGTGTGGTCAAATTCCTCGCAGTGAGTACATGCTCTGTTTTGAACATTATGAGTAACAAGGTTTAACAATTTGTCATCGACCTTTGACCAGTTGATAACAATATTGTGTTCAACTATGGCAGCAGCTGCTTTAGCAGAAAACATCTTGTGATATGTATAGAAACATGGGCCGTAATTTTGTGATATTTCGTTTATGTCAGATTCATATTGTTCCAATTCAACTTTTCTTTGAGGGAAAGCTTTCCCCATAATATTACGGCATTTCCGGAAAGCCCTATTAAATTCTTCTATTGAAAGATTGTGGTCCAATCTTACGTCTTTCTTACTCGAAAGCTCAACGGTAAACCCCCTTGACTGCATAGTTTGGTTTTGAGGTATATCATATTTAGGTGCCAATAATGTAGCCAGGTTAATGTCCCTACCTTCTATTATCTGCTTTTTGATGGAAGGTGCAACGAAATCCATCTTTGGGAGATCTTCGGCGTAGTACACTTTTCCTGTCGATGTAGCCTCGGCAGCGGAATCTGTTGGTCGGCTATTAGAACATCTTATTGCAGATTCAAGTGTAGGTGTTGTTGCTTCTTTTTCGGTAACATTTTCTGTATTTGAAGTTTTTAACATGAGCTTAGCGATATTTAAAAGAGTTTCTGTTGCTGAAGTAAAGGCTGCCGCAGAATCCCTGAAGAGTACCTCACTGTTAAGATTAGGTGTGTTACCTGGCGTATGAATATGCGTATCATTAACGACAGGAAGCGTTGACGGGTGATATAATCCTACTTCTTGATCATTCAAATTCGTGTTTGTAGAGTTTTGCAAACATTAACGGGAGGCTGATTAGATGTTTCAGGAATTGTTATAGACGGAGTTTTTGTTTTATTAGCCAAATACATCTGGCGAAGCATTTCTACCTTCCACGTTGCATTGACCCCGATACCAATCTCTTTTAATTTTTCCAGATATCTTTCTTTTGGCCAATTTCTACTATTGTCAATGTTTTGCTTACGTGGCCTCTTTCTACCAATCATATTGTTTTTAGTTAGTTGATGTACTTACGTACGATTAAAAGAAATAGATGTGTAGAAATTTATCCTCTGTATCACGTTATAAATAACTATCTCAGGTTTCGAAAGTTCACCAATAGTTCATGAAATGTGTGTATTAAACTGTTTGTAATTAAAACAACACATTAATGTTCAGATAAATCCTTATTGATAAGGAATGTCACTTAGAATCGAATTTTATATCAGCTGATATATACGAATTAGTTGATTAATTGTGTTAAATATATTAACAAAAGAATGGCGATGCCTTCAACGTAAACAAAGAAAATTTATAAATAGTTTTCACGTGCTAAAAATAATTGAATGTAGATAATGCAATGAGGAACGGTAAGGGCCAAATCGTCTTTTGTATAAACCTGAATTATATACATAATTCTCATTTAATAGTCATAATAGTACATTACTCATCTTACAATATCATACTTCTAGAAAATCACAATTTTATTGGACTGTTTTCCCCTGTTGAATATGCAATTGATATTAAAATGAATCATCAGTAACACAAGAAAATTGTACTTTTAAAGGCAGATTTACGGGGCAGTGGGCTGAACCCCCGCCCCCTTTTTTGTGCGAAAATTTTGGTTAATTATATAGGGAATCCCTGAAGCATGAATAGAGTGGGCCCCCTCTGATGACTATTTCTGTATATGCTTATGATCTTTATATAATAACATACTGTTACACATTTTGTTTTATTCTTGATTTATATTATCCGATTATCTATATGATTCCTCTCTTTTGTAGGTAAAAATGAGTTTTGTGATGTGCCAACAAATATGTTGAAAATTTGAAAACTGTTAAGAAGAGCATCAACAAATAGAAAAAAGAACAATACCAGGTCTAGACTTTTGTGGCTGCATGCAATTATTTCTAAAATACCAGGGGAAAAAATGTAGCTGCACAGCAGACACCCCAGATCATAAAATTGCAAGTAAAAAAGGAGAGCATTCTTTTTTTATAGAATCAAAGAACTCTTTTGACCAAGTCCAGATGTTATTAGACATGTTATTATATAGGTACTATATATAAGTATTTACAAATATAAGAAGTATGTGTGACTATGTCATGTGACATGTATGCTGAGAATATTTTAATGTCAATGAAATGGATAAATGAAATATTGTCAACCATTTAAATAAAACAGACAAGCTCACATAAAAATCAACAGCCCATGTGAAAGTTCAAGTTTGATAAAATTGTTTAGATTTAACATACCATATATCCAAAAGTACAGAATTGCCTTACTCAGAAATTGTGTATGTTTAATAGAATGATAGCTTTTATTTTCTTGGAACTGTTTCAATATAAAATAGGGAGATGTGGTATGATTGCCAATGAGACAAATTTCCACCAGAAACCAAAGTAAATGTTACAAAATACAGGTCACAGTTATGTTTGACATTGTGTAGCAATATATGAAAGACACAAAGATTACAGAGTGTAAAATAATTCAAACAAGATAACCAAATATCAATGATTCCTCTTAAACCAGCCAACTCACTGAAACTAAACATAAAAGCCAATTACAGTCATATTCACAATAGGTACTAATTTGGGTCAACAGGGAATTCAAAATACCATCAAAGGCAATGAAAGTCAACATGAAAACTCTATAGCTATAGTCTATTGACTTTAGTTTCAATTTCATCTACACTGCTACTTTTACATGGGTACAAATCAAGTACTGTACAATACAGATACATGTACCTAAATATTATCAATTATTTTAAAGTAACACAATAGTACTGAAAATTAAAAGTAGTACTACAGATTTTTGTACAAAAATAGTACCTAAGCAAAAGTAGCTGTGTAGGTTTAATACACATGGTATCAGTTTTCAAGAACATATGAAATGGAATCAAATCTTACAGGAATATTCAGGCTGTCCAACACTTGAAAATTTGTTTTGTGCTTTGCAACATTGCAAAGATTTAACCTGATGATAAAAAATTTCGAAATTGAGCTACAAAATGCATATCATACATAAAATTTTATTTGTGACTTCATATTTGAAATAGTTCATCAAAATGATAGCAATAATGGAACTAAATTACTGCTACCTTATTGCATTTGTTATCCTTGATTTTGTGTATTTGTATACAATATGCTATGCCCCAGCAGAGACATATATTCCATTCAAAAGTAGTTAGCTGGTTTGTATTCTGTAATCATTGGAACACAAAATATAAAAGAATGACAGGAAATAAAGCAAAGTGGGGAATACAGTTTAACAAACTATGTTGATAGTGGTCCTAACATGCATCTGTGTGCTGAGATAACACAATTGAAATCTATGCCAAGAAAACCAACAAATAATTCGACTGCCTATTTCCTCAAATAAAAAAAATAGACACAATGAACCCAGTGAAATCATTAGCAGATCCAGGGAGTTTTCCTGGGCTCGGAATTCCTTTTCAAAATGACTGGATCCTCGCCTGGAATTTATCACAGGTTGTGGTCAAAGGGTAATACTATCTTGTTTATTAAATATCAACATGCAAGGAGAATAGATGGTACAGTCTGTGTTTTTGTTAGATGTATTTCTATTTGTATCCATCTGTTGATTTGAGTCTTTCCAAACTGATTTTAATGGTTTGTTCTTATATTGGAATGTTCTACCATAGCCAAGGTTAGGGGAAGGTAGGCGCCTGATACCATGTTTAAACCCCCTTATTCTGTGTGTGTTTTTCCCAAGTCAGGAGCCTGTAATACTGTGGTTTTCGTTAGTTTTTATGTTTCATACTTGTTTTCCGTTCATTATTTTGTACATATTATCGTTTTACACACCATCATGAACTACTATAGCAAGTGACTGTTCAATATTATGAATATAGAGATAAAATGCTGACTCTCACAATTTATGCAGTAAAATTTTGCATTAATTTTTTTCCAATATCATGAATATTATTGATTGCAATCATGTACATATACGGTCCTACTAAAATGTGCACAGGATCGCCAGGAGAAGCCATTAAGGCGTTCGGTACAATACTATGCGGGTATATAGATTTACAAATAAAAGTGCAAAATGGTCAGTTTTGGTCAAATAATTTTGTTGTACAAGTCAGCATGTCAGAGGTATAAAAACTACTGAAATTTTTGTAATGTATCAATATTTTGAATAAAAGGAGGATATGCTGGCACCCTAAATTGAGGGTGGTAAGAGGGGGTACTGAACACGAAATAAAAATCGCAAAAACGTAGCACGAAAAATAAAAATCGTGAAAAACAAAGCACGAGAAATAAAATCGTAAATATTAAGAAAAAAGTACCAGCAGTTATTACTCAGCCGTTCTTGGAGATCATGTAGACATTGTTAATGGACATAAAGACCTTGTGGTCACCTTTAAGCGTCTGCTACTTGCATCTGATTTGAAAAAAATATATTATTATGATGGACTCTATTACATGTATAGCATACATATACAATAGAAAGTAGAATGGTAACAATATACATCAATTTGATTTTCTATTATATTACACAAGTTTCAAAAGGTACTATAACTCACTGACTTTGAGTTAGTTCCAATTTACTTTTTAATCAAATGCGGAAAAGGCAAGAACGAGAAATTAGAAGCACTGACACGAAACACGGAAAATAAATAAGGGGAAATACGAAGCACGCATATCGAACCAAACACGAGAAAGCGAGAAATAAACCACCAAAACACGAAAACACGTGAAATAAAAAGGCCAAAAACATTGCACGAAAATAACCCTTAACTACCCTCTAAATTGATGCGAACAAAAATTTGTTGTTATTGTATTGAAATATTGCTGTCCATTGTATTATACATTGAATCCTGACATAAAAAATATGGCTGATTTACTATGCGGGAATATAGATTTACAAATTAAAGGGCACATATGGTCAGTTTTGGTCAATGCGGTCAAATAATTTTGTTATACAAGTCAGCATGAGGTATCAAAACTACTGAAATTTTGTTACGTATCAATATTTTGAATAAAAGGAGGACATGCTGGAACCCTAAATTTTTGCCACCAAAAATTGTTTGTTATTGTATCGCAATATTGCTGTCCATTGTATTATACATAGAATCCTGACATAAAAAATATGGTTGATTTACTATGCGGGTATATAGATTTATAAATTAAAGGGCACATATTCTGAGAGAAAAAAATTAGTTTAATCCATAATTGAGTTGAGTAATATATTTTTTATATACTCAAGAATGTTCACTTAAAAGGAAATTAGTTTTAATTCATGCAAAAAAAAAAAAAAAAAAATTCCGAAAAACGAGCTTCACTTTTTTTGGTAAAAAAATGCCCATATATGGTAATCACATGACGTCCATTGTTGCTTTAAGAAATGGGGTCAAACCGGGGTCAACTTTCCGACTGACAGATCATGAAGCCACATACATTTGCTGCAAAGCAACAATATAAAAAATAAAAACTCATAACAAACATGTAAACTACCAACCGTCGTTATAAAATACCAAAATCTATGATTGAAAACACTCAGATCAATGAAAAATAAAAATTCACAAAAAGGGGGGAATATGTACTAAACTGACTTGATTAGAGTTGTACAAACAATGCTGTCTTTATAAAATCACATATGACCTATATTAGAAATATACCAAATAATACTGTTTTCGGATACAAATAAAACATAACAAAGTTCTTACATGAATATTTACACAAACACCATCGTTCGTAGAATGTAAGCTGTTTGGATATTACTCTCTCATGATTTATACCCTAAATAACTTAATAATAGCTTTAACTAGAATATATGGGACATAATGGCATTATTACTTACCTCGTAATTCACCAAGGGACAAGGAGAATGATAATGTTCTTCGTGATAATGTTAAAAAAAATATCAAGCCATGCTGCAGGAAGTGTAAAATCATGTGAAAACAAAAACTAAGTCGGATTAACCACAATTATAAAATATGCAGGTTGCGTAATAAGAGAGATAACTCTTACGATATTCTTGGCATTACAACTACATTTCCGGAACAATCAATTGCCGTTGAAATCAATATGACAATTGTAATGCTACTTTATTTATAAAAAAAAAGTATAATGACCTCACGAAAATATACAATAATGTTGTTATTATGAGGATAAGCCTTAAATGAAAATTTTCTTTCATTTAATATTTGTCTTGAATTAACATTATAAAAGAGTATGGATTATCTGCCAAAATCTTGATTACATTTTCTCTTACTTTTAGGTTTTAGGTAAATTAGATACATGTATAACCAGATTTTGGTGTACCCTATCATATATCATTGTTAGTGTTTCTCAGTCTTCTTTCGGGATACCAATGGTAAAATATATACACATAGAAGACAAGTTTCGTATGGTCTCATTCGTATCTTTATATTTACTTACTGTCTGCCTTTTATGAGAAAGATTGATAGATCAAGAAAGGGAAGCGGTGTCAACGTCATTCAAGCGGTATCCTTCTTTTTGTTAATATATGTTTTCATTTTATTTTTGGATTTTCATTTCTATTCTTCTTTTAAATGTTACAATGGTGATCGTTTTTTAATGTTTCAAGAAATATGATATAAAAAGATTTGATAAAATCTATATTTCATAAAGACAGATGTTTGATTTACATGAGTATTTGTATTCCAGGACAACTAACATTTACGACAGTTTCAAGGGTGTATAAATCGACTTCCTGTACATCTGTTCACCTCTTTGAAATAGGAGTATATTGCTTTTAATGTTATGTAAGAATTATTTATTTATCATTTTAAACAAATTTGAAAGTCGAACCGGCTGCTAACAACTGGTTGTGTATTGCATATCGAATATTAAAAAAAAACCGAACAAGTTGCTATTTTTACATTCATTAAACATTGTAAGTTGGATATGATATTAGACTAGTAACTTGGATCCACTATTTAATCATACAGTAATCTTAGATGTAAGAGTTATGGAGTTGTCTTTCTTATGACACTGGACGGTTTGGTTTGTACATATTTGAAAAAAAAATTGAAAAGAAAATTGACGATATAAGAAATTAAACTTTGCAGCAATGAAGATATATATAATTCATAGTCGATTTAAGCTAAAGATCCATTACTTTCAATCAGGCAAAATTTCACAATTAAATTTAAATTACAGCATGCAATAACATTTAAACCAAATCTTTCAATAGCATTTAACATGTTTATCAAATGAGCACTTATATGGATAAATTTGCACACGCAATACTGATGACGTTTCCCTGTCGATATTAAACAAGCATAAATATTGCTTTTCGGACAGGAAAATATGTTTGGGACCTATTATTCAGGATGCTCATTTTTTGTTACAATTTTTGTAAGCACAACTTAGGTATTGACATGTATTTATGCAAATTTAATTGTTTTTTATTTATTTTTTTATTTTGTGTTTTTTAGTTTAGTGTTTTGATTCTTTTTAACTAAAAAAATATAAAAGAAAAAACAAGAAATGCTGTTCAGTATTTTGTAACGTATTGAAAGTCTTAAGAAAGGGAATATTTAACAGTCTATTCGAATACGACTATCGATTATTTATACTTGGGCATTTCTGTTGATCAATGATCAGAACAGAGACGACCCAAGAGTGGAATAGTGGAACTGTCTGATATATTCTTTCAAGCTACTTTATATTTGCTAAATAAAATGAATTGTAATAGCATAACATTCAGTACGCTGACGAGAAAAACAAATATATTTGACAATGTTGACAAAAAAAAAGCAATGCACGTGAATGAGAAAAGACGAGTTCAGATATAAAATTCTCCATCACGGTAAGTTTCAAATTTCATATGTATTACTGTTTCTAATTAAAAACAAGAATTATAACAATTTAATAAAGATTTAGAACTGGTTGTTTCTGTATTGAGTCTCGGGTCAAATACAGCTAAGCTGGAACCTTTAACTAGGCCAATACAGCAACAGCAAAGTAATGACAATATAACTCTATGATACAACCTTCTTGTGATTTGTGACGGGAAATTTGCCTTTTTCAACAATGCGGAAACTGTCGAAATGCCAACCAGGGAATGCAAATGATTAATAGAAGTGAGAAAAGGCGTTGCTTATAATTATTTCTACCTACGATCGAAATACAATTTGAAATCCACACGATATTGTAGGGCTTAGGTTTTATGATACACGAATGCTACTTGCAAGACAATTTAAACACAGTTCTAATGAATGAAAACATTTTCCGGACGCAATCAGGATTTGTTTGACCGTTTAGAACCGTCTTTTTAAAAAATGATGGTCAATATGTTCCGAATTGTCTTGGATCAATTCTTTCTCTTTTAAGGGGGTCAAAATCATTTTCTTTTTTTATTTAATATAGGAATTCTCTATATTTTTTTATAAATGACCTTTATCTTATACTTAATAAAAAAAAAATGAAATACAAAAAATTGATATCATTTGATGCTGTCAAAATAGTGTTTTAGGCTGCTGTTGTATACTCACTTGAATTTTCAAATATTAAGATTCGACAGTACACCATTATATTTTAATTTCAAATGTACCATAACATTGAAATGAAATAAAGAACCATTTGCAATTAAAACAGTAAAACAGAGACTATATGTTTTTCTTTGTTGTGATGTTATGCTATTGTTTCAGAAAAAGGGAGAAGGTTTGGATCCATTAAAACGTTTAATCCCGCTGCAAATGTTTGCACCTGTCCTAAGTCAGGAATCTGATGTACAGTAGTTGTCGTTTGTTTATGTAATATATACGTGTTTCTCGTTTCTCGTTTTGTTTATATAGATTAGACCGTTGGTTTTCCCGTTTGAATGGTTTTACACTAGTAATTTTGGGGCCCTTTATAGCTTGTTGTTCGGTGTGAGCTAAGGCTCCGTGTTGAAGGCCGTACTTTAACCTATAATGGTTTACTTTTTAAATTGTTATTTGTATGGAGAGTTGTCTCATTGGCACTCACACCACATCTTCCTATATCTATTGTTGAACCAAAAAATATGGTAGATATCGAAAAAGGGACGTGTATGTACCGTTGGAGAAATTTGAATAAACATCATTATATAAATGTGACATATGGTTGAAATTGTTATAAATCAAAGTACGGACAGTATAACATGTATAATCTAAATAGAAAACGAGAAACGAGAAACAGTTTTGAACTGCATCACAACTCACTAAAAATCGTGAACCCCAGCCGCATGTTTGTGCCTCTGGCCTTTGTTAGTCACTGAAGTCCGTCTTAGGGATTTTCTCGCTGTTTTGAAAACCCATGTGTGCCTTTGGTTCATGGCTTTCTCTTGGTCAGGTTGTTGTCTGTTTAACACATTTCATATTTCTTAATTTCTTTTTATGATCATTGATTGATGAACAGCATTTGAAATAATGTGTCAATCGAATTGTGACTTGTTATCGTATATATATCTTTATTCTCATTAAGCCAATGCATTACATCGGTAAAGAGATACCAAATACACCAATCTATATTTACAATATGCACAAAATATTTAAGTAAGAAAGGTTACAATATTGCAAGTACAAACAACAGTATTTATATAGTTATATATATATATATATATATATATATATGTTTCAGATGTATCAACCCTTATATATGTTATATAGATGACGTGCCCTTTATTTTCGTGTTTTAGCAAAGATATGTATCATACTTCAGATTATAGTGTCCTCACGGACATGCCAAAGGATTTTCTTCATGAACCTGTTATACAACACCTGTGATCATTTCTACAAGTTTCTTACAAAAATCATATGATGTTTAATAATTAACACAGTCAACATGAAATGACATTTGCACAATGTATACACATGTTTTATACTCGGGCTCAATTTAAAAAAACAAAATCGTAGACACTCTTCTTTGTGATGAAACCATGTGAAATGTAATACATTTTAAATGTTTGTATGCAACAATAGAAAGGAATTTCTAAAGTTAAAGCACACCCATATCAAAACTATAAATCGGTGAACATTAACACACCAATTTCTTTTTACAAAAGTATAAGATTACTTTATACATTGTTAGCTTTTGCGTCCTTATGGGAATTTTTCATCACATCCTGTTCTAAGAAAAAAACAAACATTTCAAAATATACTTTTATTTATAGAAATATGTCATCACATCTTATTCTAAGAAACGTTTAGACATATTAAAAATAACTCTTTATCTTTTTGGTATATTGCATTGCAGAAAACAATGAAATAATATCGTCTGAGAAATCTCAGGCAAACATAATTTCTCACAAATATGTTAGGGCTTTAATTTTAATGTTTATCATTGAACCTGCAATTAATGTGCCATTACAATAAGATTGAGTCTGGCATGACACTGACACAAAAAAAAAAATCAGAACAGATGTTTTTATAAATTGAAATGGACTGATTTGTTTATTTTTCTTGGATTTTTTTATGTCGATACTGGTTGACGATAATAGGTCGTCATATAAGAAGAAAGGATAATCGTTATTCTTGTAGCAACAAATGAGAAGATAATCGTAACTGGATAGTGTTTGATTGATATTGATACTTAAAACGGCTACCTGATAGCATATGATGAAAATGTGGTGATGAATTAATCCGGAAAATGTCCAACATCTTATGACATTTCTTGCTAAAGCATCGCCAGTAACTTAATTGGCGACCTTCAAATCATAAATTGATGCCGTTGGAGCTTGAAATACAAAACAGTTATCTCCTTATTGTATGTTTTTTAAAAAGTCGAATTTCTCATCGAGAATTTCAATTTTGTCTGCAACATAATCTATTGACAACAATTCTAGTGATCGAAGTTTCCATAAATTATTGTATTGAAAATAAATAACTCAGCAGGTCTATAGCTTTTTTGGCCTTCAGCGGTTCCAAAACCCTTAAGAAAAAATATGTTTAACAATACTTTTCAAAGAGGCTAGGAAAAACCAAACCTTAATACTATGTATGTATGCAACACATATTGGTTGGGAATATAAATGATTCATTTCGTGAAGAAAAGTATAAAATACTTAATCTAATTATACCAATTATATTTTATATTATACTATGTATTTGTATCTCGTTTGTCCTTTCTTGCTATGTATTATCTTAATATGTTTGTATATATTGTCCTCTTGTACACAAGTATGTGTCTGAAGTTATGAATAAAAGCTTGAATCTTAAAATTTCTGCAGGGGATAATGATTAATTTTGATTAAATGGTACACAATAACTTGACTATACATGTACTATTCATAATTAACAAATATTTTAAAAATTGTATGTTCAAATGGTCGTCCCCTAACTCATCACCTATCCAAAACCATGATAACTGTGGGCTACCTGTTGAGTAAGCTTCCTATAGAAAGGCTCCTGTTAATTAGTTAGATTAAACCCGTCGTGCTGGAACGGGTATTCATGTGCGAGTGTTGTTATACTGCATGTAACACCCGGTTCGCTAGCACCTTAAAATACCCTAGCTAAGATCGTCTGATGAACGGAAAATAAATTTTATATATTTTGGTATGGTTCAAATGCGTACAAAATTATTTTGACTATTTCATTTATTGTGTTTGTTTATTTAACGCATCAATGTAAATATAACGTAATTTGATGAAACTGTCATTAAAGTGAGAGGGTTAGCGCTATAGAACCAGGTTTAATCCACTATTTTCTACATTTCAGTTTTTGATGTGTTTTGTTATTTGATTTTGCCATGTGATTATGGACTTTCCGAATCGATTTTCCTCTAAGTTCAGTATTTTTGTGGTTTTGCTTTTTACTGTCCTCACAAGCTGACTCGTATGCTTTGTCTGTATCTCAACTCACTAGCCACATGTTTTCGGATTCTCAGATGATTTAATACTGTAAAAGTCGTTACATCTGTAAGGTTTCCGATTTTGTCCTTTTCCAAAATGTAAACATTTGCCTGAGTATTGGTTCATATGGAACATGCATGATGTATTTCGGGAGATGCTTATCCTGTCGACGCACTCGGTTGAGTATTGGTTCATATGGAACATGCATGATGTATTTCAGGAGACGCTTATCCTGTCTACGCACTCGGTTGAGTATAAGTTCATACGGAACATGCAGGATGTATTTTAGGACACGCTTATCCTGTCGACGCACTAGGTTCAGTATTGGTTCATGTGAATCCCTCAGTTTGTTTCCTCGATTTTTCTGCTTGTCTTATTTAGTGCAAAGCAAAACAAAATGCATGAAACATATTGAATCGTATAGATAAAAAAAAAGTTGTGGTATGATTGTCAATGAGACAACTCTCCACAATGACACAGAAATTTACAACTATAGGCCTTCAACAATGAGCAAAGCAAATACCACATAGTCAGCTATAACAGGCCCCGAAATGACAATGTAAAACAATTCAAACGAGAAAACCAACGACATGATTAATGTACAAAAAATGAACGAAAAACAAATAAGTAACACATGAACAAAGGAAAACCACTGGATTACAGGTACTTACTTGGAACAGTAACATACAAAGAACATGTGTCGAGGTTAAAGATGTTAGCAGGAATACCACCTAACCTGGGACAGTCGTGTAACAGTACAAAATAAATACGAACTATAACAATCAGTTGAAAAAGGCTTAACTCATCAGATGGATAAAAATAAAAATACTACAAATACAAGTAGAGGTGGCCGGATACTTGTAGATCCCAACAACAAAAAGATAGTATGTTCAGATCTGAGAGTACTTGCAATTACTGACAGCTGGTTCAAAGCCACAAACAACTAATAAAAAAATCATGCATCTACGACTAAATTATCAATCAGTACACATCCAACATCGAATGGATTTAGTGAGAGAAAAACATGACCTTGTGCAATGCCAAGATACAGGTATCGACAGATATCCATAAATGTCTATATATATATATTATATATAACAATAATATTTAGTTTTCTTTTAATTTACTAATTTCAAAATCAAAGTTGATACAAATAATACAATATTCAGTGATATACTCACAGTGTTGAATTGGTAACCAAGGATACGTTTATTTAAAGGATCGAGAAGTTTAACAGGATTTTTTCTTAATTTCCGGGCACGGTAAATAATATTTCCTTAAAATAGAGGAGGTGCTATACAGTTTGAAATACGTTTGTTACAGGAACAACCACACTTCAAAACCAAATCTTTATATCTATGCATATTTTATTTTTAACTTAAGCTTAGAAAATATAATCCTTATCTGTTATTTTAGCACACTTCCCACACTTTTTTAGACTAAAAATCATCAAGTCGGAATTACTTGCTCTCTCTATATTTTGTGCTAGAGGATGGCAGTAAAATCAAGAAGTACAAAACCAATGTGTTTAGATACATGTCGTTCCACTGATTGATGGTAAATATAACGGAATTTGATGACACTGTCGACAAAGTGAGAGGGTTAGCGCTATAGAACAAGGTTTAATCCACCATTTTCTACACTTGAAAATGCCTGTACCAAGTCAGGAATATGACAGTTCTTGTCCATTCGTTTTTGATGCGTTTTGTTATTTGAATATGCCATGTGATTATGGACTTTCCGAATTGATTATCCTCAAAGTTCAGTATTTTTGTGATTTTACTCTTTACTACAACCAAGTCGATGTCAAGTTTTTTCCTAGAAGACATTTTACTGCTGGTGGATTATTCCCCGAGGGCATCATTAAATTGCTAGCTTTATGCATGATGAATACAAATAATACGAAGAACAAACCGGCTGGGACGTCGCCCGGATTACTAAGGTCCTCTTTTGCTGCACAGAACACTATTGCATTTGATTTGTGTGTTCCACGGAATATCCTCCGGGATACTCCTGATTTGACTTATGTTCAGCCAGAAGGTAATTATTATTTCAAAAATTCAGATACCTTTCATAAATTAAAGCCTTGTTGCGTTAATATTTTCGACTGTTTAAAGACACCAGCTACAAGTGAATCAACACCTATCATTTCTTCTTGTAAACATAAAAAAGGAAATAGGAGCACGTGTAAGACATGTGATATGTTAATCACGACTCCAGATTTTACTAGTAATAGTGGAGTGACAAATCGAGAAAAGTCGCTTAGTTAAGGAGTTTAATGGACCAAATTCGACAAATCGCCACAAAAGACAAAAATTACACATACATTTACAACTATAGGTCACCGTACGGCCTTCAACAATAAGCACAGCCCTTACCGCATAGTCGGCAATAAAGGGCCCGAATTGACAAATATAAAACAATTCAAACGAGATAAAACAACGCCGGCCTAATTAATGTACAAAATAATAAACGAACAACAAAAATGTGACAGCAACAAATGATAACTACTGAATAACAGGCTCCTGACTTGGGAAAGCCACAAACAGAATGTGGCGAGGTTAAACATGTCAGCGGGGGCCCACCCCTCCCTTTACATCAGACATTGGTGTATATGAAAATAAGATGTGGTATGATTGCAAACGGAATAACTCTTCACAAGAGACCAAAATGACATAGATATTTACAACTATAGGTTACCGTACGACCTTCAACAATGAACAAATCCCATACCGCACAGTCAACTATTAAAGGCGTCAAAGAGACAATAAGGTTTATTTCAAATGGCGGTAGATCCAAATTGTTCTTCAAGTCATTGAATGCAGATCAATAAGGGATTGTATGAAATTTCTTTCTGCACCTAAAAATAAACATGGATTGATAAGATTTGTAGGTACACTGTAACTATGCACTATCGCACTACAATGATTTTGATTTTGAAGAACATGACGAAATATTTCCAGTGGGATATTTTCAAAATCTATTGGCTGTGAAGCAATTTCTGTGTAGGATTTGTAAGTGACTGAAGTGGCAGATATAAGATTTATTCTGCCGCCCCTTTTTGCCAATGAACAAATATTGAAAATTTGTTCCAGGGGTTGCATCATGTTAAAAAACCCGACAGTTATGTTTTATTTCTAATAAGGTCTTATCCTTTGATGTCAAACAAGATGAATTGTGATTTTAGACTATAGACGTTTCTTCAACCAACGCCACAAGACAGTTTTTACCTACTCACGAAATATGCAACTTTTTAAAAGGATGTCTGGCACACCAACAGAAACTCGCAGCCTTCTTACAGGATGCGATACGTCTTCTACAATCGAAATTGGCAAAAGAAGAAAACAACAAGGGGTCGGGAAAAACATGCATGTATCAAAAATTGTCATTCTAGCTGGTTCTTATATTGACACATATTTTGCAGTGGCAATCACTTCACAGCGGATCAAATGATCCCAGAAGCAATGGTCAATCTGTACATGGTGATCTGAATAAACTCATGAGTATTGTCGGCGCCATACAATGACATCCCCTTTTTTTCTAGTATTCCGTTACCTTTTCAAATTGATGTGCATATCCATGTCTAGTAAATTGATGTGCATATTGATAAAATTGAAAATGGAAATGGGGAATGTGCCAAAGAGACAACAACCCGACCATAGAAAAAACAACAGCAGAAGGTCACCAACAGGTCTTCAATGTAGCGAGAAATTCCCGCAACCGGAGGTGTCCTTCAACTGGCCCCTAAACAAATATATACTAGTTCAGTGATAATGATCGCCATACTAATTTCCAAATTGTACACAAGAAACTAAAATTAAAATAATACAAGACTAACAAAGGCCAGAGGCTCCTGACTTGATGTCTAGGGAAAGCGTATTATAATTATACATTGACCGCAATTTTTGAAGTGTAATATCCATGTGATCTTTATTCACATATATTGGGCTTTCAAATCTGCTATATATTTCATTGTTTATATATATAAGTTATTTAACCATTACAGGTCAAAGTACGGTCTTCAAAACGTAGCCTTGGCTCGCACCGAACAATAAGGGCTCCAAAAATTGACTAGTGTTAAA
Organism: Mytilus galloprovincialis; assembly: GCF_965363235.1. Classification (NCBI taxonomy): domain Eukaryota; kingdom Metazoa; phylum Mollusca; class Bivalvia; order Mytilida; family Mytilidae; genus Mytilus; species Mytilus galloprovincialis. The sequence goes on from NC_134844.1 coordinate 77,967,516, forward strand.
CCAATGCAACAGTATAATCTATATAAATGTAGAAACGAGAAACATTTATGAACCACATCAATAAACTACAACCTTGTCTGTTGTTGTTTTATATAAAATAAAAAAAGGGGGGACACATCTTCTCAATGTGCAATTGGCCTAGTACCGATTTATTTATTAAAATAAAAAAACAAACTTTATGTACTATAGTTTCATGAACATGAGGACTCATTTTTATAGTTCTTACATCCTTTTAAGTTTAAATAATCAGATAAGAATTTCATCATTTTTTTCCATAACACCATGGACAGAGTGTAAACTTTACAGTTCTTATTTCTCCTCTGTTCTTTATGACATTACAACAAAACCTTCCCAAAAATATCTTTATATGTGACAATATATTATTGCATAGCTAAATCTTAATTATAAATATTTTTTGTCGATAATTTCCGTATATAAAGATATTTGTTTCATTTTCGTACATGTTGCAAGCGAGGGTACGTATCACTAGTAACTGGTAATCCGACATAAATATGACTAGCTGTATTTGTGGAGCATTCTTAGTGCATGCTTCGATCGAAAAAAAATCTCAGTTAACATGAGAGACTACCGAAAATCTGTCCAAAATGTTTTTAAAATTCCCCCTTTTGACCTTTGAATGCTGTTTTCAAACATCTGCGCCACTTTGGCACTCTACGGCATGCCTTAATCAAAGGATTTTGTATTTATCTACAAAATGTGACCAAATTTAGCCATGAGGTATTTCGGTCCATTAAATTTTCAAATTTACCTTATTTGTCACCGTACTATAAAGTAACATCTAACATATCTTATACTAAATCTTTCGAGCCTCTGGACTGTTCCACGGACAATGTCGTGTACGGAATCGAATTTACTTTGTGTGGACTACTTTATGTTGGTGAAACTCGTCAAACTTTGCGTAAAAGAATGAATCAACATCGGTCTGATAATAAAGATCCTCAATTTAGGATTCTTTATAACCATTTTAATCAACCGGACCATGATCCTTCTTTATCTATGAAAGTACGCATCATTGAGAAAATTTATCACCACACAAATAGCCCTGTACTAAGTATTCCTTTCCGCAAAGAAAGAGAAAAATTTCTGGATAAGGGAGTTAGGGACTGCAATGTCATATGGTTGCAATGATAATATTAAAGGAGTAGGTAATTTGTCAAGTCCTGCCTTAAATAAAGGCAACAATAGTATACCGCGGTTCAAAACTCTTAATCCATGGACAAAAACAAAATCGGGGTAACAAACTATAACTGAGGGAAACGCATTAAATATAAGAGGAGAACAACGAAATAACACTAAAATGTTACACACACAGAAACGGACCGAGCATCAGACAAAATCCCACGAGAATAATAAATATAACATAAAAACCAAATACATGAATTTGGGATAATCAAGTACCGTGACACGTCTTATCGCAATGTGAATTTACACTCAAAAATAAGAGAAAACAAACGATACAACGTTAAAATGTAATACACACAGAAACGAACTATAATATAACAATGGCCATATTCCTGACTTGGTACAGGGCATTTTTAAAGGAAAAAATGGTGGGTTGAACCTGGTTTTGTGGCATGCCAAACCTCGCACTTTTATGGCCATGTGAAATATAACATCAAAATGACAACATAACACCACATGACTACAATACAAATGAATTGGAGAACACAAATTTTGACAAAAAATCACACGAACAACAGCCAACGAAAGGCAACAACTTCAAAATTTTAATACGTCAGAAGTGCATTTTGTCCACACAAGACCTACTAGTGACGCCCAGATACAAAGTTTGAAAGCCGAAACAAGTACAAAGTTTGAATAGCATCGAGGACCAAAAGATCAAAAAAGTTGTGTAAAAAACGGCAAGGGTTTTCTGTTAGTTACCAGAACATCCCTATAATTTAGAATACATTATACTTTTGCAAACAGTAAATTTTATAAAATGACTATACAAAAGATGTACAGAATAAAACTGAAGTATTAACAAATTAGAGGAAACAACTGAAATACATTACATAACCAGACATTTGAAACACAAAAGTAGACACATCCGAATAAGTTTAAACCTAAAAGCCAAGTGACGTCATATTTGAAACTGGAAAAAATGACGAAAAAATGACGTCATTTGAATTTGTAAAACAGATCATCAAAAAATGAAAAATGACGTTAAGTGATGTTTATGTAACATGTGTAATGAGTTTATTTAATACTACCTTACGACAACAACGTAGTCATGGGCAAAAAACATTACCATCGGTCTAATGTAAAAAAAGTCTTTCAAATCTAGATCACCCTCTGGGAGCTTTGATGACCTTCTTTCACATCTTCATCATCCACTATGGTAACATTACATAAGAACTATTCTCTTTTCACTGCCAGTTAATTTTCTAAAACGTTTGAGAGATTATGCACTTGACAAAGGAGGCACCAATACATTTTCTGCAATATACAGACTAGTCAGTATTATTTGTGATGTAGCTCTTTTCCGTCTTTTCAAACCAGTAAGATCGGAACCTTTAACCATATGTGGATTCTTGAAAATTCTAAAGAACTTCTAGACAATTTTAAATCTCGGTCTTTTTCTGAATATTTCGTTAATATTGACAAACAAAAAGGTAAAACATGCTACACAGAAGAACAAGTAGTCAGTATGCTGGAGTTTCTTATCGACAACATATTTGTTGAGTTTGGAGGTAGACTTTTCCAACAAATTGTCGGCATTCCCATGGAAACAAACTGTGCGCCTCTTCTTGCCGACCTCTTCTTATTTTCTTATGATTCGGAGTTCCTCCAGACACTTGTAAAAAACAAGAGGATCAAAGATGCCTGATTATTTAATTTCACTTTCAGATATATTGATGATGTTCTTTCCATAAACAATCCGAACTTTTCTGATTGGGTTCCATTAATATATCCCCCAGAACTAGAGATTAAAGAAACAACAGACACGGCTTCCTCCGCCTCATTTTTAGATATATATATCTCGAATTTGACTTACACGGTCATCTCAGTACCAGCATCTATGACAAACGAGACGATTCAAATTTTGAAATTATAAATTTCCCTCACCTTAGTAGCAATATACCAACTTCACCTGCATATGGAATATATATTTCCCATTTTATTCGATATTCAAGAGCTTACAGCTTCTACTCAGACTTTGTAAAACGTCCTCAGTGTCTGAGTAGAAAGTTGATGAACCAGGGGTATGTCTAAGAACGTCTCGCTTTTTTTTCTAAATAAGTTCATCGGAAGGTACCAAGACCTTGTTGATACATATTCCTTATCAACCTCACAAATGTTACACGATGGTCTTGACGTATAGATTCTACGTACTGACGTTGTTTATCATCTTAATACATGTAATGTGTTATAGTATTCTTTTATTAGTCTTTATTGTTTAAGTCAGTTTTTGGTAATATCCATTTTGACGTAACTCTATACTTATGCATCCCGTCATTGTGCTATTGTTCTATAATTTTTGTTTTCTTTCATTTTTTGTGCCCCATTTATGTTTTCTGGTCTCTGCCTCCATTCGTCCATCCGTTTTTTCATTCGTCCGATCGGCCGTCCGTCCGTTTTTTCCGCTTAAGGGTAAAGTCTTTGGTCGAGGTAGGTTTTGATGAAGTTGAAGTCCAATAAACTTGAAACTTAGTACACATGTTCCCTATGATATAATCTCTCTAATAGTAATGCCAAATTAGAGATTTTCCCCTATTTTCACAGTCCACTGAACATAGAAAATGGTAGTGAGGATGGAACATCGGTGTACTGGGGACCCTTCTTGTTGCTAATGTGTCTTGTCTTGTCTATATGACTTGTGTTTCGTTGATACATATGACGTGGCGTTGTACTTATGCATCCCGCCATTGTATCATTGTTCTATGATAATTTTTGTATCCATGACTTTTATTTTTGCTAATGTGGTTAATTTGTCTTTATGCCGTTTTGATGTTCTTTGCACTTAAAGTTAAGCAATCACTTGGCATCCGTCGTCGTCTGTCGTCGTCCGGCCGTTGTAAACTATTTCAATTATCTTCTCGTCTGAAACTACCAAACCAATTTCTACCAAAAAAAAGCTGAATGATCCTTATGGAATGTAGATTAAAATTTGTGTTTTATTTCCTGTTTTGTCAAAAAAAACGTGGCTGGCATCGTTAAAAATAGAACATAGGGGTATCTATAAAACCAAAGCATTTAGCATTGTTTAGACTTAATCTGACATGGGAACGGGTAAAATTGTTCATCAAATGAAGTTCTCAGATGAATCTTATAACCTACTGTTAGGCTACTGCCACTAAATTGGTAATTTTAAGGAAATTTTGCAGTTTTTGGTTATTTTCTTAAATGTTATTTTAAAATGATAAAGATAAACTGTAAACACCAAAAAAAATCTGCGAAGTAAGATCTACAAATAAGTTTATATCAGTAAATTATCCAATTCATACTTAATGAAATTAGGCACACATGGAGAAAAACTGAATAATATCTTGTGAGTCCTTTTCAGCGGCAGATTTAGGAAGTTTGATTCAAGTGTTGATTCTAGAAAAAAAAATCACGGTAAATTAATAGGCTGTTGTGCTCTCAATGGTTAAACCTAGTTGTTTTCATTATATGTAAAATAGATGGCGTTAGGTTTTCCCGCTTTAAAATTATTATGTGGTGTTTTATATCCTTTTTTTATGATTCAGCAGGACACCCTCAATCTAAACAGTGGACATCTTTTCGGTAAATTTTACTCTTTTAGAAAAAAAGGATACGCGATCCAACGCATTCATTGTCATTTTGAGTTGAAGATTATCAGGAAACGTGGAAGCTATGCACGATTTGGAAGTGCAGATAATTCAGCGTAAAAAAGAAGTCATTGAGAACCAAAAACATTTAAGAATTGAATTATTCATTTTATCGTTTTATTTGGGTTTAAAAAATATCCACTCTTTCTTGTCCAATTGAAAACTAGTTCTCCTTCGGAAAGATAATAGAAGTATAAAAAAAAACTTTATATCATAATTTACCTGAAGCAGAACAAAATATCAATCTTTTAACAAATTATCCTTTATTTTGTCATCATAAACTTTATCAGTGCTTTTTCATTCCATCCATTGAAATGCAAAATAAGTATTATACACTTTCCTTTCATCAACCATGTAACCACTTAAATACAAAAAGGGATGTATCAGTATGGTTTAAATATAACAAAGAAAGGATACTTTTGCAATGTCACCCGAAGGTGTAAACATGTTACAAATTTGGTTGTATTACATGAGATCTAAAACTTTGGTTATGCCTCGGGCTTACAAATTCATAAAATGTGGCAATCAAAACTGTGCGTAAAAGGTTGCCCAATGTACATTAAAAACAATGTGTTATCGATCAACGCCTTTTCCATAGTATTTTATCATTAAAAAGAATAATTCAATTCTTAATATTACATTTTTATGATACAGCCATATCATATTTTCGTTTTTTATGAATAGCTTTACAAAATAGGGGAAATTTAAGTAGATACATATTCGTCGTTAGGGACCGCCCATTTGGGGGAGAGCTTTCTGCATTAAATTTAAAGTAATGTGCTCTTCTGATTGGTAGATATATATACTGTTTGGGATGAATATTTTTTTATGTATGGATCAAAACTAGAGTTGATAAAAAAATGTTGAATGTACTATGTTTTTCTACAGGGTTAAAAAAAAGTAATGGGGATCAGTAAAGGAATTAAGTGCGATTCTACAGTGTTTGTAAACAAGGCCATGAGAATGACCAAAAATGCCCCTATTTCTTTATTGTTGCAAAATATAGAGCTTAATTTAATTCAAAACATAGATTAGCATGAAAGTCAATAAGAGATTTATTTTCTGAAGTATATCTGTAGTATCTGTCTTTTTCAATACGGAAATCTAATTAAATATGGTAGCGCCTCACGATTGTCACTAGCCATTCAGAATTACGAATTCTATTGAATCATACATCTTATGTAATTTGTTTTCATTTTAAAGTTGATACCTTTAACACATTTTGTTTTAATAATGTCTGATATGTCAATCATTAAGTTAAATTCACATTGACAGTGCTTTTTTAATCATCATCATCAAGGTATTAGTTTACCCATTTTTAAATCTATTAGAAACACTTCAAATTTAAAATCTTTTATATACCTTAATGAATAACATTTATACATTAGATAGCCACAACTTTTGGCCCCGAGAATTTCATCAATTCTCGAACTGCGTATCTGGTGAGTTAGTACTGTTTATATAATGTTTAATAAGTGAACGTGACATTTCTGGTAAAAGAAAATCCTTAATTGTATCACTCATCATAAATATACTGCTATTTACATGTTATGTTCCAATGAAGACCGTTGCGTTGTCAGTTTCACTAATGAGTTTACATGTTTCCTTATAGTATTCGCCGCTTCTGTTCTCGTCACAATATTTTCCTGTCTCAACTTTTTTCTTTTCTAAGTATAACACTGTATAAAACACGGAAGTTTTTGAAAAGTCAAACAAGTTCATTTGAAATTTAAATATAGCTTCAAGGTTAACTTGATCTATTTAAAAATGTTATCAACCGTGACAGAACCAACTATACGAAATATTTGACACGATGTATTGTTTAACAGTTCAAGGTACTATAAAGGAGCTTCAATAGGAACATTATTATTTAAATGTTTTTTGTCTTTTCTTCTGTATTTAGAAGACTCGCCATGTAATCAAATATTTCAGTAACTGTCTATCAAGGAAATGGTATTCCCATTTTCTGAAATGTAAAGTTCCTTTTTAATTTTAACCTTTAGTATGCCTTTTTGTGAAGGACAAGACGTAATTTTTTTTTTTAAACCATATTTTAGAGATACACAAGTAGCTGTATTATTAATTAAGCATTAATTGCTTCACCAGATCCAACATGCATATGGTATGATAGACTACGGTAAGTTCGATTGTTTTAGATCTATAAATTTGCATAAACATGTGAAAGTTCAGATATTAAAAATTGTGGCTCTACACATAGTATTATCTAAAACGACAGATACGAAATTGGTCATATGCTGATTCAACAGAAAGTGTGTTTTATTTGTTGATTTTAAACCTTCATAACATCCTTCTTCGCTGAACTCATATGAGTTCTTGAAATAGATATATATATATATATATATATATATCGACCTGTTAGTCAAATGCGTTGTGTTTAAATATACATTTTTCCTTTTTTTGGTCTTTTGGAAAATGTTGTTTGTGCTGTATTTAGACCCTTCTACAACGAAACTTGTAATACCCCATGCAACAAAGTTGCGGACGGTATAATGTTTTTGACCGGTCCGGCCGTCCGTCCGTCCGTCAGTCCGTCCGTCAGTTCTGTTTCTTGTCATCGCAACTCCTTTCAAACCACACAACAGAATTTCACGAAACCTTTTCAGATAATATGTAGTTGTGCATATCGACGGGAAATTGCGATTCAATTTTTTTTCTAGGAGTTACGCCCCTTTGAACTTATTTACTTTAATGTACTTCTGCAACAGTTTGTCATCACAACTCCTCTCAAACCATGCACACAACAGAATTTCACGAAATCTTTTTATATGAAAAGGACATATTATGTAGTTGTGCATATCGACAGGAAATTACGATTCAATTTTATTTCTAGGTGTTACGACCCTTTAAACTTATTTGCTTCAATGTACTACTGCAACAGTTTGTCATCGCAACTCCTCTGAAGCTACATAAAAGAATTTCATGAAACCTTTTCAGATAATAAGGACATACTATGTAGATGTGCATATCGACAGGAAATCACGATTCAATTTTTTTTCTAGGAGTTACACCTCTTTGAACTTATTTTCTTTAAGGTACTGCTTCAACAGTTTGTCATCTCAACTCCTCTGAAACCACACAACAGAATTTATGAAACTTTGTAGATAATAAGGACATACTACGTAGATGTGCATATCAACAGGAAATTACGATTCAATTTTTTTTTAGGATATTTGCAATTGCCCCTTTGAACTTATTTGCTTCAATGTACTTATGCAACAGTTTGTCATCTCAACTCCTCTGAAAACACACAACAGAATTTCATGAAATTTTGTAGATAATAAGGACATACTATGTAGATGTGTATATTGACAGGAAATTATTAATCAGTATTTTTTCTTATACAATTTTTTTTTTCTTATACTTATTTAATTTCTCCAATGACAATGTGGGGACGTGGGGTATGTGAGCGTGCTCACTAAGGTTCTTTATTTTACATGCACACGTATAAAATTGAGGTTTTTATCCAACGCAATCATAGGTTTGAACGTAGTTTTCAATTTAGACTTGTTTATATATATATATAAATATCATCATCATCAAGGTATTAGTTTACCAATTTGTATACTGTTTATATAATGTTTAATAAGTGAACGTAACATTTCTGGTAAAAGAAAATCCTTAATTGTATCACTCATCATAAATATGCTATATATAAGTCAAATGCGTTTTCTTAAAATATACTTTTTCACTTTTTTGGTCTTTTGGAAAAAAAAATTTGTGCTGTATTTAGACCCCTCTGCAACGAAATCTGTTTTACATTGCTCTCCAACTTTCGAAGGATAATTTTAAAGTTTAAGACTTTGAAAAAATGTTTCTGTAATTTTTTGACAATTTATACCTTTCTGTACTCATTGTGTAAACAAAATTAATCACCGTAATCACGCTAAAAATGTTAATGAAACTGACAACTTTTTGAAACTTTAAAGTCATATGAAACCAGTGAGTGGTGAAAAATAATGTTTATCCAATTCTTGAACCAATGCATGTATATATCATAAACTTTGTCCTCTGTGCACGATTTTAACATTTTTTACGCAAATATATCGTATAATCGTCAATTTGTTTTCTCTCTGTCTGTTATGATTGAACAAATATGACTGCTCGTTAAATGCCGTGTTTTGAAGCCGAAGTTTACCGATTGTCACCTTATAGTAAACAAATAACAAAAAGCATGGGTATTGAGCACGTGTTTAACATGTACAATGAGATAATTGTTTATTTTAATGACAGATTCATGCGTATTGCGATCACCGGATTTTTACGAGGAGGGTTACGCTCAGGTCACTATGCTTACGAAAAATATTTCGGCGAATCGCTTCCTGGAAGCAAGCAATTAAAAATAAGTGAACTTCTTCTAAATGTGGACAAATTAAAGAACTTTCCTCAGAAAGAAATATATGTACACAAGTTGTATAATGAAAACTATCCATTTAGTTATAAAAAACATATGTATATTTTTTTTAAATTGAGGTTTCTTATGACTTTAAGAAACATAAAAATAAAGCCAAATTCGATATAAAACACAGTGGGTGTCACTTTCCGACCCATTGTCTAACGTCTAAACGCTTCCCCATTGTATAGATATTGAATATATAGTACAACAATATGAAGCTAATGAATTTCTGGGGTAAGCATTCTTTATGGCCGAAAATGTCGTCCAAAACCAGGAAATAAATCCAAATTCGATAACACACGTATTGGAAACACCCACTGTCTGACTTAATGTCTCTGTAGTTCTGAATGGCTAAAGATTATAAACACTGCCCTAAAAATAGCTTTTGAATAGTACTACAACATGAGGTAAAACATGTCTGCAGTAAGCAATGTTAAACGCCAAAAATGTCATACGGAAGATGGAAATTAAGCCAAATTTGATAAAATACGCATTGGAGACACCCACTTTCCGTCCCATTGTCTCTGTAGTTCTTAATGACTAGGGATTATAAACACTGCCCTATTGTATAGTTATTAAATAGTACTACAACATGAGGCTGAAGAATTTATGGGGTAGGCATTCTTTAAGGCCAAAAATGTCGTCTGAAACATGGATATAAAGCCAAATTTGATAAATTATGCAATGAGGTCATCCAATTATTGAAACCGATAGCAGTGATTTGTACACTTCGCTTAAGAATTTCTTGGTTTAGCATTCTTAATGGCTGCAAATATCGTCCGAAACATGGAAATAAAATGTAAAGCCTATTTCGATAAAATACACATTTGAGACACCCACTGTCATGACTGTCCGACCAATTGTCTCTTAAGTTCTTCATGGCTAGGGATTTTAAACGCTACCTTAATGTTTAGATTTTTAATAGAACTACAACAGGAGGCTAATGAAATTCTTGGGTAAGCATTCTTTAAGGCCGCAAATGTCCTCCAAAACATGAAAATAAAGTACAGATGTCAACGAGTACCCGAGTACTTGATCATCGCTCGTAGTACCGAGTTTCGAATACCAAAATTATACTCGATTAGGTGGCTTCCTGTTTGAAAATAACATAATAACAAAAACTTTCTTTTGCATAAATAACAATTATTTTCATTGAGAGCACCTCCCGGGAAAATAAATATTAATAAATAAATAAAAAGTTAAGTTCCTCCAAACAGGAGAAGTTTACGGAAAAGAGCAATTTTCCAAGGTTGTCACTTTAAACTGATATAAGTCATTCCCCCACCTCTGCATGTATTGTCAGAGATATATCTTTGTCAGCAGGACTGTAGTTCCCTAACAAAGTAGAGAAATTACGAAATCATTACACCCGGTGTCGACGCTCAGAAAATGATTTAAGTCATCGGTAAGTTTAACCCCTTTGTTGATCATTAAATGTGATTTTTACGGTTCCCAAATAATGTTGTTTGAGTGATAATTTTTCTATAGATCTGATTATTGTCAAATCACATAATTTGTACATGTAATAATTGAGCTATTGACTATAATATTGTCTAGTCCTTGTTCATAATTTTGAGGATTTTGCATTCATAACACAACGAGACACAATACATTAAATTGGTATGATTCTGTGTTTCCATTTGTTAAATATTTTATCTAGCGAGTACTCGAGTATCGCTCGATAAATCTGACAAGCATTCGATTAGTAAATCTTTCCCGAGTTCACACCCCCCCCCCCCCAAAAGCCAAATTCAATAAAATACGTATTGGGGACACCAACTTTCCAACCCACTGTCTCTGTAGTTCTTTATGGCTAGGGCTCATAAACGCTGCCATAACGTATCGCTATTGAATAGTACTACAACATGAGGATTATGAATTTCTTGGCTAAGCATTGTTTAAGGCAAAAAAAGTTGTCCAAAACATGGAAAAAAAGTTAAATTCGACATAACATACATTTTGGAAATCCACTTTCCAACCCATTGTCTCTGTAGAACTTAATGACTAGGGATCTTAAACGTTGCCCTAACGTATATCTAGTGAATAATATTACATCATGAGGCTAAGGAATTTCCTGGCAAAAAAAAGGCTAAAAAAGTCGTTCGAAATATGGAAATAAATCCAAATTTGATAAACACGCATTGGAGACACACACTTTCCGACCAATTTTCTCTGTAGTTTTTTATTGGAAGAAATAATAAACGTTGCCCTAATTAATTATTACTACAACATGAGGCAAAATAACTTTTGGGGAAAGCTTTCGTAACGGCCAAAAATGTCGTCCGAAACTTAGAATTAAAGTAAAATTCGATAAAATAAGTATTGGGGACACCCACTTTTAGACCCATTGTCTCTGTACTTCTTTATATATAGGGATTATAATTGGTGCCCTACCGTATAGCTATTAAATAGTTTTAAACATAAAGCTTAGAAATTTCTTGGCTAAGCATTTTTCAAGGCCAGAAATGTCGTCCAAAACAAGGAAAAAAGCCAAATTAATCAAAATACTAGTACGCATTGGATACACCCCTTTCCGACCTATTGTATTTGTAGTTCTCCATGGCTAGGGAGAATAAACGTTGCCTCAACGTATAGCTGTTGAATTGTTCAACGATACGAGACTAAATAATTTCTGGGGTAAGCATTCTTAAAGGCAAAAATGTCGTCCAAAACATAAAAATAAAACCAAATCCGATAAAATATTAGTACGCATGGAATACATCCACTTTTCGAACCAGTGTCTCTGTAGTTCTTTATTGCTAGAGATTTCAAGCGATGCCCTGACGGATAAGTATCAAATGGAACTATACTATGAGGTTAAAGAATTTCTGGCGTACGCATTCATAACGACCGAAAATGTTGATCAAAACATGGAATTAAGCCATATCGATAAAATACGCATTTGGGACACCCAGTTTCTAACATATTGTCTCTGCAGTTCTTATCGTAAAGTTCGTAACGTATACTTCTTTATTACTAGGGATTATAAATGTTGTATTAACGTATAGTCATTAAATCGTACTAAAACATGAGGGTAAGCATTATTCAAGGCCGAAAATATGGTCCGAAACAAGGAAATAAAGCCAAATTCGATAACATACTAGTACGCATTTGATACACCCACTTTCCGACCTTTTGTCTCTGTAGTTCTTTATAGATAGGGATGATAAACGCTGCCATAGCGTATAGCTATTAAATTGGTCTACGATACGAGACTAAATAATTGCTAAGGCAAGCATTTTTAAAAGGCCACAAAGTATTTCTGGAGTCACTTTCCTTAAAGGCCAAAAATGTCTTTAGAAACATTGAAATAAAGCTAAATTCGATAAAACAAGCATGGGGACACCCACTTTCCGACCCATTGTCTCGAGCTCTTTAGTTGTAAATGACACGGGATAATGAATGCTACCATCACCTAAAGCTATTGATTATTTCTACATTATGAGGCTAAGGAATTATTGGTGTTAGTATTCTTAAAGGCCGCAAAATGTCGTCCGAAACATGGAAATGAAGCAAAATTCGATAAGATACTAGTACCCTTTGTATATACCCTCTTTCCGACCAATTGTCTGTGTAGTTCTTGATTGGTAGGGATAATAAACGCTGCCATATTATATAGATATTATATAGTACTATAGCATAACGCTAAAAAAGTTCTGGGGATACCTTTCTTTAATGCCGACAATGTCTTTCGAAACATGGAATTCGAAATAAAGCGAATTTCGATAAAAAAAACATATTGGGGACACCAACTTTCTATCTTTTGTCTTTGTATTTCTTAACGACTAGGGTTAATAAATGCTACTCAAACATATAGCTATTGAGTAGCACTTTAACATGAGGCTAAACAAATTCTTAATTAAGCATTCTTAAAGGACGAAAGTGTCGTCTGAAAATGTCGTCCGAAACATCGAAATAAAGCCAAATTCGATAGCATACGCATTGGCGACAAACAATTTCCTACCAATTGTCTCTGTTGTTCTTATTGACAAGAGATTACAGACGCTTCTCCAACATATAGCTATCGAATAGCACTGTTATATGAGGCTGTGGTAAGCAGTCTAATAGGCCCAAAATATCACCCGAAACACCGAAATAAAGCCAAATTCGATAAAATACGCATTTTGGACACCCACTTTCTGATCTGTTATATATGAAGTTCTCAAGGACTAGGGATTATAACTCTCTCCTAACGTATAGCTATTTATAAGTACTACATCACGAGGCTAAGGAATTTCTAGGGTAATCATTCTTCGAGGCCGAAAATATCGTCAAAACATGCAAATAAAGCCAAATTCGATAAAACACGCATTTGGCACTTTCCGACCCATTGTCACTATATTTCTGAATGTCCTAATGAAAAGCTATTGTCCAGTTCTACAACATAAGTCTGAATAATTTTTGAGGTAAGAATTTTAAAGGCCGAAAATGTCATCCGAAAAATGGAAATAAAGTCAAATTCGATAAAATACTAGTACGAATTGGATACACTCACTTAACGACCCATTGTCTATGTAGTTCTTTGTTGCTATGGATTAACAACACTACCCTATTGTATAGATATTAAATAGTACTACAACATGAGCCTAGGGGATTTCCGGTGTAAAAATTCTTAAAGGTCAAAAGTGTTGTCCGAAACATGGAAATAAAGCCAATTTGTTAAAAAAAAGCATTTGGTCACCCACTTTCCGACCCATTATCTCCGTAGTTCTGAATGACTAGGGAAAATAAACGCTGCCGTTACGTATAGCTGTTGAATTACTTTAGGATAGTACTACAGCTGAAGGTAATTTTGGAGGTAAGTATTCTTAAAGGCCAAAAATGTCGTCCGAAACATGGAAATACATTGTAAAGCCTAATTCGATGAAATACGCATTTGGGACACACACTTTCCGACTAGTTGTCTTTGCATTGTCGGTGCCCTAACGTATAGCTATTGAATGGTACTACAACATGAGGCTAATGTATTTCTGGGGTAAGCATTCTTAAAGGCTAAAAAAGTCGTCCGAAACATGGAAATAAAGCCACACTGGCCTCTCTCTCCAGTCTACATCTTACTTTATGCCTATTTGTCAATGACAGTTCATAATTTCTGACTCAAATGATTAGTTTAGATTTCTTGTTACACAATAGTATCATCTCTTGAAATATATCTAATATAATTTTGCTAATATATGAATTAGTGTTCAAACACAGCCATATTTGAAAAAGTTGTATGTATGAAGATACCAGTCTGGTATATGAATTCACTCAAAGTTTGAAAAAAATGACTGATTACATCTGAATTTGGCACTTCCAAGCACAGTTACTGTTTTCTATATCATAAAATCATAGCATTCACAAGTTAAATTATAAGTTTTATGGCTCAGGGGGTAGGCATTTTTGTATGGTTTTTTCCACTATAGCCAAACATTTCCTAAATCATTCCTCTGTTTCTAGCAATGTTGAATATTAAGTACATATTTAGATAGAACACACTATTGCAAATTTTCTTGAGGTCTTTTAGTAATTCTAGCTTGTACTTTTGTATGCCGCAGTCACACAAAAAAAACCACATAATTTTCTACATAAGGAAATGCCTATAGCAAGTCAGCAGGATGACAGTTGTTTTCATTCGTTGTATGTGTATGAGTTTTTTATTTGTTTTTTGTTACTATACTTTTTCTTATAAATCGTAAATTCTAGGATACAATAAAGGCAGCAGTAGTTTACCGCTGTTCAAACTCATAAATCCATGGGCAAAAAACAAATTCGGGGTAACAAACTAAAACTGAGGGAAGCGCATTAAATATAAGAGGAGAACAACGACACAACACTACAATGTAACACACACAGAAACGGACCAAGCATCAGACAACGTCCCACGAGAATAACAAATATAACATCAAAACCAAATACATAAATTGAGGATAGACAAGTACCGTGACACGTCTTATCGTCAATTTACACTAAAAAATAAGAGAACACAAACGACGCAACGTTAAATTGTAACACACACAGAAACGAACTATAATATAACAATGGCAATATTCCTGGCTTGGTACAGAACTTTTTTAAGGAAAAAATGGTGGGTTGAACCTGATTGTGTGTTATGCCAAGCCTCCCCTTTTATAGCCATGTGAAATATAACATTAAAATGACAACTCAACACCACAGGACTACAATATAAATAAATTGGAGAACACAATTGACAAAGAAACACACGAACAACAGCCAACAAAAGGCAACAAGTTCAAAATTTTAATACGCCAGAAGTGCATTTTGTCCACACAAGATATAACAGTGACGCCCAGATACAAAAGTTTGAAAGCCAAAACAAGCACAAAGTCGAACAGCATCGAGGACCAAAAGATAAAAAAAGTTGTGCCAAAAACGACCAGGGTTTTCTGTTAGTTATCAAAGCATCCCTATAATTTAGAATAATTCATACTTTTGCAAACAGTAAATTTATAAAATTACTATGCAAAAGATTTACATAATGAAACTGAAGTATTAACTAATTACAGGAAACAACTGAAATACATTACATAACCAGACATTTGTAACACAAAATGTAGACACACCCAAATAAGTTTAAACCTCAACGCCAAGCGACGTCATATTTGAAATTGTAAAAAATGACAAAAAAAAAAATGACGTCATTTGAATTTGTAAAACAGATCATTTAATAATGAAAAATGACGTCACATTTGAATGAATAAGATATAATAATGATTGATTTAAGATTATATTTGAACTAAATACTGATATTGCATTTAATGGCAATGCACATTTTAATACTTATTAACACTAAGGAAGCAATTAACTATATTATAAAGCTATGTCCGGTTTGTTTTGAATCTAACTTGAAACGTAAAATATCGTACTGATTACGTTGAACAAAATCAAATCTAATAAATGAATGCAGTGATTAACTTTCTTTACCATAACACATAAATATAATAGAAAAGACGTCAACACATTTGACAAAATCCGATGAGAACTACAAATATAACATTAAACATTTAAACTAAGTACATGAATTTGGGATAGACAAGTACCGTAACACGTCTTATAGTAATGCGAATTCACACTCAGCAAAACAGTCACAATCAGGAATAAGTCACGTTTGGTAATTTAAAGATTAGACGACATAATTACAAATCACAATCTACCATGTGGTAAAAATGTCCTTAGCTAGTTTGGTCAAAGAGACATCGTATGGATCCACCAATTCGTGATGGTGTCCATAAAATTTACGGAGTGTCAATTTTAATCTGTCCTCCTCATAACTTTGTTTGAGCAGTTTCTTCGTAAGGAGCACGCTCCTGTGTATGAAGTCCGTATAGTGTAAACAAGCACGAGAATAACGTATCAATTGTGATATGTAAACGCCATACGAAGGGGCAGAGAGTATGTTACTGATGAGAAATGGGAAATTGATAATTGGGAAGTTGAAATCGTTCCGTTTATCATAGATTTTCGTGTGAAGTCGTCCATTTACGTCAATATTGAGGAAAAGATCAAGGTATGAAGCAGTCCTTCTAGTGTCAGTAGTATCCTTAATTTCAAGTTCACTGGGATATATGAGATGTAGGTATTGGCTGAAATATGGGTTATTCAATGATAGAACATCATCAATATATCGGAAAGTAAAATTAAAGAATTTCGCAAGTTGCTTTTTCTTTTTGTCTTTTAGAAGTTTCTGAATGAATTCTGATTCATACGAGCTCAAAAAAATCAGCCAGCAGGGGTGCACAATTAGTACCCATTGAAATACCGACTGTCTGTTGAAATATAAATCCTCCAAACTCAACAAATATATTGTCGATCAAAAAGTCCAGCATTTTGATAATATCATCTTCAGTATATTTTCTGGAAGATTCAGTGTGATTCTTCACAAAATATGAATTATTGTAACCCAAAACAAGAAATTTGTATCTACGATTCCCATTTTTATAGAAAAAGCTCTGTTTTATGATCTTTCAACTGAGCCTGGGGAGTAGTAGTATATAGCGTAGAAAAATCAAAAGTTTTTATGTTGCTGCAAAATTGCAAAGATTGTGATCGAAGGTTAAGCAGTAGATCTTTCGAATTTTTGAGAATCCACATCTGGTCAACACCACTGGTAGAATATATCTCCTGACAATATTGTTGAAGCCCATCTTTAACTGTAGAAAGAATAGTAGTCAGTACTTTAGAAAGATGTTTAGTTGAACATTTTGAAAACCCAGCTATGTATCGTTCTTTATATGGATATTTTGTGTAATTTAGATTTAGATTTTAGATAAACAATACAGACTGGGATATATCCTAGGCCGCTTGTAAATGAATGTTCCAGCATAGTAATGGAAAACAAGAATTAGTAGATTTTGGTGCATACGTACAAGCATGGAAAATATGTATATATTAATTATTTAATGATGTACATGTTTATGTATAAATAAAATGTTTTGCTACAAATGCATAATTTTAAATTGTTTTGACAAATTAAAAGTACTTTGAGGCAGTCAACATTGACACACAAAGTTATTCAAATTCAATTGACTTGTATGTCAAAATAAACGCTCAGCACATTGTAGGCCTGGAATATTGTACTTTGAGTACTTCTAGGAATAGGGAAAACACGTGTTTAAACCATTGTTGTGACGTCAGTCTCTTCACTTACATCGGGTTTCTTTTTTTAGAATTAACACTTCCTAAATCTGTCTATGAAATCAACGTATCAAATTTTATGCAATGTTTCCATTGATTGCATTAGGTATGCTATCATTTTATATTCTTGTATATGTCTACAAAAAAACAAGTGTATTCTATTTCTAGAAATTTACAAAATGTGAATAAATAAACGTCACAAAAATTCGTGACTTTTTGTGGTGCTGATAGATTCGTGTGACGCGCAATTTATACTTCGTTATCAGTGTCCTTGTGTACTGTAGTAAATTCATGGAAGGTGTTTGTTGTTATTCTGTGGGTTACATGTAGTAATGTTTCTTAAAGTATTTCTCGGTTCTGAGTGGTCTTGCATTTTTGTGTACTATATTACTATCACGTTATGTTGTTTTTAAGTTGTATTGTTTACATTGTCATATAAGTGGAAGGTATTGATAACCATACAATCCACCATTTTTGTCTTAAAATGTTATATATCAAGTCAGGAATAAGACAGTTGTTATCAAATTGTCCTGGTCTTGAAAGTTAGCGTTTCTTTTAGCTGCAGTCAGTGTATTTGATGTTCTGATGTTTTCCCTTATAGTTGATATGTTTCCCTTGATTAATGTTTTGTAATTCTGATTTGTTTTAGATAAATTGACCAATGACGATTGAACAGCGGTATACTATTGTTGGTTTTATTCAAATTTGCATTGGATAACTTAATACAAGTATTTGATAATCTCACTTACTATACCCTCTACTTAAGAAAAGGCTTGAATTTTATAAAGACATCAGAACAACAGTTTTAGTTAGAAACATAATCGATAAGCCTTGGTTTATGAAAAACGAACCATTCGCATTCCGGGCTCATGGGTAGTTATTAAAGATCGGTATTCATTCTATAATGCTAAAAACATGGTAAAATATAAAGTAAATAAAGATACCAGACCATTTTTGTGTACGCCAGAGTTCTTATTGATTGAAGAATGGTTATCAGTAGCACACCAATCACGACACGTGAATTGGTCACCATTTACATTTTGTGAATTGTGAATGAATATTCTGGCACATTGAATAACAAAAATCTCAACCGAGACAGAAATAAAATGAATAATCTGTACTATCAACAACCATCACTTACGACTATCATCTACCTGACGAAGCTGACATACGCGTCTAATGGATAAACAAACTCATCAAAGATACCAGGCTTGACATTTCATATTAAAGCCAGACGCGCGTTTCGTCTACAAAAGACTCATCATTGACGCTCGAATAAAAAAAATTGAAAATGCCATATAAAGTTACAAGTTGAAACAACATTCCTACAGGTTAATCTATTCCTGAGGTAAAAAAGCCTTAGTATTTCAAAAAATAATAATTTTAAAACATTAAATTTATGATTATGAACATTTCAATAATAACTCAAGTCAACACAGAAGTAATGACTACTTGGCTGTGATACCCTCGGCCGAAGAAATAAATCTCCACCAGCAGTGGCATCGACCCAGTGCTTGTAAACAAACTCATCATAGATACCTTGATTGAAATTTCATATTTACGCCAGACGAGCGTTTCGTCTACACAAGACATCAGTGACGCTCGAATCAAAAATGATAATCCGTCTGGTTTATTTTAAGAAATGTTGCAATAATCACTTGGCCGATTTCACTGCTCTAGGAAAGTTTCATCAGTTTTGTGAGGGCTCACTAATCAACACTTTTGTGTTGAAATATCATGTAATTGTCTTTGATTCATATTCCGCTTTTGATAAATTACGGATTTATTTGAATCATTATTTGTTATTCACTGATGTAGCATATGCCATGGATGCGTCACGTGGTCTTAGGATCCATAAGTGTGCTATTCTTTCATGGGTGTTTACATCCTCTTGGTCGATGGCACTAACAGTGGAAATTTCTTAACCGTGGATTTTAATTACACAGTAGCCATTGCGTCTTTTTTAGACGAACTATTAACAATATGGTTATTCACTGTACACTTAATATTCATATAAGGTTAAATACATGTAATCATTACGGATTTTTTACGTAAACATGTTGTTTCTACTTTCAATCTTAAATACTGTTATATAATTTGTAGAAAAGGTTTGCCGAGCTTAAAACTTTCTTAAGTTTTGAATGTATAATGACATGTTTTATAGATGAGGTGACCTTGTGAAAGACGATTAGTTAAGACAGACAATGTTGTTTAGAATACTCGTTCTGGTAAGTATGGATAAAAACAAAGAATTGATCCCATAAAAAAAAATACACTACACCTTTTTATTATATTGTGTCCGGCGCGCGTTCCTGGACTTACTTATCTCATAAACACTAAAAGTCGCATATGATGATCCGAAATTGTGAAAGAGCTGTTTAACCAAAAAATGGCCTTACAAAATGATAACTAATTCTATTAAGGTCTGTGGATGCGGGAGTTAACACTTCGATTTCTTAACAATTTCTAACGACAATTTATAAAAGGTTCCTCATAAATCATGTTAGTTCCGAAGTATTGAATACTAGGCTGATGATACCTACATAAACTGATAGTCCTAGGGACAGGCACAATTACTAAGTAATAAGAAAATAAAGCACCATGACCGAAACAAATATAAAAACTGGACGCGGTAGGCTTAGTGTTGGTCAAGACTACACCATGTAATTTAAATGAATAGAACTAGAATGAAATAAGATATTATGAGTTGGTGTTAGTTCCTACGTAACCCTTGTGTAAAAACTATGATCATCAAAAAACATACTTTTTGTGATGCAGATTTATCAGAGACACTTATTGCAATGCCGTTGATGCTTCAATGGTGTGAATATAGAAAATAGACCTACACGTTTAATTCCAAAGATCATGTTGTTTATTTGTAAGCTTTCTGTAATGTTTAGAGATAGGAGGGAGCATTACAATTCTACATTTGGTCTCTTGACCATTTTGTAACGGCACCCACTTTCCTGCTCACAGTGAATGAATTTTATTCAAAAGAGGTACACTCTGGAACAGGTTTCAGAATTTTTTCTCTCTGGTGGTCTCTACTTTTATATCGTTGCTCTGATTAACATCATAAGGTCTTGAAACTATAAAGCGTTTTATATGTTTTGAACTTCCGAACATGGTTTAATATTCTTCTATACCCGTAAAATGCATTACACATAACATATTCTAAGTTCTTAATTTTTTGGCTATCCATAGAACAGGTTCAACCCACCATTCTGTTTTTAAAATGTTCTATTCCAAGTCAGGAATATGGTAGTTATTATCAAACAATTTGTGTCTATGTTTGTTGGCCTTTATTTGTGTTGCACTTCAGTGTTTCTACAGTCGTATTGCTTTATGTTTCTTTATTCTACATTGCCTAGAGGTACAAAATGTATAGAAGGAGGTTTGAGATCTCAGAAAACATCCTCGACGCATTATTTGCACCTGTCCAATCTTAAGAGCCTCTGGGCTTAATTTGATAGTGTTGTATTTTTTTTTTAATTTAAGTTCATCTATATGTTCTGGAGTTTAGAGTGTGATGTTCATTTTCACTCAATTAGTACACAATTTGTTTTAGGGGCCGACTGATTACCACCTACAGTACCATGATTTTCTTGCTTGGTTGAAAACCCATTGGTGGCCTACGGCTGTTGTCTCTTTGACAGATTCCCCCTTTCCATGCTCAATTTTATTCTATTATTCCGTTGTTATCCTGTTAAAGTTGGTTTGTTTCCTTCGGTTTAAGTTTGTAACCGGATTTCTTTTCCCTCAATTATTTTATGAATTTGACACAACGGTATACTACTGTTGATTTAATTGTCAGCAACACATACCGATGCTTAAACATTTAAACATACTTATTCTGATCATGCGCATTTGCAACGTTTTATGATAGAATCTGGATACAATCAATTACAATGCTAACAACAAATCATCAAACATTTTGCATGAAATTTACCATCAATCAATAGTCATCTGATAAAATATATATTTCAGTTTCATGCTTGTGTGGCGTTCCCATTTAAATGTCCCGAAACAGCTCAGTGGTCGCTCCGTGCAAGAAGCCATTGTCCTGACCCGTCTAAGTATTTCTGCCTTAAAAATGATCTCATCAATGGTTATTCAGAAAACTGCACTGTATTCGATTTCCTGCAACCAGGTAAATTACTTTAAATATGGAAACCGTGGCAACGAAATAATTACTTATCGAAAATAGATTTTTCATATCAAAAAAAGATTAAAGCACAAATACCTTTTAGGAAATCAAAGCTGCAGTTGTCTTGGGAAATGTGTCATCTAAAACAATGTTGTTTTGCTACAAATAACCAATATCAGTATAAAACATAGCTGACATTCCTGAAGTACTGATTAATTGGCATATTTAACATGTTTAAATCTATATTATTTTACAACAGGTAGAAAACATGTTCTTCGTGGAGGATTGGATGCGGACATTTGTTCGTCAGAGCGATATCAGCCATGGCCCATGACATTTTACACCAATGTCAGTACCAACTGTATCTTTCTTAAGTCTTTATGTAAAGAAGAAGGACAAGTTGTTAATGAAAATGGAAATCGAAACACAGATACAACCTGCAAGTGTGATTATACGAAAGGTTATGATTTCCTTGTCAAACCGCGAAATCCATGTTTTTGTGTACCATTAGAGGAGGATTGCTCATGCTATTTAAAGACATGCATTGATTCAACTTTCAAAATTTCACCAGGTAATTCCAAGTCTCCTTTAAAATATTTCCACGATGACACGAATTACAAGATATAAACATTTTTCCACAATACAAATCACCAACTTGTCTTCCTAACACCCCCAAATATTCAACAAAAAAAGATACACAGAAAAATCTATAACAAAAAAAAAATTCAGTATGAAAAGATGATGTAATTCGTACTATATGGTTTTTGGGGGCCTCTTATTTACAAATGAGATTATGTCAGCTTCCTTATTGCAAACTTTCCATTTCTATGTAGCAAAATTCTAGCAGCGGCTGCATACGGAGTATATATCTCTCAATTGATGCGATATTTCCGGGCTTGTATTTCCTTTCATGATTTCCTTGATATAGAGTTGCTGCTTACAAGGAATCTGTTAATCCAAAAGTTCCAAATGGTGAAGTTAAGATCATCCCTTAATAAAGTTTACGGATGCCATCACAAATATCCGTTTAACAACAATACCATCCCTTTTTTCACGAATGTTACCTACCGAAGTATACTGGTTGACGAGTTTCTACTTCATCAGAATGACACAAATGATGACACATGTAGAGCAGGATCTACTTACCCTTCCGGAGTACCTAAGATCACCCCCTTTTTTTGGTTGGGTTTGTGTTGCTTATTCATTATTTGTATATGATGTGTTTGTGTGCTACTGTTTATATGTTTGTTCTTATTTTTTTTAATTTGCCCATGGCGTTGTCAGTTGTTTTCAACTGATGAGTTTGACAGTCCCTCAGGTTCTATCACTTGCTTTAAATGTTCTAAATACTTTTTTTATATATAGAAACAACATTATATACACAAACGAAATGAACTGATTTTCATTGCTATTTTAATTTCTTTAGATTACGAATGCATTGATTCAAGAATTAACATATCGATGACCAATTGCTTACCAATGATGAATGGAAGGTAAACGCAAATTATTCAGCATAAATGAATGCCTGTAACTCGAAAAAAACACACCAATTGATTACAAAAATCAACACATAAGGATTCGTTTAAAAACTGAGTGTACACTGTGCAACAGTGATATGCTGACATATTAATGACCGTATTTGTTTTGTTTCTGATTTTTGTAATTATAGATTTTTTTTCAATTTTTTCCCTGTTTGAAGTATTTTTGAGAGAAAAGCATTCCCTTTCCACTTTTCAGCTTCGTGATCAATGTTACACACACACATCAGAAACACATAAATTGTACACAAATAAAATTGTGCTGCTAATATTTTTAAGAAAAATTGATGATTACGTTTTCCAGAGATAAAAATTATGAAATCCGAAGTCAAACACAGCATATATCAAGAAAAGACAATATGTCATCTCCAGGTATGTATTAAATGATTAATCTTCTTTATTTTGGCGATATTAATGGAAATTTTAGAGCTTTTTCATATAAATATATAAATATTGTATGCGTTTTTGTTTCAAAGAGCCTTCTTAAATCAAGCAGTCATAGATCGATGATATGAATATAACTAAAGGTGAATATTGATATGGAATGCTACTTTCATAAATATCAATTCATAATATTGTATTCGAAAACACATTTTGTGCCTCATATCTAT
This sequence comes from Mytilus galloprovincialis, assembly GCF_965363235.1. Taxonomy (NCBI): domain Eukaryota; kingdom Metazoa; phylum Mollusca; class Bivalvia; order Mytilida; family Mytilidae; genus Mytilus; species Mytilus galloprovincialis. The sequence goes on from NC_134844.1 coordinate 77,991,674, forward strand.
TGTTCCGTGCCTTTACTAACGGCACATCATATACATGATGCATTACATTATGTGTCCTAACTAATCATCTTACATACATTGAGCATTTTTGTATTTTGTTAAATAGATTTACTATCAAATTTGATATCTGAAACCTTTTTCTAATTGAATGTTGTTCTGAAAAGTATGCAATGTGTCATGTGTATTAGCTAATTATTTTACACAATTGTGTTAAAGTTCTATGGAAAATATTGGCATGGATGTCTACCTTCGTTGTCTGTATTGGTAAGAACTTTGTTAACAACATATGTCCCCTGTACTTTCTGTTTTTTTTTAATTTGTTTGGACCATTGCAGAACACGCATTAAATCAAATAACATAATAAATTTTATATATATAGATTCTTACGTTGATACGAGTGGATTATCTGATTTTTCCAATCGAGAGAGTTAAATCGTCAATTTTAAACTCCAAGCCTCTCAAGATTGGATAAATCCGATAATCCACTGTTTCTGTAATGATTATAAAATTAATTATCTTTTTTTGTTAAACAAAAATCCCCTTCGAGTGCCTTTCAAATTCCACGAAGTTGTCAATTTTATTAACACCTGTTAGCATATTTTGATTAGTCCAGTTAGTTAATATAAAGAGGTTATGACCCTTAAAATCATCCAATGATCTTTTGAGATCATCGACAACCACACGTTGATTACACTTTTTTTTATATATACAATGGGTTCGGAAAGGGATAAATTTCCATAGAATTAGAGAAAGTTATATCTTGCACTCATACCAATGTCTAGTTATATTTATTAATGTTAGACAAAACACAAAGTTTCTGTCATAATGGCTGCTGCTGAGTTTGTAAAGTTAAAGGAAGGTGCTTTATGGGAACAAAATCGAGAGAAGGTTCCGGGCCTTTTACAGTAGATCACAACCCGTCCTTGCTCTTGTTTTTTCCCTTTGTTTTAGTGGTCAATCCATATCCTTTATCAACATTAGTGTGTAAGCTCTGCGCTAGTATATGTTTAACGCATTTACAACACTTTCAAAAATATCTTTATAATCTTCATCTCACAAATGGTGATCGTCAGTCTCTAAAATCCCATTATAATGAGTCAGAGTATATGTTATCTATGATGCTTTCATTAATATTGGAAATTGGTTAATACATGTTTTTTTTATTTTGTGATTGTTAAAAAATATCGCCAGTGTAGATATTAGTTGAATTTGGTGAAGATTTGAAATCCTTGGTTAGCCTACTCCTTAAACGATGTATTTATCTATTTGTTAGTTTTGTTCATAATTGTTTATAATGTTATATTTTTCTTTACAGGTTTTTTTTTCGTATTTTGTGGGAATGCATTATTAGAAAAATACAACCGCACCGGTGAGAATATTTAATTAATGAAATTATTTTTCTCTCCACCAAAATGAAAAATTATGATACAACAAATTTCGGTTTCTCGTTACATTCTTTATGTTAATACTTGTTCAAATGTAACTATACATATGTGCAAATTAATTTAGTTTTTAGATCCAAAATATAACATGTGTTGAAGAGGGTCCAAAGATACCAGAAGGACAGTCAAACTCATAAATCCAAAATAAACTGACAACGTCATGGCTAAAATTGAAAAAAGACAAACAGAAAACAATAGTACTCTTGACACAACATAGAAAACTAAAGAATAAGCAACACTAACCCTTCCAAAAACTAGAGGTGATCTCAGGTGCTCCGGAAGAATAAGCAGATCCTGCTCCACATGTAGCACCCGTCGTGTTGCTTATGTTATTACAAATCCGGTAAATAGCCGAAATCAGTATGTCACATTCGTGAAAGGAAAGAAGATTGTAGAAACGACATAAGGAACAAATCCGATATCATCTGTGAAACGGTTATTCAATAACGGACGGCGTCCGTAAAATGTTCGAAGGAATGATTTCATCTTTACCGTTTAGAACTCTTGGTTTAATAGCTTCCTTGTGAGCAGTAATCCTATATCAAGAAAAGCATGATAGGAAATATAAGCACAGGAATATCGTTTCATTTGGGAGATTTCACCCAATATGCAGGTGGGGCTGGAATGTAGCTACTTAGAATGGAAAGTTCACAATTGGAAAGCTGAAATCGTCTTTTTTGTCGTAAAGTTTTGGTTTCAACCGACCTTCATCGTCAATTTCTATATGTAAATCAAGATATGGGAAACACTTAAAAGGATGGACGAAAGATACCAGACAGTCAAACTCATAAATCGAAAATAAACTGACAACGACATGGCTAAAAGTGAAAAAGACAAACAGACAAACAGACAAACAATAGTACACATGACACAATATAGAAAACTAAAGAATAAGCAACACGAACCCCATAAAAAACTAGGGTGATCTCAGGTGATCCGTAAAGGTAAGCAGATCCTGCTCCACGTGTGGCACCCATCGAGCTGCTCATGTCTAATTCGGTAGGCTATGTTCATGAAAGGGACCTGTACCTGTTGTTTCCTATATCTCTATGGGATAAATGCGTTTAACATCATGAACATAGTCACCATATTTTGAATAATACAGCGAGAGAACATCAACTATGTGGCGGAAAGAATAGTTAAAGTATACTGCTAGCTTCTTTTCTTTCTTCTAAATAAGTCAGCCGCATCAGAATAAAGGAACAAAAAATAAGGGGGACACAGTTGATTCCCTTTAGAATACCGACAGTTTGTTAAAATACAATTCCTTCAAAAGTGACTTATATACAGTCTATCAAGACATTAACCATCTTGATAATATCAGTTTCAGAGAATAATTTCTTTGAATCCATGTGATTAAAAAAAATATCATTTATCCCTCCCTAAGACAAGATACTTATATATTCTGGATACTATACATATCTTCTTTATTTGAAACAAAGCAATAAAAAGGAAATACTTGTGTTAAGTGTAAAAAATCAAATGATTTTAAAATACTATTGCAAGATGAAATAATGGCTCATGTTTTGCCACTTTTAAAGTTATTTCTATTCCCTCCGGCGTTTTATTGTACTATCCTGATGAATTAAGAACGTCTGTTAACTTTGTATATTATCAGTTTTATTTCGAGAATTTCTGTATTAATTGGAAATTCCTACAACAAATAATTCTGGTTTGGTTTTAATTCCTTGGAAGTCTTGGAAGTCTAACCAATATTATACAACTATTATGCTGATGCCATTGCTGGTCGACTTTTTTTCCATTGGTATCACCCCCACATAGCCAGCCCTGTTGTATTTACATGAAGACATATTGATTTGCTTAATTCTTGAAAATTAACTCTTTATATTAGTTGTATTTTTCGTGTTTGACACAAATTTGCTGATTCCGTTTCATTTCGAGCGCCAATGACGAGCTTAATTTAGGCGTCCCGCATGTCCGATATATTCGATGATATTGTTTTATGAATATATATCTTAAAAGAATCAAGTTGAAATAAAAAGGCAAAACGCAATATATGTTTTGTTTCAATTAATAACAAGAAGAAAACATTGTCGGTACTATTCGATTTCTCTGTTAAAACACAGAGACCAGTAAATGTTATAAGTGACATTTCAACGTTCGTTTTATTCATCAATCTCTAGATTTGAATTTAATTAAAGCCTACTAGTATCAAAATTTCATGTAATTTTATCAATGTTTAGTCTGGTTATTCATGTTAGTAGTACTGAAGTTAATCAAAAACATATATTTCACATGCATTGTTATGAGAATACTCCACAACATGATTATTTTAGATTTCATTGCTGCCACAATTTTATATATCATACATGTCATATCAAAATAATAACAAAGATCAGTAATCAGTTTCAACTTAAAATAATACCATTTGGATCATATTCTATAACATAATATATATATATTTATCACATATTTTGTACTTATATGTACGTTTTTGCATGGCCAATAAAAGCCGGAAGTGAAGGTTGGTTATTAGCCCTCGGGGCCAATATCGATATCAGCCCTTACAATCCATATCGAGCCCCCAAGTTTAGCTTCCGGCTCAATCAAAAACTATTTGTAAACAAGTTGTCTTCCGAAGCAACTAGACAATCAGGAGAGGTTTCTCAATGATCAAATGACAATGCATGGAAATGCATACAACGCATGAAAAATGAGAACACAATGAAAAGAATTTAGATATTTACCAATCTGCTGCAGTAGAAAACAATGTAAAAACCAAAAGTGGAAATCACAAAAGTTCGCGTAAAATTATGAAGTCATAAAGAATTAAGAAAATATGTGACGCCACAATGGAAAAGTGATTGTTGAATGACATCGAAAGCTCAAGTGGAACATATTTCCAAATCATAGTATCGATATGGTGTATTCTTCCTCCGCATTTATTGGAAATGTAACACTTCACGTCGATTAATATTTACAATTATGAGAGTTAAAAACTATATACTATATGTAGTTGGTGCTTCAGCAGCCATTTAATTTACATTTAATTGTATATAGTTATCAAAGTATTAATAAGAGAAACGTTTTCTGTTGAGGGAAATATACGAAATAAGAATTAATTGAACAAGGTCAGAAAAAGCTAACCAAAACACTGTTTGACTTGCTCAGTCTTCTAATTTTAATGGTAAAATCCAATTTTAATGCAATTTTCTCCTAAAATGTGTGTTTGAGACTCAATCAATCCAGACTATTTCATTTTTGTAATATTTTGCTTAGATAGCATGAATCACTTTTCAATTAAGTGTGCCTTATTTAGCTTTGTTTCTAATGCGAAAAAATTGCTCAAATAATGAGGAAAGCACCAAATTTTGCATGATAGTACATTTTTGTGTACAAAGCAATATTAGCTATGGACCCACCCTCAACATTCAATATGGCGGCTTATTTCAAGATGGCTGCCATACATTCTAAAATATTTTCCAGTATTGCACGAGCCACAGTGGATTTGATGCTGGATGCACAAAAATCAACAAATTTGAATGTATTGGTGTATTTAGCAAGATTTTGTTCTGATCTATCTTTGAAATTCAAAATGGCGGCTATTTTCAAAATGACCGACTTGAAAAATAAGCAAATATTCATTATTGACCTGAATTTAAGCATTTTATTGATGTATAATGTCATTAAGTCTTTGTCCCATTTCTGCCCTTTTTGATTTTGCCTGGCTTGTCATTTCATACACAAAGTAGTAGCTTTCATAAAAAGCTGCAATAGTAGCTTTCATTAAAAGCTGCACTATTTATTGTCTTGGGTCACACATAAAAGCTGTGATTTGGAATTAATCTGCCCCCAAAAATATTCAGTGCCTATTTTATTTCTTAGGTCGCAATAATTTGCAATTTGAGATATTAAACTGTGAATTGAGAATCATTTAAAGTTTAACACATATTAGTGAAATGGCAGGAGTAGAGGACAACAAGGACAAGAACATTTAAATGCCAGAAACTGAATCACTTTAGGATATTGACAAACCCACAATAGAAGACGCTTTAACAGAGGACAACAAAGAAGTGACTATTAGGAAATATAATGTTCAAAGAAGAGCTGAGACTAACCGCAATATAAAACAGAGCGAAGCGCCAATTGATAAAATATATGTTGGTCTCCTTACGATGCAAGCTGAACAGAAAGAGGCAATGAATATTAATAACGAACAGCAATATCTCAGTAACGTTAGCAGTCTGTAGACAGGATAGACCACAAGGCTAGTGGTAATTGCTTGGCGGAATTGATGGTCAGACCAATAAGATAGTCACTGTTGTGGTGAGACGGATGGACAAGCTGACAAAAACTGATGAAGGAGACACAGTATTTGGCACAACTTTTTGAAATTTTTGGTCCTCAATGCTCTTCAATTTTGTATTTGTTTGGCTTTTTAACTATTTTGATCTGAGCGTCACTGATGAGTCTTATGACGAAACGCGCGTCTGGCGTATAAAATTATAATCCTGGTACTTTTGATAACTATATTCAATCTAAAAGTGCATTTAAACAGCAGGGTACCTTCCAACAACTGGCATCAACTGGTATCTCCAATGCTGACTGCAGTGCCTACGGTATCGCCCCCGTCGAGTCAATGGAAAATCCTCTTCCCAAATGTATCACTCCACTTATGACAACCTAGTCAGCTCCTGGATCTCTAACAGACTTTCCATAACAGCAAGCTGACTCCACTGACCGATCAAGGAAAGGGCAGATGAAACCAAAAGAGTGTGGCAACAGTTCGTCTTCAGACACTTCATTCGAGAGAGAATATAGTCGATGGCAATAAATCTCGGTGCAAGAGACCGGAACCGAAGCCTACAGCTCCCAAAAAATGCAGATACTCAATTGAAGAGGATCCTTGTATTGGAAGGCGTTCATTTACCAATTTGAACGAACTGCCGGTAGATGACAATGGGAAAACAGGAACAATGTGTGTAGGCTCCCAGATTGTCAGGCCGATGTTGTCTTTTGGTACGCTAGCAAGGTAAACACAGATAATGATTCCATGGCCTAAAGAAAAGTATTGGAGCAGAGCAGCGCTTCAACAAGGACGACGATCAAACCAGATTGGAACCGAAGCATTCCTTCAAAGATGTAATTTAAAAGACAAAGAGTCTGCAAGGCATGTAATAGAGAGGAACCTAGAAATATTCAACAAGGCGTTAAAACAATGGAAAACCTCAAAAGTCAACCAGATGGCGATATATTGATCAAAAAGTGCCAATTATGGTCATCGGCAAGTCTACTTTACTAATGGTGCAGTATCACCTACCGATAAAGGAAATATCAGCAGTCCTTTGGAAAATGAGGGGCATTAACTCACACACATTCTCACAAAACTAGCTGATGTTATGCTTTCAACTAATTAGCATAACCGTGGATTAGCCGATCAGTATAACCTTGTTCCTTCCGATCAAATAATCATGGAAGATCACCTGATCAATATACACGAGGTAAATCTCCTGAGCAATTCAATCGCGGTAGATCGCCAGATAGAAATACACCCAAGTTTAAGTTTTATTACTACCACTGGGTCGATGCCTCTGCTGGTGGACTATTAGTCCCCGAGGTTATCACCAGCCCAGTAGCCAGTACTTCGGTACTGGCATGAAAATACGGATTTTTTTGTGTTATTAAAATTTCCTGTTACAAAATATTAGAAATTATTATAAATTAAGGAATGAATCTCCCTCATGCAAAGCTCTGATTCCTTTCACGGATTTGGCTATACTTTTTGGACCTTTTGGATTATAGCTCTTCATCTTTTATATAAGCTTTGGATTTCAAATATTTTGGCCACGAGCATCACTGAAGAGACATGTATTGTCGAAATGCGCATCTGGTGCAAGAAAATTAGTACCGTCAATTTTATTAATGCACATCGACCAGCAACACCCCCACTAAGACAGAGATAATAAAGTCCTTAAGGACAACGGTTAGCATCTCCACGGACAAACTCCAGAAATCCTGATTATTTCAGACAACGGTCAATTAACTTCACCAGGATACAGATTAGATCAAAGCGCAACCCCTCCTATATTGTCATCAGATTTAAACTCAGCAAATTTGCATAAAACGAACCATCACTCAGAAATTACTCTTACCGTTTAAACTAATAAAAGTGCTAACCAGGAGTGCATTTTAGGACCATGCTCGCTGACTAGTTGCGGACTGGTTTCGCACGTAGTTGGAAAAGGAAATAGTTGCTCCTTAACCATTTTAAATGATGGCAATCGTCTAATGCGCCTGAAGAAAGGTACGCCTATTGATTAAATAGAATATATTGACGATGTAGTGGGTACGGCAGATGAAAACGCGATAAGTGCCGTAAGACGTGGCATTGAAGAGACACGAGACAAAGTGCCCTCGGCACTGCCTCAAAGTTCAGATAAGTTACATAATATTCCACCACATTTAACCTACTTATATTAACGTTCAATAGACTCGCTTCAACATATTTTATTCCAACCATTAAAACTAAAATCGTTTAAAGAACAATTACAATAACATGTAACATATTGATTAACATTTTGAATTTCACTATTTGTTTTTGTATATGCAGCCATATTTGCAAATGTATGCGTTATATAAAGAACCAAATTATTTTTTTTATATTTTAAAATTAATTGATAACAAATTCAAAAACATGAAGATCATTTTAAATAATCATTACTTTAATTTCCGAAATTATATAGAATACCTTGCGGAAATTCTTGCTATTTTTAACGTTTTTCCGCCATTTTGAATATGGCAGCCATATTGGATTTTTCAGAGTGGGTCCATAGCTGAAATCAAAGGGTATATGACCAAGAACTACTGTGCAAAGTTTCATGCTTTCCTCATCAAGTGAACAATTCTGCCCTATATCTGCACCAATCGGCCGGACTAATAGGCATGAGTATAATGTTATCCTGTCCATTACTCCAGACCAATTACACATGAAATGTCATTGCATATAAGATAACAACTATCATTTGAAGTTAATCAATCAAATGTTTACAAGCTTAAGTAACCATGTAACCTCAAGTTTTCAAAGTATTAAATTTAACGCCATTAGAACAAATGGTTCCTTGCAAGACCCAGTATACAACTCAAAAATCTGATGAATACCCAAGTTGATTATATAAGTTATAGAAAATTTTAAAGATAAATATTTTAACAATTTAGTTTATTTTACTTATTTATCTGATCCTTAAAGATAGTAAAACATCAAGATACCACATAGCTAAGTATTTGTAGAAAATCAATATATAGTTGCCATAAATGGTTTGATCATGACTGGGTAAACCGAGTCGAGACTAAATGTAAAGATTTAGACAGGTCTAGACTGTGTTTAGACTAGTAGAGACCATTTTTTCAGACTATACAGAGATTATGGAGTACTCAATATGACCTATTAAGTGAAGTCAAGACCTAAGTCAAGGATATATAAGCACTGTCTAGATAATGTTAAGTCTGGTGTATATACATAATTTAGTCCTGGTATCTATGACGAGTTTATTATTAACTATACTTTTGAGTGAAATGCTGGAGATAATATGCTGCGTTCGGTGAAATGAATGTCACTTCTGGTAGATTCTTTCACACTGATTCCAAAATATATAGTTTCTATATACTTTTGTATGCAGAACAGGAGATAATTGGCCACTTCCGGTTTGTCAGAAATCATTTCTACTCTTGAGTGATAAGTTTATGCATCTTTATAACAAAATATATGTATTCTGAGTACTTTTATATTAGAAAACTGCAAAAAAGGCTACTTCCAGTTTTCTCAAGGTCACTTCCGGTAGTCATTTTTCAAGGTAATATGTCACCAAACCTTTTGTAAAAAGTCAACTGGCTTTATAATAAACCGAGTTGATGTAATACTTTTATATTAAGACATGCCAGGGGCACTTACTACCATAAGATGCCATTTAATTGTTCCAAACCAAATGTAACATATCTTCATTACAATAAAGCAAAGATTTTGTACTTGTCCTTTAATGAATATCTTTCAAAGTGTCGGAGACAATCTCAAAACAAAGAAAAGTCCAAATTTAGAACTTGACCTTGACCTTTGACCTTGACCTAATTTTCTAAGTCAGGACCTTGGGACCATAAAAGAAAAAGATTCTAGGGTTTTACGGTAAACGGTTTATGAGTTGAAAACACATACCAACAAATTTATTTTATTAAAGGTAAATACCTCTTGATCCAAATTAGCCCAAAATTCTTTAGGATTTAACAAACAATTTGTAAAAAGAATTTTGTTGATATTTTTTTTTTGTTACGAAGGAAATGCACTGTGATGATAAACATTGAGTAGGGAGATAACTCTTACTAAGAAAATTGTTCATCTTAGCAGGGTGAAATTGAAAATCGCATACACTGTACGATACAACATAAATAAATTCTAAGCGACATATTGCGAAACAAATATTAATTGCAAGAACAAAATTTTTACATAATTGGAAAGAGTTTAATTGTGTTACTATCATTGAAATTTCTTGAGCGAAACACTAGTTTCATCATATCAATTACTTTAATATGATTTTGAAAGAAATCAGTCTTTAGTTTATATCTTTGATGCCTTTAACATGTTAAATTGCATTTCGATATTCATTTTACTTGAAGCATCTTTCAGTTTAACTTCACTAGACTTTTCTGTTCAAAATAAACTATACATGTAATTGATCAGATATTTGTTCACTGGTGTACATGTAATAAAAGTGGAGCACAACCCATAAGGGCATGTGTAGTTAAATAGAGGTATAGAGGGAGGGTTGATATCTCCAAAAAACATGTTTAACCCGACCGCATTGTTGGGCATGTCCCAATGCAGGAGCCGCTGGCCTTTGTTAGTCTTGTATTTTTTTTTATTTTAGTTTCTTGTGTACAATTTGAAAATTAGTATGGCGTTCATTATCACTAAACTAGAATATATTTGTTAAGGGGCCAGCTGAAGGACGTCTCCGGGTGCGGAAATTTGTCGCTACATTGAAGACCAGTTAGTGACCTTCTGCTATTGTGTTTTCTATGGTCGGGTTGTTGTCTCTTTGACACATTCCCCATTTCCATTCTCAATTTTGATACTTGTTTAGGGGCCAGCTGATGGACTCCTCCGGATGTTGGAGTTTCTCGCTGCATTGAAGACCCATTGATGGCATTCGACTGTTGCCTGCTCTATGGATGGGTTGTTGTCTCTTTGACACATTCCCAATTTCCATTTTCAATTTTATCGCTTTAATAAAACTTTAAATACTAATGCCTTTGGAAACACAAAACTACTCTAAAACTGGACAAAAAGCAAGTCCACTGGAAAGTTGAGCATATCATGTGGTGCCATATGCAATCCCACTAGACAAAGTAAGCGACAATAATATAGCAATTCTGATTTGAAAGTCTGAATTTGACCAAAACCGCTCATAAAAAAAATGAAAAAAAGAAACTATAAAGAGATACTTTAACTGATTAAATGCAGTGATATGCATAACTGTTGAGACATTTTGCTTACATTAAACTGAGATCTGTTCTGTCTTTGTGAAGAATAATTACTAGTTGATACTAACCTGTAAACATCAACAACGCACCTATTCATGTACGTGTTGAATGTATCGTAGGTATTTAGTCTGCAACTTACCTTTTGTTCGAATTGCAGATGATGTTGAAATTTAAATGTCAGTAACAGACTAAAAAAATACTGTGTATGCATCTAAAACACTGGTGTTTTTTTAATTTTTAATTAATAAGCAGGCGAAAACCTAAGTTGTTAATATGTTTACCACTGCAAAGTGCGACAGCAGTAAATTGATGTATAACTAAGGGCATTTACATTATCTTTAATATTTTTCTTTTAAATTATGCTGACACTTTAATAATGATTAGACAAAACTTATACTTTTAAAGATATCATTGATTAAGGTTAGTACTTCGTGTTACGGTCTTTTAATGTCCATCCGGTCATCATCTTCACACTTAAATTATCTATCTTTTATAGCAAAATATAATATTCCACTAGAAATACAAAAATTGAACCCCTCACAGAAGGATCGATACATAAAAATATTGCTCAAGGAACCGATTGAAGACGTAAAATCTACAGATGGAATAGACATTGCACGAAAGTCTAAAGTGCATATTGAGACCAAAGAGTGGATATTTTGTCAAGGTAACTATCTGTCTTAATAGTTAACGTGTAATCATGTTTTTGTATGTGAGTAACACACGACGTATTGAATACAGTCGTTGATAATCAGTTTAATAGTCTTTACATTAAATCATAATGTTTATCATGAAAATGTCTGTTCCATAAACGTTTGTGATTATAGTTCAGCTTTAAATTGCCCAGCTAATGTTGAATGTTGCAAGAACGTTTTAGAGATTGGTGCATGCGTTTGTGATCAGATAGATACTAAACAATACACTGGGGATTCCTTTATATGTGTTGATACCAATTTGCGTGGACTCAGGAATAATTGTATTTATTTTGAATTACCAAAGTTTGCAACAAGCATATATAAAATCAGTTATTTGTTTAACATTTAAACTGTGGTTTTTTTACGTCCTCATAATCCACCAGTATTAGTTTCCACGAAATAATGAATATGCAGTACTACATTACTATACACAATTATTTTGATATGTCTAACCAATAGTTTAAACAGCTAGCATATCTTATCTTTTGTACACTTATTTAGAAGATACAACAGTAGATGTAAATGAAAGAATTGGTAGAGCTCCACGGCAAACAGATATTTCAGACAATTGTGATCACCAAGAGAAAAATGCACAGAATAGACAAAAGACAGCAAATCTACAAATAAATGCCAATGCTTATGAACAGACAGACGGAGGTAACAAAACATATGATACGTTCAAAGAAGTACTGTTTAATCAGGATTTTCTGTCCAGAAAAGTTACACTTTTGACAAAAACAATCGGTTTACGTTCAATCGTTTCAATTACTTTTTTTTATATAAAAACAAATATTCATGTAACTGCCGTTAAAAATATTATAAAATGTGTAACTTAATGTTTTCTTGTAATCAAAGTTCATTGCCCTTGCATCCTTTTTGGTAGAAGGAGATATTATGTTATTGTGGTTACCGTTATAATCTAGTTGTTACGTTTCAATGCTCTGTTAATTTTTCAAGGAGGATCTAAACGATTCAGGTTACTATTGTATTGTAAATTGAATTGTTTAGGTAATCGTACTAAAACAAACACCTACCTACCTACCTAGTCCTTATTATGCCAGGGGGCACATAGGGCAAGGACTAGTTATTTCAACTCATCTCTGTTCTTTCCTTTCTTTTCTATTACACCCCAGCTGATTCCATGGTCTTTCATTGCAGCTTCAACTGTTCTTCTCCAAGTTGTTTTGGGGCGTCCTTTCTTCCTTTTCCCCTCATGTGGCCATATTAGGGCTACTCTGGTCAAGTCCTCTGCTGGTCTTCTAAGAACATGGCCAATCCATCTCCATCTTTTCTGCTGCAATAAAGTCTCCATGTTGTTGGATCCTGTTGTTTCGTGGAGGTCTTTGTTGGTGATCTTACGCGACCAGAATATCCTTAATATCTTTCTAAGGCAACCGTTGTGAAAACTAGAGAGCTTGTTGATGTCTTTTTCTGTCATTCTTCAGCATTCCGCCCCGGATAGTAGCACTGCTAGTACACAATTGTTATATAATATAATTTTGGTGTTCTTACTGATGTTGCTTGTCTTCCAGATGTGTCTTAGTTTTAAAAATGCAGTGTCAGATTAATATCTGGCAGTTGCTGACAACTACTACTTGTAATTTATTCTAGAAAGTGAAAATAATGTTATTGTGTCTAATTGAGGAATATGTATTTTTAGTTGATCAGTTCTTCACAGTACGTTTTGGTTCCGGATTCTAATAAATGTAACTCCGGGATCCTGGTCATTACTTAAGACACAGTAGTTGTCGAAATGCGCATCTGGTGTGGAACATTTGTACCGTAACATTATGTTATATTGTGTTCAAAGCATATTCACAAGTCAAACCACAATCTTAATTTAAACGTGTTTTACTTAATTCCAGTTGAAATAAAATTTACAAAATTATTATTTAACACCATACTGAAAAACATACTTGGACTCGTTTCCTAAGAAAAAAGTCTTTAATGTGTAAATAAACTCCTAAAAGAGAGACATAAATAGTACTGCATTGGTCAAACTGATAATCACCCAAACAACATTCTTTTTACAAAAACAAACCTTGCAATAATAACTAATCAACGGTACATGGTAATGAACTTCGCATACGACTTTTGAAAAAACTTGTTTGTTGGCTTGTTTGGACAAAATTGTTCCAATAGCATTCATATCAAACTATTATATTTCTTATTAATATACATAAAAGTCACATACGATTATATGTACGAATAATGTGTCGGTACAGATATCAGTTTTCAGTGCATATTCTGTTGTTTTTTTTGCTGGCAATTAGTTTTGATTTAAGAGCATTTTGTTTGTAAGGTTCAACACGTTTTTGTTTAGTCTTTAAAGAGAATTGGTTAAAAATATTATGATATGATTGAAGATAATAACAAATAATAATAAAAAAAAAACTATAACATAACCACGTTTGGTATTGTCATTTGATTTTAATTTGTTTTCGCAAACTGTGCTTAAGGATGTTCGCTACTCTGTTTAAAATAGCAAGCTTTTCAAATTACTTATATGAATTGATAGTATATAAATAAAGAAACAATCAAATCTGAAAAAAAAGTGTAAGTCCGTGTGCTTGTTTTCGAGATATAAGCCATAACAAATTTGGCGGGAAATAATTATCTCTGGATTTTTAATACATTTAACATTGACATCTTATCTGCCTAAAAAACAATGAAAACATAACAAGGATTTTATAAGATTTTAAAATATGGCTTTTTGAACTTGATGTAATAAAATTATATACAGAATAGTAGGGGTTACTGGGCAATTGTTAAGCCCACGTAACGAAGTTGTCGGTGCCATATAGTTTTACTCTTGTCCGAAATTCCGTAATTCCGTCATTCCATCATTCCGCAACAAATCATTATACGGAGTTTTTTTCAAAACGCCTTCAGATATTGGGCTGATTTATGGTATTTGAGTTAACCATGACGAGTTACAGATCAAGTGTCAGTTTTCGTTCCGCTCCACTATTTTTTGCCGAAATTACGGGCTTTGGACTTTGAGAAATTGTTGAAAATCACAGTTATACTGACTTTTATTGTAAACGCCTTCAGATATTGGGCTGATTTTTGGTATGTGAGTTAACCATGATGAGTTACAGATCAAGTTTAAGTTTTGTTCCACTCGACTAATTTTAGCCGAAATAACGGACTTTGGACTTAGAGAAATTGTTAAAAATCATAGTTATACGGACTTTTTTTTTCTAAACGCCTTCAGAAATTGGCCTGATATTTGGTATATGAGTTAACCATGATGAGTTACAGTTCAAGTTTAAGTTTCGTTTCGCTCCGTTAAATTTTGCTGAATTTTCAGGCTTTGAACTTTGATAAGTTATTGTAAATCCCAGTAACTGTTATACTTTTTTTTTCTATACGCCTTCAGATTTTGAGCTGATTTTTGATATGTGAGACTACCATCATGCTTGTGTACATATCTATATTGGAATTGCAGATTTTTCAAATTTTTGGGACATGTATACATGTATAAAACCAGGGGATACCAAAAATCTGGCAAACATAAAAATTATAGAGGAGCAAACATCTACATGTATATATACTTGCTGTCATTCATTATATCTTATTTTCTTTTAGCCCTTGACAAATATTGTAAAAACAACATTTCTGTTAAAAATAGTTATCAAAGTTACCAGGATTATAATTGAGTACGCCAGACGCGCGTCATTAGACTCATCAGTGACGCTCATATCAAAATATTTATTAAGCCAAACAAGTACAAAGTTAAAGAGCATTGAGGATCCAGAAAAATCTCCAAAAGATGCTTATTCTTACCGATGCATGAGATGAACTCATCTGTCATAATGTTCTCTTTTGTAACAAAATAAAGTGTTTAAAGCAGGCAATATCGCCTGAATAATGGTGCATAGGATAATAAAATAGGACCTCGGTTCTATTTTGCTGGTTTTCGGAGCTCGAGGTAAAGATTAAGAGGGACTGACGGGTGCATTCGTATTACGGTGTTAGATGTGAAATTCTTCGATAGACGCAAGACGAACTTCTGCGAAATCATTTGCCAAGCATATTTTCATTAGTCAAGAACGAAAGTCAGATGTTCGAAGACGATCAGAAACCGTCGTAGTTCTGACCATAAACGATGCCAACTAGCGATCCGTCGGAGTTATATGAATACGTATGTGTAATTCCTACTTTAATATAATAAGAAAATGTGAACTAGTTTAATAACATAACACATATTTCTATATACATATATATATTTAACTAAACCCCTGATCATCAGCTATATATAATTATGATATAAATGGTGGACAGGAACCCTGTAAAATAAAATTTCCTAAGATAAATATTTTTAAGTTTAAGATTGGTAAATTGAATGGAATTACAAAGCTATTGTATTGTATTATATCATGTATATTGAGTTGTAACCTTTCAGATTAAAGGTCAAATGTTTGTAGAAACAAACCGTGCGTCACCTCGTTTAACTGAAATGTGCTTCAATGCATATCGTAATGACATGTAAAAGATTTAAACTGATAAAAAAAGGAATATCAACGATCGTTTAAACACTAACGTCATTTGACAGTAGTCGTATGTTGTTGTTAATTAAGTTTTTACTGTACGATTGATCACCTTTAATAGACCTTTAAGGTTTTAAACCTAGACGATCCTTGCATCCGCTTGTTAGACTTAATTTAATGCAATTGTTTTTGGACTTTGGAGGGATTACATGATATTTTGTCCTGATTTTCAATTTAGAAAAAAACTTATTGAATTGTACAAAATCATCTATGCAATTGCAGCAACTTTTTAAATATAACACCAGTAACTTGAGAGTGATTGGTAACTTTAATATCTATATTGCAACTTTATTTCACCTTATAATTGAGTTTTGGGGCGTGGTAATATCCAAACGTAAAAAGAATGCATATGGCATTGTAATTTGATCGGTAAGCTCAAACAATTATATTTTACATATGCACACATCTTTTTTATTAAAGTTGATTTCTGATTTCCTTTTTTTATCGTCTTTGTTGGACAGTTAACATTAAATGACCGAGATTGGAAAGAGAGACGAATTTGTTCATTCCTACTATATGTTCACATGATAAACAAAATCAAGAACAGTGTAAGTGGCTGTTTTTGTCATATGTCAATCCTGTTTGTTTCTTACTTTAGATATTTGTTTTTTGTTGTCATTTCTTTCATAGTCTCGGTTAAATAAAAGCCTAATCGCTTTAGGTTAAACTGTATCGAAAGCATTGAAACTGACAAAGTTGGTTGAATAAAAAAGGAGTTGATTGTCTGACACCTTTGAAGAAATATATAGAAGAACTGATGCAAAATGTTTTTCGTGTATTGTGATGAAAAAATAAAACAAACCAATGATATCTTGTGGGAGTTATTGCCTCTGAAATGTTTTAATTCAAGGTTGATTGACTATTAATTCAACCCGGTACATGGTAAAGCCATAGGGTTCTGACATATGACATTGACAAGTGTCAACTGGAGGTGATCGTAGTAACCGGGAGTCGTATTTTTTTAGTGCATTAGCTATAATTATCTCCCTTATAACAGCCTTAAGTAAAAACAAACCATATACCTTTAGAATCTGTGTAAATAATATATACTAGGCCGAAAGTGACATTTTTTTAAACATGAAGATGGCAAATAAATTACTTATCTGAGGCAAAAATATACAAAATCTATATGTATATTGGATCAGTACACATAAATCTATGATTGAACGACAATGTTAACTGTAAGTCAACAGGAAGTAGCGCTTTATCATTTATAAGAAAATTTAGAACATAATATAAGAAATATCTGCCTTTACTAATTACAATTTTCGTAATAATTTGTCACTTGTAAACCGTGAGCAGTATAGATCTAGGATTTTTGTATCGGAGGTCCGTTAGTCCTAAAATGGGGACGAAAAATACCAAAGGGACAGTCCAACAAATTTACAAATTGATGTTAACGTAAAGGACAAGGTCATGTTCCCCATTTTGTTCCTATATCTCCTGTGACATTTTAAGGTGGTACCTAACACTACAGGGAGATAACTTTGTAAAGTCAGCTAAACGTTTTAATTACTTTGTGTTGTAAAAGGAATATTCAGCCTTTAATTTTATTTAGATTTAAACTATTGTGTATAATTAATCTCAATATAAATGTATATATGTGCCGCAGATCGCTGTCACTTGTACATCTGCAAATATATGGTTACCGCCATATCGCTGATTATGGTAACCGTACTATCAAATATATATTTAAATTACTACCACAGATTGTGGTAACTGCATTTAATATTATAACAATTGAGAAAACCCTTACATTATTTATCTATAGTGAATGATACTATTTATAAAAGGAAATGTTTTTTCATGCAGCGAATTCTGCAATACGAGTATATTTCTAAGTCATTCTTCGACAAATGTTCTTTTCACATCAAGCGGAATTCTTCATATGTCCATTTTGCAAATACATGTAGGCGTTCAAAATTGTCAACTCATAGATCACCTGAAAAATAATATAACCAAAGCAGTATCTAATTCTAAACATTTTTACAAGAATTGCATGTTGAATATCAGTAACAAGTTTGTTAAATGAAATTTTCAAGTGTTGACGCTTTTTTCCGGTGTTCATGTTTCAAAGATGGATTAATTTATTTTTCTTGTTTGTATATGAGTACTAATATAAATCAGCCAAATTGCACAATTATCATGTGCTCACACTTGTTTATATTTACAAGTTAATCAATCAACTGGGTGGGATGGTGGATCTAGGTGTTTTATATTTGAGTTAATTGTCTCCTGCCTTCCTCCTTGAATCCAAATTGGAAAAGGCTCTTTACGTCAGATTGTAAGGTTCAGCAACCGCTAATGAGATTATGGTATAGTAAACTCACCAATAACCAAACAAAACATATAGCGTTCAGCGAACCGTGATAACTGAATTTAATTACAATAATTAATTTCTATTAATTGAAAGTCGTAACACGTAAATTTTGGTTATGATCATAGCTTAACCGTTAAAGGGAGTTGTCTTAATTTTCTATATTTAAAATTACATCTTTGATGATTTAATTCATTTACAAGTATAATAAAAACTGAGGGTTTTTAATTTAAAACCCTTGTTTGAATACCTTAACATTGAGCTCAAGGTCAAATTTGAATTTGGTCTTTGCTTAAACTTCATATTTAAAAATGATGAATATTGCCTCTATTCATCAGGTTGTAATTTGCATGAACTTAGCAATTCAACCGGAAATAACCTTGTATAAACTAGAAGTAGCTTTTTTGTTCTTATTTGATGTAAAAATATATAAAATCATATACGTTTATGTCCCACCTACGGTAGTCTGATCTGTGCGTTCGTTCGTTGAAGTTCGAACAACTTTAAACTTAGTACACTATGATACCTTTATAATTTAATTTCAAAAAAAGTTTTGATTCCAATTTGCGGTATTCTAAACATAAAATATGATATTGCGAGTGGGTCATCCGTGAACTATGGACACATTCTTTTTAGTATCGTTGTCAAGTAAATTCTAAAATTATTCCGGAAATTATATTTTCAGACCATAATTAAAACACTATCTCCCTTACTTTAAACACAATTGAATAGACAATATATATGTTTAGAATAAGCGTACATGAAGGTATAATTTTACTCTCAAAATGACATTTTAAAGCTTATTTTAATATGTTCATATCAAGATGAATTGTAAGTAGTGGACATAAATTACATTGTTTGCTGAACAATTGGTTTTGAATTAGGTCTTTTCACAAATAAGTGAAAAGACCTATATGTTTTCTTCTGATTAACAAGTTAAGGTATGTCCCCCTATTAAGATCAATTTTGATATAGACCTATGAATATTCAGTTAGAAATATCATATTCAACGTCAAATGATTGCTTATAAAAACATATGGTTTCTTTGCATATTTATTTTTAAACAAGGGAGATACATTGTTACTTCCGGTTTAAATTATGTCACATCCGGTTTAATTTGATAGTTTACTTGATACTAATTTCAAAAATATCTTTTTCAATATAATTTTTCATTAGATAAGTGCAAAATAAGCTCCTTCAGGTTTACAGAAAATCACTTCCGGTTGACTTTTCTATGATTAAGTGTCTGGCAAGGTAATGCAAAAAGTCCCATGGCTTTATCATGTATACTTATGAGGTAAAAGCAAAAGTCAAAATCTATAACGTCAATTTTACCTTTGACCTTGAGCTCAATTTCAAGGTCATAAACCAAGGGCTTTAAATAGAAAGCCAATAGGTTTTAATTATATATGGGTTAATGAGTTATATCACTATATGCCTATTTTTTAATATAAGAGGGGAGAAAATTCCAATTTAATGTTAGCGTACCCTTTCGACCAAAATTCATACAATTAAGTAAACATATGATATCAATATCTTATACGGTTTTGTAAAAGAATAGACAATAAGCCAAAAAAAAATTAAAAATATGACTTTGACCTCTGACCTCGACCTAATTTTCTTATTTTTGGATCAAAAACCTCAAATCAAAACATCCTAAGTTTTGATATAGGGAATATAATTCAAATTCAAAGTTTTATTTCCATATAAACTTTACAGTGTGTGACAAATAACATGTATAACAACAACAAAAACAAATAAAGACAAAAACTAAGTAACTCAAAATATATACCAAAATTAATGAGACTGTCGTACAAAGTGAGAGATTCAGCGCTATAAAACTATGTGCAATCCACGATTTTCTACATTTGAAAATGCCGGTACCAAGTCAGGAATATGATAGTTGTTGTCCATTCGTTTTTATGGGTTTTGTCATTTGATTTTGTCATGTGATTAGGGTCTTTCCGATTTGATTTTCCCCTGAGTTCGATATTTTTGTGATTTTACTTTTTTCTATCACTTATGGTTCACAAGATATAAATGCATATCACTTATATCAAATGCAAAAGGAGAATGAACTCTCATATGGAGTGTTCATACCGCTTCGGTCAAAATAGTAGAGCCGTGGTGTAGTGGTTAGTGCATCGGACTACTAACACAAAGGTTCCTGGTTCGATTCCCGTTTGGGATGAAAATTTCAGGAACTCAATTTTCGGCTCTCCCTTAACACCATTTGCGAGTATGGTCTTGAGGAAACGATGATAGTCCGTCGGAAGGGGACGATAAATGTCTGACTCGTGTTAAGAGAGAGCCATATCTCTTGCACGTTAAAGACACCCTTGTAGATTTCGAAAAAGAGTAGGCTAATGCCGCTACAAGGCAGCACTCGCACCCGCAAAGTGGAAAGAGATTAATATAAGTTGCAAAACTTGTTTCCCAATCCACTCTAAATAAATATGTTTAAACTAAAATAGGATGAGTCATGCGAAAGATATTTCGAACAATTTTATAAAATAAATTTGTCGCTTTCTTTTGACTTTGACCTCATTTTTAAAGTTAGGACAAATGGGCCTCAAATAGAAATATTCTAGGTTTATAAGATAATAACACATACCGACAAATTCATTTCGTAAATGTAGATAACTTATATAAAATATCGAATAGTTTTTATAAAAATCAGCCCAAAATTCCCGAGTAAGCAACGAACAGTTTGTAAAATAAATTTTGTTGATGTCTTCTTTTGTTACGTAGGAGATGCAAACATAATATACACAGTGAATATGGAGATAACTCTTACAAAGAAAATTGTTCGTCTAAGCAGGGTGAATTTTTACTTTTTTTTGGTTTGAGGTCCTAAAGGTATGGATTGAGCTCAAGGTCATAGATAAATTTGACGTTGCACGTTTTGACATTTGTTTCCCTCATATCTGTATATCAAGTCATTAAACCTTAGAAAGCCAACCGGAAGTGATCTTGGGCAAACCGGAAATAGCTTTTCTTCTACTTCATCAATCTTAAAGTATATAGAACCAGATAGTTTTGGAAGCAATGTCAAGTAAACAATCAAATAATATCAAAAGAAAAATGTTCAAACCGAATAATCTATCTCCCTCATGTAGAAAGTATTGTTTATAAACCATATATTTTGGGAATCAGCGCCCAATAAGCTATCATTTGCCGCTGGAAATGACATTTTAAACTGAATTTTACTATTTTCGTACTGTAACAAAATACATATTTATTTGATGGATTGACCTTTAACCATGTCCAATGTTCTCTGAATATTTGGTCTTTAATTATATTTTGTTTTCTTATTCCGACAAAAAAATTCTAGGTGTATTTTTGTTTCGCAAGATGTCGCTTGGATTTTGCATTTGAAACTGACCTAGGCATGTGAAGCCGAACACTTTTTATTGTAAGAGTTATCTTCAATATTCTGTGTTTCTCATGTTTCTTGTGCGCAAATCTCCTTCGCAACCAGTAAAAACTATGACAAAATTATTTCCCCTGTTTGCTCGTTATATCATCAGGATCTTAACACTTTTTTTGACCGAAGCGCCCTGATAACTACATATGGGAGTTATTTCTAATTAATGTAACCGAGGGTATCACCAGCCTGGTAGTCAGCACTTCGGTGTTGACAGGAATATAAATTATGTGGTCAGTTTTATAAATTTTCTGTTTACAAAAAGTTGAATTTTTCGAAAAACTAAGGATTTTCCTGTTCCAGGAATAGATTACCTTAGCCGTTTTTAGCATAACGTTTTGGAATTTCGGATTCTCAATGCTATTCAACTTTGTACTTGTTTAGCTTTATAACTTTTTCGATATGAGCGTCACTGATGAGTCTTATGTAGACGAAACACGCGTCTGGCGTATTAAATTATAATCCTGGTACTTTTGATAACTATTTACACCACTGGGTCGATGCCACTGCTGGTGGACGTTTCGTTCCCGAGGGTAACACCATCCCAGTAGTCAGCACTTCGGATTTGACATGAATATCAATTGTGTGGTCATTTTTATAAATTTCCTGTTTACAAAACTTTGATGTTTTGAAAAACTAAGGATTTTCTTGTTCCAGGAATAGGTTACCTTAGCCATATTTGGTATACATTTTTGGAATTTTGGATCCTTAATACTCTACAACTATGTACTTGTTTGACTTTATAACTATATTGATATGAGCATCACTGGTAGGTCTTGCGTAGACGAAACGCACGTGTGGCGTACACAATTATAATCCTGGTTCTTTTTTATAACTATGTCCTACAAGTTGAAACTAAATGCACACACAACATATAAAATACATAAAAGTACGAGTTTAAAATAAGATGTACGGATTTTTATCTATTGAGAAATCCTGATGCTGACTATTTTGGAGTACTCAGTCATGTCAGAATACGGCTTGAAGGCCGATGCCTCGCAAAGAAAGAATGTCATGCAAATTTTCAATCAATCAATCAAATAATCAATCAAGAGACCCTATCCCATGTGAATAATTAGTATATCAGTCAACCAGCCATCTAATAAAACAATCAATCAATTGAAAAAAATAATTTATCACGTTTCTTAGGGGAAAAAACCTTTTCACAATTATTTTTAAAACAATTGATTTATATTTTTTATTATCATTATTAGTTCGGAATCAATAAATTGAATATAAATTTCGATTTAACAGGGCGTTAACAAGTGACCCCTTACATTCATAGTAATACCTTATTCAGCCTGAAATGCAGTATTTTAAAGTTGTTTCTTGGGAGAAAGTTGTACATTTGGTTTAACAGGCGGATCTGCTTATTGAAGTTGCTAAAGATTAGGTACAGTACACCTTCTATTCTCCGGTCTTATATAAACGAGTGCTGGTTCAAATTATTGTTTAGTGATTGGGTCCTCTTTTTCTGGTACATGTGCTTCATGAGTAGAAGCAGGTTGCTTCTTATCATTTCGCTTAGTCATCAAGCCCTTCTTTTCCTAAACATTATAATAAATGATTTTATTATTGATATAACGTAAAAACACAAAATAGCGCTTCGGGTGCATAAAATCAATAACGTATTGTTTTATATTATTTTTTATATTATAAAGATTTGTAACAATATAACATCATTGAACTTTCGAATGCATATTGAAAATGTTTAAATTCAATAGTGCCATTAATCAAAATATAAACAAGTTTGTATGTGTTTATTATTACTATAATACAACAGGTGTGTGTATAAAACAATAGCAACACACTTAACGGAGATTGCTATTGCACTTAAATTTTATATCCGCTGTATTTGTAATCTTTAATAATCAGGCGTTTCGTATTTTGTGATTATATACAACGTCTTTGTAAAGCAAACTTATAGCGCATATATATAATTAAATGAGAGTATGTATTTGCTACACATATTGTAAAGAAACAAAACTTACAGCTGAAAGTTCTTTGTTTTATAACTGTGGATTCAATGAAATAATCATATGCAAACGAAATAAAGAGTGCTTAAATACGCATACGTAAAACTGCAATTTGAAAGAAACTTAAAACAGTTCATGAATTAGACAATGCCTTAAAATAGACCACGTGCCGATACAAGTTGAATTAAAGAATGTCATGTGTATAGTGTCACAAAAGTTAAAGTCAAGCCTTATAATAAGTTTGTAATTCAAAGAAAACCAATTCATACTAATAGTGAACTTGACATGTATGTAAAATTTGTCCACTAAAATCAACTTATTTTTATTTTGCTGATTTAGTCTTCTCCTGTTTGTAATCACTGTGTGTGTATTAGACTGTGATGCAGCATGCAAACAAATCTAGAACACTAAAAACGTTATAAGTTAAAGTTATGTTAACAAGGCATAAGAAACAATTTAGAAAAAAAATATTTTTGTTCAAGTTATCAACGAAAGCCGATTATTTGTAATAGTACTTCGTTATAAGTGGTCAGTTCAGCCTGATGAAATATACTAAAAACATCGTTGGTGTTATGTTTACTTGAAAGTTATAAATTAAATGTCAAATGCATTCGTATTCATGTGTGTTTTGATGTACCCTCCAAGTTGAAGATTACGCATGTACTATTTGTCCTCAGCCATGTACAGTAAGAGAATGTCATCATTGACTCAAAGGTGAACAATTTCGATGAATGACTTGTTCCATAACAAAATCATACATGTACAGATAAAAACGATGCATTACATATTTTTTGAACCAATAATCAAACAGACCTAGATAAATACAATTACACGTGATCGCTATCTATCTATTGATATTGATATTTATTTCTATATCAGGTTATATGACCGTCAGAGGTCATTTTAATGGTTAGTAAGATGGTGTCTAGATTAATATATACATGCATTGCTAATCTTATTAACGGGTAAATGCATTGTTATTTGTTTATGTATAATTTGGATACACGTTTTCGACTCAAATCAGTAATGTATGAGTATGTCGTCCATTCAAAAATCTAGAAAGGGTAAGAATTCTGTATGAAGGGATTGTTTCTTAATCTAAATGGGTAAAGATAATTCTGATTGATGAACAAAAAATAACTTATTTTTTTCTTAGGATGCATTGAAGGTTTTTATTGTCGAGCCTGCAACTTTTGTTGCAGAAAGCTCGACATAGGGATAGTGATCCGGCGGCGGCGGCGGCGGCGGCGGCGGCGGCGTTAGCTAACTTTTTAAAAGCTTTATATTATAGAAGGTGGAAGACCTGGATGCTTCATACTTTGTATATAGATGCCTCATGTTACGAAGTTTCTGTCAGTCACATGTCAAATGTCCTTGACCTCATTTTCATGGTTCAGTGACCACTTGAAAAAAAAGTTCAGATTTTTTGTAATGTTGAATTCTCTCTTATTATAAGTAATAGGATAATTATATTTGGTATGTGCGTACCTTGCAAGGTCCCCATGCCCTTCAGACAGTTTTCACTTGACCTCGACCTCATTTCATGGATCAGTGAACAAGGTTAAGTTTTGGTGGTCAAGTCTATATCTCAGATACTATAAGCAATAAATCTAGTATATTCGGTGAAAGGAAGGACTGTAAGGTGTACATGTCCAATTGGCAGGTGTCATCTGAGCTTGACCTCATTTTCATGGTTCAGTGGTTTTAGTTAAGTTTTTGTGTTTTGGTCTATTTTTCTCATACTTTATGCAATAGATCTACTATATTTGTTGTATGAAATGATTGTAAGGTGTACATGTCTAGCGGGCAGATGTCGTCTGACCTTGACCTCATTTTCATGGTTGAGTGGTCAAAGTTAAGTTTTTGAGTTTTGGTCTTTTTATCTAAAACTATATGCCATAGGTCAACTATATTTGGTGTATGGAAATATTTTATGATCTATATGTCAGTCGCGCAGGTTTTATTTGACATCGACCTCATTTTCACGGTTCATTGCTCAGTGTTAAGTTTTTGTGTTTTGGTCTATTTTTCTTATTTTTCTTAAACTATTAGTAATAGGTCAACTATATTTGCTGTATGGAAGCATTGTTAGCTGTACATGTCTGCCTGGCATGGTTCATCTGACCTTGACCTCATTTTCATGGTTCATTGGTCTTTGTTTAGTTATCTTTGTTAATGTTAAGTTTATGTGACAGTTTTTAATAAAGCTTTATACTTAGAACTATCAACATAATATCAATGATTAGTAAAGAAGGCGAGACATTTCAGCGTGTGCACTCTTGTCTGGTCTTGGCACGTTTTTGGTGAACCAAATCAGGCCTAGAAATGTAACAAGTATAATGTTTATATACAATAATTTTCATTGAATGCTTCAGCTATTGATTTGATTAAAACAATAGAACACTGTAATAGTTGTGCACTTTCATGTTACGTATGCAAAGTTTATTACTAAAACCTAAATGAAAAAATACCTGTATATTTGAAGAGCTTAATGCATCTCTGAATGAGCTACTAGTAAATAAGTTATACGGAAAGGCCGTTTGCATATGCCCCCATTTTGGAGCTATTAAGTTTATGATTCGGCAGGAAATCAAAAGGAAATATATGAAAAGATATCTGATTGACTTTTCAAAACGCTAGTTTTTATAGATAGGGGATAAATAAAGGAATCCAAAGAGCAAAACAAATATACAGGTCACCGATATCATCCATTGACATTTTGGCGGGAAAATATTATCTCTTGACTTTTCATAGCTTTATCATTGACAAGTTGAAGTTCTCAGAACTGCTAAAAGTAATTTTAAATTTTATAAGACTTTTACAGATGGCTTATCATTATACATGTAAAAGATATACAAAAATAAAAATGGGGGTCACCGGGCTATTTTTTTAAGGCATTCACATGGATAAAACCAGAGAATGCCGAAAAACTGACACAAAATCTAAAACATGACAAGCCAGCTTCCTTAATAAGCTATCTGTTATACCAAGCTTTCTGCTTAATAACAAAAAGTGAATAACATGTGTTTACTTTTGAAATACTTCCTACGAAATTGAACTATCATAGAAATCAGGATTACAATTTTGTACTCCATACGTGTGCTTACTCATCAAAAGACTCACTATCAAAGCATGACTCAAAAGAGTTGTAAAAGCCAAAAAATTTACGAAAAATGTAAAATTCTTTTTAGGACACAAACTTTACTGCGAATTAGGTTGATTTGATCGCCATTGGTGAGTCTTTATAATATACAACAATCGTTTGATATTCTTGACAGCTTGGATGATTTTCAACACGATAACACTTTTAAATTGAAATACAATAATCGGGTTAATGGCGTCTGATTTCTTAAAACCTCCTTTGAATCTAGTTATATTTAACATGTTTAATTTCTTTTCTTTTTGTATATTTCAGGAAAAGTAAGCATTCAAAGACAAATTACAAGAGAAATCGAGGATGAACTGAAAATTCCAAAAAATATTAGAGGTAATAAACATTCAAGGTGTTTTTGTTTAAAACTTACTAAAGTGTATTTGTGTATACTGATTGAAACATAGGAAAAATTGGTATATGCTTTCCAGTTCTGTGTTTGCCGTTGATTGCTGTTTCTATCTGTACATACATCTGTACATGAGGTTGTTATTTTTCTTGTACCGTTTATTTTGTTTTATTACATTCTGTCATGTCGACGCAGTAGCTTACTTAACAATTGTTTGTTCGTAATGGTAAAGACCTTGTAGTGATCTATGGTTGCCTACACGTTAGCATCTCTTAGAAATAGTATACGGAATGTTATAACCATAGTACATGAACGACATGATTGACACGAGTGTTGTTTGTAATTGGTAAATGTTTCAAATACCTCCTTCTCTTAACCTATAAAGTTTTCTCAGGACAAAAGCAAACTATGAATATATATACTTCTCTAAAAGGGAAGCAACACATACATGTTTTTGTCTCCATTTTTTTCACCAAATGTGATACTGCTTTGTTTTCATACATTTCGTTACTCTATTGTTAATCGACAGATAAGAATTTGGGTAAATATGTATTCCTAAGTATCTTGAAAATAAAACAGGTTTCTAAAGCTACATACACGTTTTTTTTCAATTCATGTTTCTTGCAATAACATGTTAAATGTTTCATGTGCTGGTTTGTCAGTGTGTAAGATGCATATTCTGTGTTTGAAGTCGCAAGACGTTAGTTAACAACTGCACACACATGGCAAGTCAATTGTATATGCACCATTTGTTTCAGTCAGCACATACTTGCTGTTCAATTTAGTGTTACATACAGTGTCATTTCACGATTTTTAAAGCACCACAGAGAAGTCGAACCATTGATGAGCACAAACGTTCTGAAAGGCTACGTAACACATTTGTATTAGATAACATGGCTATTTTACAGTCATCTCGACACATTCATTCACTAATGCTCGCTACATACACGACAACTGGGAAATACGAAGTGTTAACCACAGGCTTAATTAAGCCAGTTTGCATGCCCGTATGCCAGTCCAAAAGACTGACTCGTAGCCATCACCAAGCTCGACATCAGTGGTTACATGGTCACTGCAGTTGAACTTTAAGACAATTGACACTATTCCTTGGCCAACCATAACACCGGCTATGAATCCAATTGATCATATTCTGGGATGATATTGGTCGGAAAATAAACAACATGGTTTCAGCTTGTGGATGAATTTTTAAAGAAGCGTGGAGGATACACTTGTTCCTTCTGAGCTACATTGCACGTTAATGTATTCCATATTTGTCACTCAAGTTTAGAAGAGAATTGTGTGTAGGGTGCAGATTATATTTGTTAAAATCTTCATCAGAACTTAAACCTATTTCCTGTCTTTTTTTGCCATTTTTACAACCATTTGCCCAAAATAAAATAGTAAAAAATTCAATCATGAAAATAGTAAAATCTTTCACTTGTCAATTAGTATACTGTTATCTTTTAAAACACAAATTCAATTCATTATAAAATCGATATTCGATTAGTTATGAATCCAGAAAAAAACTATTCTGAAAAATTATCAGGTATTGCTGAACTTTTAGCGCGATGTAATTACAACATTGAAGTTAACTTTGGTGGGAAAAATTCACATTTCTTTCGTATCAAGCTAAGATATGATTTATTTAAAACCCTATCAGAAAGTGCTGGCTTTATAGGAATTGACAATTTTTCATATATCTCGATTCATGATGACAATACACCAATGCCTTCCGTACACATCAAATTCAAAAGGTGTTATTTTCATTTGAAACTGAGGAATGGTGACTGTATAAGAAAGATAGTTTAATTATACAGATCAGTTGGTAAACTTAACGAAAATTATAATATACAGGTATTATTGAATCATATGGAAAAAACTTCATTTGGTTATTATTATTCTGTATTTTCTTGCCAATACTGAGTCAAACATTAAATGTGCATTATATTTTGACTTGTGTTAAATGCACATACTTTTTGATGGAAAAGGAACAAGGAAAAAACAACCGTTCGAACCATAAAAAAAACATAATGGATACCTGCGTGTAATCACCATATCAAGGAAAATGTATGGTGACAATTATAATACGTCATTCTCAGTCAACCTTTATTTTGCATACTCATCAATCGTTTCTGAATCAACATACAGACCATATTAACTAGACTAAGAACTTAACATATAATTTAATCTCAAATGACCGGAATATGGACCTAATGTTGTAAGAAATTAATATATAATATAGAGGATGACAAACAATAAGTGACAGTAGAGTAAGTAATCAAATATATACCCATTAAAGAAGCTGTCAATCTGAATATACTTAACTGTACAGGAGTAAAGATAAGTAAACTTAGGCTTTGCTCATTGGTGAAGGCCGTACGGTGACCTACATTTGTCAATTTCAGTGTCATTTTGGTTTCATGTGAAGAGTTGTCTCATTGGCAATTTTACTACTTTTCTGTTTATATTATATTTGTATTTAGTAAATAAAACTTATACATGAGTTTCATGCATACACCAGCTAGATGTATAGGGGGAGGGTTGAGACTCCCTAAAATATGTTAAATCCAGCCGCATTTGGGAGCCTGTCTAAAGTCTTGTATGATTTTAAATGTTAGTTTCTTGTGTATATTTCGTAGTTTTGTATGACGTCCATTATCACTGAACTAGTATACATTTTTGATTAGTGGCAAGCTGAAGCACATCTCCGGATGTTGGAGTTTCTCGTTGCATTGAAGACCCATTGGTGGCATTCGGCGGTTGTCTGCTCTTTGATTGGGTTGTTGTCTCTGTGACACACTCCAAATTTCCATTTCCAATTGGATATCAACAATAATGTCGCAAATAATTCTTAAAATTTAAATCTTATTAGAAGTTGTTTAAGGAAAACAAATCCCTTAATTTTCAAACTTTTGCACGTAGAAACATTGCTTGTTCAAAACAAGAAAATGCCGGAGAAATAGTGTTAACATTAGACAAGAGAGTAGACTAGGCACATATCATATATATAATTAAGTAATCGCCACAGACATATTTTGATATTTCCTTTAAAGCAATAATACTAATTATTGTTATTTATTATACTCATGTATACTAGTAATGAAAAAAATGATAATATTAAAATTTTATCTGTTTAAATATCAGAATATGGTGTTTATCATGTTTATAGACATAGGAAGACATAGGAAGATGTGGTATGAGTGCCAATGAGATAACTCTCCATACACATAACAATTTATAAACGTAAACCATTATAGGTCAAGGTACGGCCTTGGCTTACACTGAACAGCAAGCTATAAAGGGCTCCAATATAACTAGTGTAAAACCATTCAAACGGAAAAAGCAACGGTCTAATCTATATAAAAAAAGAGAAACGAGAAACATGCATAAATTACATAAACAAACTACAACTACTGTACCTCAGATACATGTATTTAGGTGCGGAGAAACATGTCTATGAATATGAGACAACGTCCATTTATTTTGTCAATGAAAAGACAGGAAGTCGATATATGATTTCTTTTGAATCATTTAGTATGTATATTTCAGATCAGCATAAAGCATTTATAGATAAATGGGAAAGAAACGAGGAAGTTTTTTCATCTACTCATTCAACAGGGAAAATCATGCAAATGGTAAAAGAAAAGAGTCATACAACAATTGTTGGTAGTCCAGGGTCAGGAAAAACTTCAATATCTCGTCATGTAGCACTTAAACTGAAACATAAAGAGGACTATCATATTGTTCCTGTTGACAGTGTCGAAGACATATTGAAGTATGGAGACGATAAGTTGAAACAAGTATTTGTTCATGACGATATTTTAGGTAAATATGGTGTTGATGTGAACAAGGAAAACTTCTTAGAATCAAAAAGCGAAGCTATTGTTAATCTTTTAGAGGAAAGTGGTTCAAAACTCATCATGACATGCAGGAAAACTGTTTTCAATGCCGTTAAACTTACAAAGTCGCTGGTTACAAAATATGCGTTTGATGTGGATAAGGAAGAGAACAAATGGACAAGGGAAGATAAAAAGGCAATTCTTAGAGTTCATTGCAACAAAAATGGTGTCCAGCCGGAAATTTATGATTCGATATCCCTTGAATCAGCTTTTATCATGTTCCCATTATTATGTAAGTTATTCGCTATCGAGAAACAATATCAAAAAATGGGTGTTCAATTTTTCACTCAACCGTATGAGTGTTTAATAGGCGAATTAAGGGCACACCAGCAAAGAAGTACACCACACAATGAATATTACTATGCAGCGTTGGTTATGTGCATGATAAATGGAGGCAAACTTTCAATGGACAATTTCCCTGAGCCTGTTATCCAACAAGACGTGTATAAGCATTGTAAACTAGACACAGGAACCTCAAATGGGAAACTTGTGGAAGCTTTAGAACAATTGGAAGGCACATACACTGTTGAGTCGGGTGGCGAGTTCTCGTTCATTCATGATACAATATTCGAAGTAATCGCGTATTATCATGGGACGCAGTATCCAAATCAAATAATAAAATATTTGCCAACTAGTTATATAGCGAATATGGTTTCCGTAGAAGGAGCGCATACTGCTCTTTGTATTCAGCTGAAAGAAGGTGATTATCACTTATTAGCGGAGAGAATATACAGAGATATACAGAGTATGGAACTGAATTACGTTTTTAGAAATGTCGTTTTAAAGCATCATACCTTTTTCGAAATCTTTAAGCAAACGTTACAGAATAAGCCATATAATGAAATAAAAGCTCTCTTTTTTCAAGAGCAAGACGCGGAAAAGTGCAAAAATATTATTAACCAGGGAGAAAGGCTGCTTAAAACAAAAACAGAAGACGCAGTTTTAACTCGGTCTTTGACAAGAAGCCAAGACACTCTAATGGACAAAAAAATTCAAAAAGATAATTCTGTCGCATATCATATTAAGGTAATAAGTTGGGTTATATTTTATGGGCACAGGCTTCTGTTAGGGCACTTATTAGAACTTATCACAAATAATGATAAGCCATGTAAAGTATTCGGTAAAACCATAAGTGAACAGACTAGATTTTTGACTTTAGGATGCTGCAGTGGAGACTTAGACACATTAGAGATGGTACTGAAAAATGTAAAACATGATTGTCTAAATGCCACGTTGTTGGTGACAAAGGCGGATATTGAAACAAGGAATAAAAATAAACATCGATGCAAAACACCTCTCACAGCTGCTTGCTTGCATGTGGGTGTAGCACCAAGATGCGTTTCAAAGCTCATAGAAATGGGGTCTGACGTGCACAAAACGGACGCGGCGAGACATGTGCCAATATATAATGCTGCATTTTCGGGTAATAGAGATGTTTTAAAGACTTTATTAGATGCGAAAGCTGACATCAATTATGGAAATAAAGGGAACTCATCTCCTTTGTTCACTGCAGTATCTTTGAACCATTTCGATGCAGTTAGAATATTAATAGAATTTGGTGCTTCTGTAAATAAAGGTAAAAGTGACAATACGACGCCACTTTTTAGAGCAATGGAGAGAGGCAATCTAGAAATAGCAAGATATCTCATAGAAAAGGGAGCGGCTGTTAACCTTTGTGATAACTTTAAAAGGTCACCATATCATGGAGTGTCAATACAAGGATTTTACAATAATGATGATAAAATCTTACAAGAAGTTGTAGAGTTGCTTATGAACAATAACGCCAAAATAAACGCTACCGACAAATATAACCGAACGCCATTGTTTATGGCATCCAAGAGAGGACACGATAATATCGCAAACGTTTTGTTGCAACATAAGGCTGATCCGAATATTTCTGATTCATTTCGAAGATCGCCTTTATTTGTAGCGGCACAGAATAAACACACAAACACTGTCTATATATTGTTGAGGTCTGGGACTCATAAAAACATAACACCAAAATGGACATACGTGCTCCGGAGGAATTGCCTTGTCTTCATCTCATTTATTTGTGTTTTTGTTATAGTTATATCGTGTCTTCTTGTGTACATATTTATGAATAACTAAAACGTCTATGAGGTCTACCATTCTACCCTGGTCCTGATAATTATTTTTCATCCAAAAGTTAAAAGTGGAGTCTTCTAGATCATGTTAACAATCTGTATGGAATCTTTAGTTATACAACGTGTTTGATTATCCTTGAAACATTTTGTACTATTTCTGTACTAAAAATCTGTAGTACTGAAAATCTACTTTTAATATTCAGTACTATTTTGTTACTTTAAAAATATTGTAATATTTGGGTACCTGTATTTAATAGTCCTCTATTTGTACTTAAAATTTAGGTACTACATATGTTTTGTTGCTACCTTTACATTTTCAGCATTTTGAAAGTTTTCTCTTAAAATTATGATTTTCAAACATGGAATATTGTGATTACTGTTGGTATTATTTCTGTAACAAAATATTTAGTACAAATCAAGTTAAGGGCACAATAACGTTGACTTCAGGGATCATGTAATCACTAGGGGTGATGTTTTAACTGTTTCTCCATACGGATAATATTTTTATTAAGTCTTTTCACTTTCCTGTGGGAAGACTTATTGTTTTTGTTCTGATTACTATTTTTTTTCCGCCAAATTTTGTTCTTGCGATAAATGTTTTTTCGCAATGTGTCGCTTAGATATTTCTCATATTGTATCGTATAGTTTATGCTAAGCCGAACCATTTTCTTTGTAACAGTTATCTCCCTTTTCATTGTTTATCATCTGTGTGCATCTCCTTTGTAACAAAAAAAGATATCGACAAAGGAGTATGTTCGGTAAGGTCCTAAAATGGCCCCCTTTTTTAGCGTAAATTTTAAATTCGGATTTATTGACCAATATCACAATAAATTATAGCTAGTACAGTGACTAGATAGGAAATAAGCCATTTTGTTGAAAATGTTACGTTTCTGCGTTTCATTATGACGTCACAAGTTGTACTTATATTCATTTTTCACGAAAAAATCACTAAAATTGGATAAAATTTCCATAGATTGTTGGACAGGAAACATAGAGCGCATACGTCAACAACAAAGATCTTTTAAAACAATGTTTGTGAAGACATTTCACATGTCTAATTTGAATATTAAGGTTGTCGACGCCTGCGCTCTGTGTTTCCTGGTCCTTAATTTGGTTGAAATCAAGCTGATTTTGTCAAATTTTACCAAAATCCTTTATCTTGACATTTTTGGAACGTAAAAATCAACGTGTTAGAATTAAACTTTGACAAAAATAGTTTTGTTTAACTTCCTCTAATGTCTTTAAGGCAATTTAAACCATTCATTGTCTTATAACTATGAACTTTATAATTGGGGCCAAATATGGCCCTTACCGAACTTACTCCTTTCTTTTTCTAATTTGTTCGTTACATCCTCAGGAATATTTGGCTAATTTGGATCAAAGCGATTCGATGAAATTTTAAAGGATTTCTCTACTTTTACAAAATAAATTTGTCGGTATCTTTTTTTAACTCATATGCAGTTAACCATATAACCCTGGAATGTTTTTATTTGAGTCCCCTAGGTCCTAACTTAGAAAATTAGGCCAAGGTCAAAGGACAAGGTCAATTTCTAAATTTTGAATTTACCTTGTTTGAGATTTTCTCCGACACTTTTAAAGATATACTTTAAAAAACAAGTGCAAAATGTTTGCTTTTTTGTAATAAAGATATGCTACATTCGGTCTTATACAATTTAATGGCATCAAATAGGAGTTGGTGCCCCTGAAATATCTTGATATGAAGTTATTTGATTATAACTTCAATTAAACTCATCATAAAGGCATTTGACTTTGTACAAAAGTTTCGGTGACATTTGACTTTGAGAAATGACCGGAAGTGAGCTTGGGAACCGGAAGTAGCTTTTTTGCAATTTTTTCACATAAAAGTACTCAGAATCCATATAGTTTGTCATATAGATACATAAACTGATTAATAAAGACTAAAAATGACTTCCAACAAACCGGAAGTGGCCAATTTTCGCCCCTTCTACATACAAAAGTACATAGAAACTATATATTTTTGGAATCAGTGTGAAGGAAATGACACCGTAAGTAGCATATTATCTCCCTTATATCACTCAAAAATATAATTAAACCACTATGTATCGCATCAGTATGAAGAAACTATCTTCTTATCAAAATTTCTTTGGTATGGAAAGACTTTCAATTGTTTTTCATGTTCTTTTTGTTTTGATATTATTACGTATGCTATAGCTTTTTAATGCTTTGTTTTATATCATCAAGTGACGTGATCTTAAACACTATGTTGATAAATATAAAATGGGGAAAAAAACCAACAATGATACTATTTAGCTTCTGGTCTTAAAAATTCTGACATTGGATTGCCGTGAGTGGGCTAGAAAGGGTTAAACATGTATAACACATCGCAAGGTATCGTTTACAATAATTTGGTTTACGATAGCTTTTACGATTGTTTACGGTCATGAACAGTCTTTAGTGTATCGTTTTTTAGTGAACAAAAGTTCATTAACAGTCGAAGAAAAAAAGTTGCAATGTTAATATATAGGTATCGACATATTGCAGTACAGTGAGAGCAAGTATGTGTAAGACAATAATATAATTTTTTATATAGTTAGGTTACAAACAAATGCTGAAAACTAAATATTTGAAAAAAAGGAACTTTACAATAAGGAAAGACAAATCATCTTTTTTATTTTTAATATTTGTGTTAAGTTTCTGATGTAATCTGAAATGTTTAATTTTAAGGATAGACAGTGATAGGAATACTGTTTACTTGTCAAAACACTTTATTGCCAAAAGGTCAGGAAACAATTACAGCATTGAATCATACAAGCACACCCCTCCCCCAGTTAGTATATCTAGGCAACTGCGTCTTATTAGTTCTCCGTGCGAATCAAAATATAATGTAAGTAATGATCTTTTGAAATCAGTATTAAGACTGTCTAGGGATTTGTGACGTTACTCCACCATTTAGGACTTAGGCTTTAGACTTTTGAGAACCAACGCATCGTGGCGTCTTTGTTTCAGAAAACTGAAGTCAACCTTGTATTTTGAATAGGTTCAGAAAACTGTCTTGGCTTATATAATTGAAAGGGATGTATGCCGTTCGTGATTCTCATTACCAACATTTTTACAAGGTCGCAATAAGCTACTGCCTATCATTTGCTTCTGTTTTAATTAAAAAAAAAAACAGATTTGCAGTAAAATTATTTTACAGAAAGTTCCAAAAGTCGAGAAGAGTGCTGAGTAATGTCATCCCAATGATAGTAAAGGAAGTTCCCAACAGTCAATGATCTTACCATTAGAAGTAATAAGCAGTTGATAGCAACCCTCACACATTCATGTCTGTTTACATCTGTGACATTGACATTTTTAAATTTCAGCTTTTCTAATAATACGTAAGATTCAGATTACCGAACGTCAAGAACTCTTTTGTACATGAAGGTACGTAAGTCGTGTGACGTCGGGGCAACTATTTGTTTACATTGACGACAATGGACTCTGATTTTAAGAATAAAAACGTCCCGGAAATCAAACAGTTCTTGAAAAACAGAGGTGTTAAAACAACGGGTTATAAAAAGAGTAAATTAGTTGAACTAGCTGAAGAAGCGGAATTACAAAAGATTCCCGCCTTTGAACCCGATAATTACATATTCGCAAATAAAATACGGCGAACTGTAGATGGTGTTGAGTTACCGAATCCCAAGACTGTTATTGATTGGTCTGATGATTTAAATACAATTCCAATAATTGAAGCGTTTGATGTTAATCATTATTTAAAAAACATTTGTAACTGGACAAATGAACGTTTGAAAGGCTATAAAAATGACAACAGTTACCGTCTTCATTCTAATGGACATATCCGTGATGTTAGGCAGTCAAAATTTCACAGCGATATACACTATGTAAAAGCAGCATGTGTACCAGAAGAGAGACAGTCTGCTGACCCGTACGAAGTTTGGATAGTGGTCCTATTTGATGGGTCAATACATTCAGCAGAATGTACATGTGTGGCGTAAGTTCTTACATGAATAATCCGAGTCCGAGGGTGTGGGTGCCGATGGGGTTTACAGAATAGAGAATAATGGGGTGTTAAAATATAAAGAATAACACAAGACAATAACGAATAGATTGGTTAAAAAGTATGTTGATAACAGAAAAGAATAATAATATCAAGAATACAGTTATCAAGTACATGTACAAATGTAATTGTAGAATTCTGATTAGCCATATCTGTTTAAGATAAAAATAAAAGTAATGAGCGAGAAAAATAAAATAAAGATTAAAAAAGATGAATAATCCCATCAAGAATTGCCAAAAAAATGTGTATTTTTATTATGTCATCTGTTTTTGATTTTTAACCTACATGGAATACCATATTATCAGTTCACTCCAAATTACTGTAAAGGGCACATAAAATTAATTTCCATTTTTTTTCTCTCAGAATTATATTATCACTTTCAAAAAAGAGATGCAAACAAGCGGGGATAGTCAATGTTGATTTTTCAGAGACAAAAGATTTTTTTTTCAAGCAACTTTTTGTTTTTATTTTTTAAATATAGGGAAACATTGCTTTTTTGAAAATGTTTAATCCAATGAGCACTTCTAAAAAATGAATACTTCAGTGTATATAATTATTTTACAGTGGTGATGGAACATGTAAGCACGTGGCAGCACTCCTGTTCGGGATGCAAAGATTTTGTCAGGATTTGTCCGATAGATCGGTTATTTCTGTTACTGACAAGGCTGCTAAATGGGTTAACCCAGTCAGAACATCAGCTCCAGTAAAAATAACCTCTTTAGACCTGAGGAGTGAGCCTACAGGACAACCACCAATCAAACCAACAAGTGACCATTATAGGCCTTCTTGTCATAACATGGCACTAGAAAAAGAAATGCTTCGGTTAATAAAATCAGAAAACTTACCAGCATGCGCAGCATATGTTCTGTCAGATAGCTCTGGTTCAGAGTGTGATTTTGAGTGTCTGCCTGTCAACATACTAGATCTAGCAACACAATTTAATAATGATGATTCGCCAGATGATTCACTTGAATCTTTTATTGAGCACATACATAGAAATATCCCTGATAATTATTTCACTGATATATTCGAAAAGACCATCAGTCAGAGTGATAGTGATTTGTGGTTTTATCAGAGACATGGCAGAATAACAGCTTCCATTTTATATAGTTGTCTTCATTTTTCAGGAAGAAACCCTGATGGCCATCTAGTCAAACTCATTTTAGGTCTTACAAACAGTGTTAATTCAGACTTGCCTGCTTTAAGACATGGAAAAAAATTTGAACATGTTGCTAGAGAGTCTTATCTTCATGACAAAAAAAACTTGCATGATAATTTAGAATGTAAATTATCTGGGTTTGTAATTGACAACAACAGTCCTTACTTAGGTTGCTCTCCTGATGGTTTATTAGAGTGTAAATGCTGTGGACAAGGTTGTTTGGAAATAAAATGTCCATATAAATTTTCAGAAGAAACACCAATCAATGCTGCTTGTTTAGACAAAACAAACTTTCACATAGAAAATGATACTCCACTTATGAAGAGAAATGACACATCTCCGTATTACTGTCAAATCCAATGTCAGCTTGCAGTTACTAAACGAAAATAGTGTGATTTTGTATTATTTACTTTTAAAGGTGTACATCATGAGAGAATACAATTTGATGAACAATTTTGGTCTAATGTTTTTCCAAAACTTGCATCATTCTACAGTTCATATGTTCTACCAAAAATTCTGCTAGTATAGAGTCAGAATTACACATGTACCAGTTGAATACTTTGTTTGAAGTTCATTACAATTCACAATATAAAACAGTGATAAAGTTTGGTTATATAATTTAATTTGATTAAACACAACTAAAATAAACAATATTAAACATAATAAATATCATCTTTTATGTTAAGACAACTTATGATATATGTCGCTTTCATTATTTAAAACATTATCAGCTGATAACGTAAATAGTCTCTATTCTAAATTTATAAAAGACAACTCTTTCAAATGGGAGATAACCTACTATTGTGCATAGACGTGTACATCTGTTAGTTTTGACAAAATTTTAATTTTGAATACATGATAAAGCCATATTTCCACTACTTATCAGTTTTTGAAAGAAAATTTTAGAACAGAATAATTCTCTTATTAAGCTGTTGATTTTTTTTTAATCAAGGAATATAATTTTTAGTATTAACATGAATCAAAAAAGAAAAAAAGAAACACTGGATAAAAAATTGCCAATCATTGCTCCTTTAATTAATATATATGTCAAATAAATTTCAAATGATTTATTAAACAAAACAAGTTTTATAACTTTTTAACTAATGGTTTCATCAGGTTACAAAAAAATCCTGCAACCTTAAGAGCCTGATTAGCAACAGAAAGTGAATTTATTGGCATAACACCACTTAAGAATTTATAAGATTTCAGTCTCTGGATTGATCTTTCTACATGTATTCTCAAAGAGGCTATGGATTTTGATTCCTTAATCTCCTTTGCCGTAAGACATCGTCCTTTTCCATGTTTACATGGTCTGGTAAATGGTGGCATATTTAAGGTGGCACCTTTTGATAATAATAAGTCTTTGATTAAAAAACCTCTGTCAGCCATTACATGGTCCCCCTTTTCAATCAGATCAATTAATCCACTTCTTTCAGTAATGCTCCTATCAGAAATGTTACCAGTCCATAAGTCAGATATAAACGAAAAAGCTCCATTTGGTGTTATACCTACAAGCGTTTTAAAAGTGTTCTTTGACTTGTAATTTGACCACGTTTTTGACTGTGCTGTTGGGTTTCTTGGTCTCTGCACATAAAATTCAGTAGCATCGATGATTACACGAGTGTTAGGATATTTTCTACGAAATGATAGAGGCATATGTTTTTTAATCTTTTCCTTAGATGGCCATTTAATAAGTGGTCCTAAACATTGTGCCATTAAAGATATCCAAGTCGTGAAAACCCTGCTAATTGTTGACTGTGAAACACCAAACAAAAGAGACAACACATATGTGTTTAGTCCTAGCCTCAACCTCAAAAGAGTTATAACAAATTCTTCAAAAAAAGTCAACTTCCTTGAAGCACCAGGTTTTTTCTTATTATTTACTTGCCATCTTTTACCATCACTTGAGTCGGGACCCATCCAGTATTTCATTTTTGAAGCATGTCCTTCTAATAATTTAAAAATTCCAAAAAGCATTGAAATACTTGGCAGTCCAAGAAAACATTTAACATTACTATTTGATTTAGTCAACTTTTCAACGAGTTTGTCCTTTAGCAGTTCATCTGTATTATTAAACTTCTCATTTAAAACTTCATTTTCCTCTTTGGTAGCATGTAGTTAAACTTGTAGCAATTTAACTTGCTTCCGTAGCTGGTTATTATCTGTCTCATATCTTTGACATTTTTGCTGTGAAAAAAAGTAATAATTATAAATACATAAATCAATGCAAACAATTTATGAAATTGTTTTTGTATTTTTTGTTTACTTAAGTCAAGTTGGTAACAATAAAACAATA
The DNA here is from genome assembly GCF_965363235.1 of Mytilus galloprovincialis. Taxonomy (NCBI): domain Eukaryota; kingdom Metazoa; phylum Mollusca; class Bivalvia; order Mytilida; family Mytilidae; genus Mytilus; species Mytilus galloprovincialis. The sequence continues at coordinate 78,032,577 of NC_134844.1, forward strand.
CAGTTGTATGATTGATTGATTTTTGGTTGCTTAACATTCAGTGGCAAATATTTCATGCATGTTCAGAATGAAATACAGTTATATGGCATGTATGGTAAAATGACTAAAAAAAACCATTCACATGTAATACTATATTTCAACATGTTCAAGTTGGATTACAAATTTTAAAAGTAAATATATATTTAGTAAAATGTTTGAATAGATCATATTTAATATTGATGTATTAATTTGAATATAAAAGCACCTTGCTTCTTACATTATATATTTTTTGATGTATGAACTGCCATCTAATAAATTAAAACGAATCAATTTTTGATTGAAATGCATATTATTTCTATAGTTCATAAGATTAAAAAATATCTTTTACATGGCTTTTGACTCTTATATCCAATGGAGGAATTTTCAATATCAAATAAAATCCCAATTAATTTCGTACCTCTAAGGTGTTGCTATTTTCAATTAATATTACACATTTTTCCTCAATGGAGACATCTTCACTAACTTCAGTGCTAGTGCAATAAGTGTGGTCCAAACTTGGCTTTTCAATGTAGGAAATTACTGAAAGTAAGTAAATATGTACCATTTAAATTAGAATTATTTGACTACAATGTACATCAGTCAGGATCATAGACTGGTTGATTTAAAAGAATTATACGTACAAAATGTGCATGTAATTTAGAAAGTTGAAGTACAAAAATGTAGGTAATCATTTTATAAATGGGAGCTAGAACCATATGTTTAAGAGCCATAACTCTCAGAACACATATCTTTTCTACTGGACCTTTAAGACTGTCCACCAGTATACCAGTTGATGGTGTACATGTAGTGTGCAGACAAAATTAATTTGAGACTCATATCTATCTTTGCAAAATACTTTTTAAATTTTGTTTTTGAAGTTAAGTTTATTTTGTGATAAAATAATATTGGCAATTATTTTATCTTGAAATTGTGAAGATAAATTGTTTAAAATTTGATGTATGACTTTTATATTTGTATTTTAATTAGAATTATATTATAATTGTTATTAAGCATTGTTTACTAATTGATTTTATGTGGTCATTGACTGATTAATCACAATTGTTATTGTTAAATTAAATTATGAAAACCGTCCATGCATTTTAACTATATATATATATATGCCTATCAGAACATGCAGTCATACAATAGACTGACCCCTATGTTCCTTGGTTCAGTTACATGTAGCTCCCTCTGATTTAACAGTACCATGGTGGCACACTGACTATTCAGTCATGACATCATTTTTTATTAGTCTTACTTAAAATTACCTGGAATATCTGGTATGTATTTCTTTTGTCTTGGTACTTTTGGCAGTTGTGAAACTGTAACAATGTTTGCTGGTCTGTAAAATATATTAAAAAAATATATATATATCTTCATGTGCATACAGACTACAGCTGTACAGTCCAATATTTAAAAAACACTGATCGTGAACATGAAAACTTTTTTTTAAGTTGTCAAAGCTTATTATCTTGGAGCCTCGTGGACATAAGAGGGGTAATTTCCGCCTCTTATAAACAGATTAAAGGGACAAACATCTGTTTTCTACCCCCCCCCCCCCCAACACACACACACAATTTTCTTTTACTGTTTCATCGTAATAGGCAAACAAGACAAAAATATATTGAAGAATGAAAAAGGAAGAGGACACTAATTTCAACTATTTGTTACTTACTGTGTTGTCAATATCAATTGTTCAATGGGACGTAAGGTACTGTTCTTGGTGTCTCTTGGTGTTCCAGTTTTGTAGTTGTTGTAGGCAAATAGGGTTGGGACTGCATTTTCCTTCGTAGGTCTTCCTTCAATAAAATGACGGGAGCAAAGTGCATGCCAGTGACAATTTGGGTCGGGATTAAACCCTTCCCTTCTTATCTGAGACAACCAGAGCTTCCTTAGTTTAGGATTCTTTATGACTGAAGGAAGTACATGAAAGTCGACGATACATCCATTTAAAATCATATCAGGATACTTTACAGCATTATGTTTCTTTCGTGGATCGTTGGAGCAACCCTCCGCTATGCAGTGAAAATTCACCATGCTTCTTTTCGAAGCTTTACCGCTCAAAAACTATCATAATAATTTTACATGACGTACATTTTATACATGTGTTTTGACACAAAACATGCCCATAATAACGCAAAATCTCGCAGTAAACGTTATCACTAGGGCGAGACTAACGGTAACCTCAAATACGGAACGGATAATCTGAATCTTACGTATTGATGGAGTGCTTGCTGCTTGGTGTATATAACAAAATAATATAAAAGAAATATAAAAGAGGGACGAGAGATATCAGAGAGACAGTCGAACTCATAAATCGAAAAAAAACTGACAACGCCATGGCTAAAAATGAAAAGGACAAAAGTGCACATGACACAACATAGAAATCTAAAGAATAAACAACACGAACCCCATGAATGTTATTCAGAACGATAACAATAGACGAATACTTAATATTAAAGGTACAAGGACAAAAGTTTTATACGCCAGACGCACGTATCGTCTACATGAGACTCACAAGAGACAATCAGATCAGATTAAAATTGTAATTAAGCTAAAACAAGTAAAAATTTGAAAAGAATTGAGGACCCAAAAGTTCAAAAAATAGTGCCAAATACAATAAAATCCATGTTCAAAGGTGATGAAATAAAGATGAAGTTCGAAAAAGGGAGGTGCAATTTGACTGCAACTTGTAAATGAGGATATTATTTAGAAGATGCATACATTTTGACTTGAAACATGCCATCTACGTATCCTCTCGGGAGTTGATGAAAGTTCAAGTTGTGTATTATTATTTTTCGTTTGATTCATTTTTGTTTTAGTTTTAGTTTTAGGATGCTCTACTCTTTCGATAGTTGTACTGCTGATCGGATGATGACCACCACAACTATTTTTGTATTCTCCAGTCATCCTTGCAGGGTTAAAACTGATCATTTACTGATTAATTTATAAAAGCGCCTTTAATGCACGAAACGTATAAACTGGTATATACTCCTATAGAATAACAGTGACATCATGTTTTCTTAGCAAATGGTTCATGCGGGTAACCCCATTTTTGGATTCCCGATTAATACCATAATAGAATTAAAGTCAGAGGAAGAAGTGTAGTCATTACCTCGACCATACACGTTTAACATATATCCTCAACCTGACAAATTAGGTCTGGAGTAGTTAGCGAGATGTTGCATAATTTTAATGTCACTAAGATTGCTAGTCGTATAAGTCCAGAGCCAACGTTTGTTATTGCTTATGCTTTATTGGTGTACAGGCTGTCATACAAGTGTGAGGTTTAGCTAGTTATACATTCAGGTAAAACCACCAATGATTTACGCAATGAAACGCATGCACCAATTCAGAAAATTGACAATTATTTTTAATTAGTTTGCTATGATTGAACTCTTGCTTTTGTCATTTGATAATGGACTTTCCGTTTTGAATCTTTTCTTCAGGTTTGGTATTCTTTGTTTTGTTTTAACTTTATACCAAGCAACATATGACATAATCACAAGAATCGAACAACTCTTGTAAGAAGAGAGAGAATTAGATGTAACGTAACATGAGTAGCTGACCATAGTCGTTAATATCTGTTTCATTTTGGTCTTTTGTGGATAGTTGTCTCATTGGCAATCCTACCACATCTTCCTTTTTATATATTTTTTTTAATTTCATTTAACCCAGCATCTGTTGTAATCGTGAACAAATGAATAGTTTCATGTAGACGAAACGCAGGTCAGATAAACGAAACTATTGGCATGATATCAAACATGTTTCAAGAAGCAACATTATAAAACTTCTACAATGCACCATGCGCATCTTTACCTCGTATGAGGCTAGTATTTCCTTTTACTGATCACATAGGAAAATTTTAAAAGCGGATTATAGTACCAACTATAAGATGAGAAATACATATTGCCTTTTCTATAAGTACAAATCTTTGAAAAACTAAAAATTAAGATAACTGTAATTTCCCAATTATAATGTGAGTGTCATCGACTGGATTTTTTTTGAAGGATTCTAAAGATACACGATTATTCCATCATTTAGACTTAGCTACTTCCTGCTGGAATTACATCTGAGTGTTATTATCGTCAATGCATTATGGTGTACTGTTAGGTATAGATTCTACAATGTTCAACCTGTTCAAAAAATATTACGTGACTGTCGTTTATTACAAGATCTCTTATATTTGGCATAAAAAAATCACGAAAAATACTGTATATGTTTTTGAACAATGATAATGTGTTACCTAGAAATAATCTGACAGCGTTTGAACTATAATAGTTATTATTAATATAGTTTTTACCTATTTCACGAATTTCAAAAAATGTATGACCGATAAAATGTAACACGCGACGAGAAAAATATATCAAATACAAGGATTTTGTACCTAAAATTACTGAAATATTAATGAAGCAATGAAAAACAATATTGTATTTCAGATTCACAAAGCTTGGCCTTAACCTTGTAAATCTAAAGTAAGATACCTATCTCGAATACAACACAAATAAAATGCAGCGTCATTGCAATATGGTATAATATATTTAAAATAAATTAACAGGTTAAAAAATTAACACACTCTTACATGTCATCACGTCATTTAAATATGTAGTATTACATAGATCAGTGTACTTCAAGTATTTAAGGAAGTCTTTAACACATATACATGGTGTGCATTGTACGCCAGCTGCACATTTCGTGTATAAAAAAATGTTGCAAGAAGCTAATTCTCAATTTGCTTCATTTTTGTACACAAAGCTATTCTTTATTTACTAAACTATTGTGACAGCCTGGACTAACATGATACCTCTGTCGATTTTTTTAAGAAAGTGTAATTCCTGATCAAATATAAAAATAATCATATTTGTTGTGAATGTCACAGAGACATTTCTAAACAAGACACCAATTGATACAGAAGCTACCTATTGATGGTAAAATTACTGCCTTTAACCATGGACGAATCTCAGACTGACTAGTGAAATGTAAAAGGCCCCAAAAATAACATCTGTAAAACAATTCAAACGAAAACAAATATATTACTTCTTGCTAAATGTTTAAAACGATCTTATTACATTATTATTTTCAATGTAAATGATACAACATCACTCTCATGTATTTTAGATTTTTTTGAGGGGTTAAAGAGGATATCGACAATCATAATACACATATCCATGTATATCAACTTTAACGTTTAGAAGACAAATATTTGTAAATGCAGTGTAATCAGCCTAATCCGAAACATTGCAATGCCTATCCTTGCACGGAAGAAAATGAGTATTCCGACACCCTGCTTAATCCGACTTTTTTCATGTCCATCAATGTATAGAATTACACATATTACACTGTGCAAATTAGACAATATAAAATAACTTGATATAATGCAAAGTATTCAATGGTTCAGTTTATTGTTTTTTTTTCTGAAATTGTTAAACATTTTAAAGCAGTATAATACTATTACTTAAATTGTTAATCCTTTTTTTTTATTGATTTTATGTTTACAACGATCATAGATCAAATGAATTTATTCAGTGTATGTACTTTTGTGTTAATATGTCTTTCGATTGGATTTAGTCATTTCAATTGATATTTTATAGTGTGTCTTTCTAAGTTGTGATGTTACATTATTGTTTCGGATAAGGGTACATGTTTGGTACCATTAAAACGTTTAAACCCGGTGCAATTGCTTGCACCTGTCCGAAGTCAGGAGTTTGATTGTTGGTGTCGCTTGTTGATGTGGATCATAAGTGTTTCTTGTTTCTCGTTTTTCATATAGATTAGACCTTTGGTTTTCCTGTTGAATGGTTTTTCAAAGTAATTGTTGTGACCTTTTTTAGCTTGCTATGCGGTGTGAGGCACGGCTCCGTGTTGAAGACAACTGTGTCCTAAACTTGTTTACTTTTATAAAGTGTCTCTTGGATGGAGAGTTGTCACATTGGTATTCATACCACATCTTCCTTTATCTATTTACATTAATCAATTAATTCGCCATTCATTGTTATTAAATGTTTTAATTGTTTATTGCGTTACTCACTTGAATTTTCAAATACTAGTATCAAGATTCGATAGTACACCATAGTATTTCAATTTCAATTGCACTATAACATTGAAATGAAATAAAGAACCATTTGCAATTAAAACAGGTACAAAATATTTGTTGAACCAAAAATATATAGTAGATATCGAAAAAGGGACTTGTATGTACTTCAGGAGACACTTGAATAAACCTAGGCCTGCACCATTATACAAATGTGACTTATGGTTGGAATTGTCACAGATCAAAGTACGGACAGTAGAATCTAAATAGAAAACGAGAAACGAGAAACAGTTTTGAACTGCATCACAATTCACTTAACATCGTGGTCGTGTGGTCTAGCGGGACGGCTGCAGTGCAGGCGATTTGGTGTCACGATATCACAGTAGCATGGGTTCGAATCCCGGCGAGGGAAGAACCAAAAATTTGCGAAAGCAAATTTACAGATCTAACATTGTTGGGTTGATGTTTAGACGAGTTGTATATACATTATGTACACAGCCATGTATCACCATCATTGATGGCGATCCGATGGATACATCTGTTGTAGGGTTGTCACTGACTCAGACGTACTTATGAATATAATTATTTTCTGTGACTGTATCTTACATTAATTTGTAGGATCCTTTACTATAGATAATTTAGCTGATCTGTAACAATAACATCTTCATGCCTTCTATATCATGTACTGTAGTACGCCGCTAGATTAAAACTGACGTGGAAAGGTAACACATGCCCACCGAAAGCTTTTTTTTTGAGAGCCCAGGTGGTCGTGTGGTCTAGCGGGACGGCTGCAGTGCAGGCAATTTGGTGTCACGATATCACAGTAGCATGGGTTCGAATCCCGGCGAGGGAAGAACCAAAAATTTGCGAAAGCAAATTTACAGATCTAACATTGTTGGGTTGATGTTTAGACGAGTTGTATATACATTATGTACATAGCCATGTATCACCATCATTGATGGCGATCCGATGGATACATCTGTTGTAGGGTTGTCACTGACTCAGACGTACTTATGAATATAATTATTTTCTATGACTGTATCTTACATTAATTTGTAGGATCCTTTACTATAGATAATTTAGATGATCTGTAACAATAACATCTTCATGCCTTATATATCATGTACTGTAGTACGCCGCTAGATTAAAACTGACGTGGAAAGGTAACACATGCCCACCGAAAGCTTTTTTTTTGAGAGCCCAGGTGGTCGTGTGGTCTAGCGGGACGGCTGCAGTGCAGGCGATTTGGTGTCACGATATCACAGTAGCATGGGTTCGAATCCCGGCGAGGGAAGAACCAAAAATTTGCGAAAGCAAATTTACAGATCTAACATTGTTGGGTTGATGTTTAGACGTGTTGTATATACATTATGTACACAGCCATGTATCACCATCATTGATGGCGATCCGATGGATACATCTGTTGTAGGGTTGGCACTGACTCAGACGTACTTATGAATATAATTATTTTCTGTGACTGTATCTTACATTAATTTGTAGGATCCTTTACTATAGATAATTAAGATGATCTGTAACAATAACATCTTCATGCCTTATATATCATGTACTGTAGTACGCCGCTAGATTAAAACTGACGTGGAAAGGTAACACATGCCCACCGAAAGCTTTTTTTTGAGAGCCCAGGTGGTCGTGTGGTCTAGCGGGACGGCTGCAGTGCAGGCGATTTGGTGTCACGATATCACAGTAGCATGGGTTCGAATCCCGGCGAGGGAAGAACCAAAAATTTGCGAAAGCAAATTTACAGATCTAACATTGTTGGGTTGATGTCTAGACGAGTTGTATATACATTATGTACACAGCCATGTATCACCATCATTGATGGCGATCCGATGGATACATCTGTTGTAGGGTTGTCACTGACTCAGACGTACTTATGAATATAATTATTTTCTGTGACTGTATCTTACATTAATTTGTAGGATCCTTTACTATAGATAATTTAGCTGATCTGTAACAATAACATCTTCATGCCTTATATATCATGTACTGTAGTACGCCGCTAGATTAAAACTGACGTGGAAAGGTAACACATGCCCACCGAAAGCTTTTTTTTTTGAGAGCCCAGGTGGTCGTGTGGTCTAGCGGGACGGCTGCAGTGCAGGCGATTTGGTGTCACGATATCACAGTAGCATGGGTTCGAATCCCGGCGAGGGAAGAACCAAACATTTGCGAAAGCAAATTTACAGATCTAACATTGTTGGGTTGATGTTTAGACGAGTTGTATATACATTATGTACACAGCCATGTATCACCATCATTGATGGCGATCCGATGGATACATCTGTTGTAGGGTTGTCACTGACTCAGACGTACTTATGAATATAATTATTTTCTGTGACTGTATCTTACATTAATTTGTAGGATCCTTTACTATAGATAATTTAGCTGATCTGTAACAATAACATCTTCATGCCTTATATATCATGTACTGTAGTACGCCGCTAGATTAAAACTGACGTGGAAAGGTAACACATGCCCACCGAAAGCTTTTTTTTTTGAGAGCCCAGGTGGTCGTGTGGTCTAGCGGGACGGCTGCAGTGCAGGCGATTTGGTGTCACGATATCACAGTAGCATGGGTTCGAATCCCGGCGAGGGAAGAACCAAACATTTGCGAAAGCAAATTTACAGATCTAACATTGTTGGGTTGATGTTTAGACGAGTTGTATATACATTATGTACACAGCCATGTATCACCATCATTGATGGCGATCCGATGGATACATCTGTTGTAGGGTTGTCACTGACTCAGACGTACTTATGAATATAATTATTTTCTGTGACTGTATCTTACATTAATTTGTAGGATCCTTTACTATAGATAATTTAGCTGATCTGTAACAATAACATCTTCATGCCTTATATATCATGTACTGTAGTACGCCGCTAGATTAAAACTGACGTGGAAAGGTAACACATGCCCACCGAAAGCTTTTTTTTTTGAGAGCCCAGGTGGTCGTGTGGTCTAGCGGGACGGCTGCAGTGCAGGCGATTTGGTGTCACGATATCACAGTAGCATGGGTTCGAATCCCGGCGAGGGAAGAACCAAAAATTTGCGAAAGCAAATTTACAGATCTAACATTGTTGGGTTGATGTTTAGACGAGTTGTATATACATTATGTACATAGCCATGTATCACCATCATTGATGGCGATCCGATGGATACATCTGTTGTAGGGTTGTCACTGACTCAGACGTACTTATGAATATAATTATTTTCTATGACTGTATCTTACATTAATTTGTAGGATCCTTTACTATAGATAATTTAGATGATCTGTAACAATAACATCTTCATGCCTTATATATCATGTACTGTAGTACGCCGCTAGATTAAAACTGACGTGGAAAGGTAACACATGCCCACCGAAAGCTTTTTTTTTGAGAGCCCAGGTGGTCGTGTGGTCTAGCGGGACGGCTGCAGTGCAGGCGATTTGGTGTCACGATATCACAGTAGCATGGGTTCGAATCCCGGCGAGGGAAGAACCAAAAATTTGCGAAAGCAAATTTACAGATCTAACATTGTTGGGTTGATGTTTAGACGTGTTGTATATACATTATGTACACAGCCATGTATCACCATCATTGATGGCGATCCGATGGATACATCTGTTGTAGGGTTGGCACTGACTCAGACGTACTTATGAATATAATTATTTTCTGTGACTGTATCTTACATTAATTTGTAGGATCCTTTACTATAGATAATTAAGATGATCTGTAACAATAACATCTTCATGCCTTATATATCATGTACTGTAGTACGCCGCTAGATTAAAACTGACGTGGAAAGGTAACACATGCCCACCGAAAGCTTTTTTTGAGAGCCCAGGTGGTCGTGTGGTCTAGCGGGACGGCTGCAGTGCAGGCGATTTGGTGTCACGATATCACAGTAGCATGGGTTCGAATCCCAGCGAGGGAAGAACCAAAAATTTGCGAAAGCAAATTTACAGATCTAACATTGTTGGGTTGATGTCTAGACGAGTTGTATATACATTATGTACACAGCCATGTATCACCATCATTGATGGCGATCCGATGGATACATCTGTTGTAGGGTTGTCACTGACTCAGACGTACTTATGAATATAATTATTTTCTATGACTGTATCTTACATTAATTTGTAGGATCCTTTACTATAGATAATTTAGCTGATCTGTAACAATAACATCTTCATGCCTTATATATCATGTACTGTAGTACGCCGCTAGATTAAAACTGACGTGGAAAGGTAACACATGCCCACCGAAAGCTTTTTTTTTGAGAGCCCAGGTGGTCGTGTGGTCTAGCGGGACGGCTGCAGTGCAGGCGATTTGGTGTCACGATATCACAGTAGCATGGGTTCCAATCCCGGCGAGGGAAGAACCAAAAATTTGCGAAAGCAAATTTACAGATCTAACATTGTTGGGTTGATGTTTAGACGAGTTGTATATACATTATGTACACAGCCATGTATCACCATCATTGATGGCGATCCGATGGATACATCTGTTGTAGGGTTGTCACTGACTCAGACGTACTTATGAATATAATTATTTTCTGTGACTGTATCTTACATTAATTTGTAGGATCCTTTACTATAGATAATTTAGCTGATCTGTAACAATAACATCTTCATGCCTTATATATCATGTACTGTAGTACGCCGCTAGATTAAAACTGACGTGGAAAGGTAACACATGCCCACCGAAAGCTTTTTTTTGAGAGCCCAGGTGGTCGTGTGGTCTAGCGGGACGGCTGCAGTGAAGGCGATTTGGTGTCACGATATCACAGTAGCATGGGTTCGAATCCCGGCGAGGGAAGAACCAAAAATTTGCGAAAGCAAATTTACAGATCTAACATTGTTGGGTTGATGTTTAGACGAGTTGTATATACATTATGTACAGAGCCATGTATCACCATCATTGATGGCGATCCGATGGATACATCTGTTGTAGGGTTGTCACTGACTCAGACGTACTTATGAATATAATTATTTTCTGTGACTGTATCTTACATTAATTTGTAGGATCCTTTACTATAGATAATTTAGATGATCTGTAACAATAACATCTTCATGCCTTATATATCATGTACTGTAGTACGCCGCTAGATTAAAACTGACGTGGAAAGGTAACACATGCCCACCGAAAGCTTTTTTTTGAGAGCCCAGGTGGTCGTGTGGTCTAGCGGGACGGCTGCAGTGCAGGCGATTTGGTGTCACGATATCACAGTAGCATGGGTTCGAATCCCGGCGAGGGAAGAACCAAAAATTTGCGAAAGCAAATTTACAGATCTAACATTGTTGGGTTGATGTTTAGACGAGTTGTATATATATATATATATATATATATCTTTATTCTCATAAAGTCAATGCATTACATCGGAAAAGAGATACCAATACATCAATCTTTATTTACAATATGCACAAAGCAAATGAGAAAGATTACAATCCAAGAGTACAAACACTAGAATTTATATATTTATATATATTTTTTTCAAATGTATCAACCCTTATAAAGATGACATGCCATTCATTTTCGTGTAATAGCAGAGATATGTATCATACTTCAAATTATATTTTCCAACCGGACATGCCAAAGGATTTTCTTCATGAACCTATTATACAACACCTGTGATCATATCTACAAGTTTCTTACAAAAATCATATGATGTTAAATAATTAACACAGTCAACATGAAATGACCCTTGCACTATGTATGCAAATATATTATACTCGTGTTCAATTTAAAAAAAAACTAAATCGTAGACACTTTTCTTTGTGATAAAACCATGTGAAAAGTAATTAATTTTAAACGATTGTATGCAACAACGGAAAGGAATTTCTTAAATTAAAGCACAGCCATTTAACTTTAAATCGGTGAACATTAAAACACCAATTTCTTTTTACAAAAGTATAAGATTACTTTATACATTGTTAGCTTATGAGTCCTTATGGGAATTTTTCATCACATCCTGTTCTAAGAAAAAGACAAACATTTCTAAATATACTTTTATTTGTGGAAATATGTCAACACATCTTATTCTATGAAACAGTTACACATTTTAAAAATAACTCTTTATCTTTTTGATATATCGCATTGCAGAAAACAATGATATAATATCGTATGAGATAGAAATCTCAGGCAAACATAATTTCTCAAAAATATGTAAGGGCTTTAACTTGTAATGTTTATCTTCGAACCTGCAATTAATGTGTCATTACAATAAGATTGAGTCTGGCATGATACTGACACAAAATAAATCAGAACAGATGTTTTTATAAATTGAAGTCTTGGATTTTGATGTCGATACTGGTTGACGATAATAGGTCGTCATATAAAAATAAAGGATAATCGTTATTCCGGTCGCAACAAATGAGAAGATAATCGTAAGTGGATAGAGTCTGATTCATATTGATACTTAAAACGGCTACCTGATAGCATACGATGAAAATGTTGTGATGAATTATTCCAGAAAAATGTCCAACATCTTATGAAATTTCTGGCTAAAGCATCGCCAGTAACTTAATTGGCGACCTTCAAATCATAAATTGATGCAGTCGAAGCTTAAAATAAAAACCAGTCATCTCCTTATTGTATGTTTATCGGGATTTCAATTTTGTCTGCAACATAATCTATTGACAACAATTCTAGTGATCGTAGTTTCCATAAATCGGGCACGAAAGAACACGAAGAATTGTAAACATTTTTTTTCAAATTCAAGTCTTTCAAGTTTCCAAGAGTTAAAAGGCTGAATATTCAAACAACCTATTTTCATAGTTCATTGTTGATGAGATTCTACGAGAATAAATTATTGAGTTGTTTGTTTTTTTCAGCTATGATTTTAAGATACATCAACAAAGATACCAGGCTTATAATTTGTTACCCGAGAGTTGCCTTTCGTCAATTTAAGACTAATCAGTGGCATTCAAATCTAATACAAAGATGAAGATCATAAAAAATCACAATTTCGAAAAGTTGTGCCTTAAACAACTGAGAAAAAGTTATATCAAGGGTTAAATCTATATATTTTGAGAAACTCCTCAACATTTTTTAAACTGTAGATTAACAGAAAAGAACACACCACTCTTAGTTCATGTCAACTCAAAGTTTTTGACAACTGGATAGGTGATTAATTCAGAAAGGAAACGTCCACCAGCAATGGCATCTACCCAGTCTCAGAAGTGTTTCTTTAAAAATGTCTTAGTATTTTGTCTGTAGGGAGTTTTGTATACCTGTCTGATCTTTAAAAGGCTATGTTAATTTTATACTTTTTTTCTAGTGTCGGTGCCATTTATAGCCTGACAAACTGTATAATTACGTTGCTGTCTTAAAAACATATTTCTTTTGAATTGATTTGGTACATGTCGACAAGCAACTTTGAAATCTTAAAGGCTTAAACACATTTGTGGACGAATCATACATAGACAACTAAAATACCAAATATCGTTTTGAGATACAAAATTCTTCTACTCTCTTCCTCTTAGAAATTACTGAGGACAGCAGAAAAGCCAGCTGTTGCAAAGGTGAATCCAAAAGGCAAATGTCGCAAAAGGGAAAAAAATAACAGCTGTAAATCGGAGTCCTTGATAGTGATTCCAAACCACTAGTGGTTCAGTGATATAGATACAATGGATAAGCGTTGATTCTTGAAAAAGAAACCATGAGCCCGCAGGGCGAATGGTTTGTTTTTCATGAATCAACGCTTATCCATTGTATCTATAACTTAAACTATTGTGATAATATCTATTCAAAATTAAAGCCTATTCTTAATTAGAAGGTATTATAAGTGAGTTTAAATAACCTGGTTATCGTGAAAAACGATGCATTACAATAAATTATATATATTACAATTAAATGGTTAAAACAATACAAATACATGTTGAACACACCACGTCTGCCCTTAAAGATTTTCATTTGTCAGGCATCTGAACATTTTTGACAAAATGAGACATATTGTTTCTTATTTCTCATAAGATTGAGAATGAAAATGGGGAATATGTCAAAGCCGGGGACAACAACTTGACAAAAAACATATATATAGCATATATTTAAAGCATATGTCCGAAATTTCTAACAAGAAGTCTTCTTCTGGGCATAGCACGATTTTCTAGCATAGGAATTTGCGAATAAACAGATGAAATCATACTATATTGATTTATAAAACAAACATGAACACCTAGAATGTAAACATTTTCATTTCAAACATGTGGAATAGCTAACAATGATCCGATTATAAACGGAGGAAATCGCTTTTATTAAACAAAATATCCACAATAACTTAAAAAAACAAGAAACAAAACCGGAAAATTAAAGAATAGAGGCAACAAAATAAAAAATACAAGGATTCGAACCTAAACCGCCAAGTCTTAACTCATTAAGCATAACCATGAAACATCGCGGCTACCAACTGATACACTACGAATGCCTATTATTGTATATATAAATGTACAATCCATGTGTGTTCGTTGTACCGATGTATATCAAATATTCATTTATATATATAAGTTAGACAATTAAATCGTAACCAATTGGTAGTCGAGAGGTTTCGTTGATATGATGATGTTAGTGACAAACAGGAGAATTCATGGACGGGTTCGATTCCCAGTGCAGGCATACAGAAATTACAAAAATTAAAGGTAAGTTTTTAAAATAATTCCATCTAACGTATGCGTCTTGTACTTTAGCTAGGGTTGAGATCTCACAGACATGTTTGACCCCGCCGTATTTTTGCGCCTGTCCCAAGTCGGGAGCCTCTGGCCTTTGTTGGTCTTGAATTATTTTAATTTTGGTTTCTTGTGTACAATTTGGAAATTAGTATGGCGTTCATTATCACTTGACTAGTATATATTTGTTTAGGGGCCAGCTGAAGGACGCCTCCGGGTGCGGGAATTTCTCGCTACATTGAAGACCTGTTGGTGACCCTCTGCTGTTGTTTTTTATTTGGTCGGGTTGTTGTCTCTTTGACACATTCCCCTTTTCCATTCTCAATTTTATTATTAGATCTTTGTTTCGTACGGCAAGATTTCATAATTGAAAAACTATAGCTCTGAAAATGCGACAGCCCAGTAGTCAACACTTCGGTATTGACATGAATATTAATAATGTGGTCATTTTTATAAATTTGCTTTTCACAAAACTTTGAATTTTTCGAAAAACTAAAGATTTTGTTATCCCAGGCATAGATTACCTTAGCCGTATTTAACACAATTTTTTGGAATTTTTGATCCTCAATACTCTTTAACTTTATTCTTTTTTGGCTTTATAAATATTTTGACATGAGCGTCACTGATGAGTCTTGTGTAAACAAAACACGCGTACTAAATTATAATCCCGGTACCTTTGATAACTATTTGCCTTAACATTTTACACTTATGTTTGTTTTTATCTCCCTTTGGCCATTATACTTGTAAATTTAAAAAAAACGAATATTTCGATGTTCGTTATACACCTAAACTTGGTCATTGTCAAATTGTGTTTGTCTCCCTTTCTCCATTTAGTTTAAATCTATTTGAAAAGTAGCTAATTCAACGAAAGAGAGAATTTAACTTATATTTGAACATACTCAACTATTCTTTTTATACGAGAATATAGTACGGTAACTCATCACCTATGCAAAACCATGGTAATTGTGGGCTCCCTGTTGAGTAAGCTTCCTATAGAAATGCTCCTGTTTAGTTATATTAAACCCGTCGTGCAGGAACGGGTATTCATGTGCGAGTGTTGTTATACTGCGTGTAACACCCGGTTCGCCAGCACCTTGGAGTACCCTACCTAAGATCGTCTGATAAACGGCAAATAAATTTTACATATTTGGGTATGGTTCAATTGCGTACAAATCCGGCACTTCAAATATCAAACAATAAGACAATACACTTGCACCACCAATAAACGCCCGATATATATTTGCGTCAAAATTGAAATCGTATACGCTACACTTAAATTTATTGGTGTCATTTGCACCAATAAAACAATAAATACAATTGCACATTTTTTTCTGTTATTGATTCTCACTTATATGTACATGTAGCTATTAAAGTATTTCAGAAAGTAGCTTAGTTGCATTTCTTTTGCACATTGCAAAAGCCTAACACAGAACGACTAAACTATAGGTTTTATTTCCATCAAAATCTCCATTTGTATGCATAATATATCAGAATTATTATTGCGATACTCACCCAGTTGCAATTATGTTAACATGTTAAAATGTATAACATTCAACTTTTCAAATATCCCATAAACGTCGACTGCGATTGCGTCTTTGTTGCCAATCACTCGACCGTCAACAGCTGAATTGGTGACAGACGGCATCCAATGGAATAAGATTGTCATTTCATGCCAAATTGCTTTATATTACATATAATTACCTCTACTAAATCAATCATTTAATTCTTGTCTTTAATTCTGAGGATGTATTTTTTACGTTTTGAAAACTGACTTGATGTTATATGAGATGTTTGATAGTTTTTTGTAGGATTTTTAATTTGTGACCAATTGATGATAGAACGGATATTTTTGGAGTGTGCTTCCGTTCGTTCGTTTGTTTCGTTTGGAATATGTTGTAAAATTTGGGTAACCGATTAAAGTGGTTCACTGAACACGGAAATGTGATAATTTGAGATTGCCATGTGTCTTATGTTTGATATATACACGTCTTTACAAATTGAGAATGGACATGTGGAATGTGTAAAAATTACCACTACCCGACACGGTGCGTACTAGTTTAATGAAAAAGATCGTTACACTGAACGACAAACATATAAATGAACCAAAATTTATAAAAAAACCATACAAGACTAACAAAGTTCAGAGGCGCCTGATTTTGGACAGGTGCAAATATGCGACGGGGTTAAATATGTTTTGTGAGATCTCAAGCCTTCTCTATATCTCTAGTCAATGTAGAACAAACCAACACACAGTAATACGCACAGTTTAGACGAAGTCCGAGTTCACAAATGGTAACTTGACAAACTTATCAAAATGACAATGACACATATATTTACAAGGGACTTCTAGCAGTTACTGACATACCAGCTCCAGACCTCGATTAAACTTATCGCAAGATTATGTCTTTATCAAATGAATGCAATTTATATTTTTCAATTCTTAAAACAAAACTAACAATGTTCCCTGTGAACGCTATATCTCGCTGGAATCATCACTATTCTACGTTCATTGAACCTAAACGCATTGAATAATACCGACTTTCTTATACTATTAAAAGAGTTCACATGGAATTGGAATCTGTTCTATGCGATCAGTTCCTTGATACAACTTCATAATAATAAATCTAAAAGTTGGTATGGGTGTCTTTTGCCATCTTGGATTGTAAAAAACATAGAACCTTAGGTCCAGATTTTCTATCAAGTTAGAAAAGTTTGATGCTGGAATGCAGATATTCAATTTAAATTTTCATTTTAAAGAACCAATTTATACGAATAAAACTTATAAATACATGTATAAACATTTTTACAAGTTGAAGTGTACATTATGTTTGGTCGTTTAAAAAAAATTATCTAAATTTGAGTTTTTAAGGAGAGGTTACTAAAAACAGTGCATTTTTTGAAGGTATCTACATGAAATTTGTCTGTTTTGTATTTTAGCCGGGAAAAACGTACAGTGACCCTACCTGTGCTTTGATCAAAGCTATAGTTTCCTAATTTATTTTACAATTCTTTCATTTTGTTTAGTTTCTAATCACAAAAGGGTGTATTTTCCTGTATATTCCATTCAAAATGTGTCATTTTTTCAGGACCTGCGCGGTGACCTATCATTTTTATTATATTTTTGAACATATATAAATAGATACTACGTTTTGGCAAAGTATGAACAAATTCTATAATTTTTATTTTAGACTCCAATACCACCTTAACCAACCAAAGGTAAAAGCCTGA
This sequence comes from Mytilus galloprovincialis, assembly GCF_965363235.1. Lineage (NCBI taxonomy): Eukaryota > Metazoa > Mollusca > Bivalvia > Mytilida > Mytilidae > Mytilus > Mytilus galloprovincialis. The sequence continues at coordinate 78,050,520 of NC_134844.1, forward strand.
TTTGCTACGGACTTGCATACAAACTGTCAGAAAGATTGATCGCATAAAAATGAAATATCACGGCCCTTTCTCAGAGGCGATTCATGATAACTATTGATAAATATCAACAAATATGTGCAACGAGCTCGATTGAAGTGTTGTATTCAGACGCACGGTATCGTCATTTGATAAATATCTGAGATAAAAAATGTAGGAAGATGATTCTGAATTATTATTTCTAACTGGATATGATGTAGAATATGTTGGTATTAAATGCAAGAACATAACGTCTGTTGAGAATTAATAGCATTATGATTTTCTTGATAGAGGGTTATTGCTCACAAGGAAGCTATTAAACCAAGAGTTCCAAATGGTGAAGTTGAAATCATCCCTTCGTAAATTTTACGGACGCCATCACGAGTTGGTTGACCGTTATGGAATAACCGTTTCACAAATGATATCGGATATGTTCCTTACGTCGTAACTACAATCCCCTTCCCTTTCATGAATGTAACCTACCGACTTAGACTATTTACCGGATTTGTAATCACATAAGCAACACGACGGGTGCCACATGTGGAGCATGATCTGCTCACCCTTCCGGAGCACCTGATATCACCCCTAGTTTTTGGTGGGGTTTGTGTTGTTTATTCTTTAGTTTTCAATGTTGTGTCATGTGTACTATTGTTTTTCTGTTTGTCTTTTTCATTTTTAGCCATGGCGTTGTCAGTTTGTTTTAGATTTATGAGTTTGACTGTCCCTTTGGTATATTTCGTCCCTCTTTTATAGAGGTTTCTTACTCTACAGAAATCTATTTCAACCTGTTATTTCCTCAAATAAAATGTAATCTGCGTCAAAGTTGTTTTACAGTCCGCTAGTATGTGCATTTAAGTCTGCCACAGTCATTTTGATCTAAAAGCATATGGAAAGTCAGCTTTCAGTCATTTTCAGACTTATCAATCGTGATAAACTCAGTACTGTTAAGCAATTTGGTTGTAGTTGATTCAGTCCTGTCCATTACGTTTTTAGACAATTCAGTATCATGTTGGTGTGTTGGGGTGAATAACAAGTACTAAACATTCTGGATATAGACTGAACAGATATAAATTGACTGCAAGCTTAAGCTAATTCGCCGTTTCAGAATCTAATGCATCCTTGGTAATATATTAAAAAGTGTACCCCAAAACGTCCTGATTGGTTAAAAATGTCATTACAATGGCAATTCAACCAATGGCGTGACGTTATTCTCATTTTGGGGTACGAACAATGAAATTAGGTCCGTGTAACACTTATCAATTCAAAGTTGTAAAAAGTTTTCAAACTTTAGATTTTTGGAAATTTGATCAAAGTTGCAAAATATCAAAACTCTCAATTGTGAAAAAGTATGATGTTTTAACCAAATAATTAAAATATTAAATTTCTAAATATCGTTTTTTAATTATAAAGTTTAGAAATTTAATCAAATTTTAAGCATATTAAACCATAGGTGCAACTTTGATTATTTCATTTTTTAGAAGTTTGATTTTTTTAAATTTTGAATAAAATATCAAAAATAGAAGAGGGGCGAAAAGAGGGGTACCCGTAAAAACGACTCTGATTATAATCATTCTTAGTTGGGAATAAATAGCACGAAATATATCAAATCAATTTTAATTACAAAATAGATAATTAAAAAAAGAAGTCGTTTTTTTATAAAGCATATTAGACATCGAATAGAAATTTTGCGGTTGTGCATCTAATAACAAAAAATTCAACCTATTTAAACCGGCTTCGTTTTTATGTTGTACTGTTATACCACTATCCCATGTTAGGGGAGGGTTGGAACCACGCTAACATGTTTAACCCGCCACATTTTGTATGTATCTGCCTGTCCCGAGTCAGGAGCCTGTAATCCAGTGGTTGTCGTTTGTTTATGTGTTACATATTTGTTTTTTTCTTTCATTTTTTTACATAAATAAGGCCGTTAGTTTTCTCGTTTGAATTGTTTTACATTGTCTTATCGGGGCCTTTTTGTAACTGACTATGCGGTATCGGCTTTGCTCATTGTTGAAGGCGTACGGTGACCTATAGTTGTTAATGTCTGTGTCATTTTGGTCTTTTGTGGATAGTTGTCTCATTGGCAATCATACCACATCTTTTTTATATTAAAAAAAGTTGATTTAAATCTGTAATATAAGGTTTGAGATAAATAATTCAGAGCTATTTGGTGTCCCCAGTGCCAAACATTTAGAAGTAACAGTGAATACTGACCAACTCGCAGTATGCCAAATAGTATTATTCGCCTTTTTGACGTCCCTGATGAAAGTAGATCCAGAAAAAGCGCTTCGGTCGCATGCACCTTAACACGTTTTGTTTTCTTTTTTTATCAAATGCATTGCCTTTTATGATTGATTTCAGTTCCAAGTAATAATACTGAAGGAATACTAAATTTATGGTGTCGCAATGAACGTTGTGCTAGGCGTGCTTCAGCTGGTCCCTAGACAAATAAGTGCACTGGTTCGGTGATGGTTCAGTGATAATAGACGTCCTACTAAACTCCGAAATATAACAATGAACTAAAATCATACAAGACTAAAAAGGCCAGAGGCTACTGAATTGGGACAGGTGCACAAATGCGGTGGGGTTAAACATGTTTTGTTTAGATCATATTCCTACCCCTCTACATCTAACCAATGTAGAATAAACATACACACGGTAAAACGCACTTTAAAAGAACATGAAACAGAAGAAACTAATCAAAATGATAATAAATTAACAAAGAAATACTTTATATAAAGCTAACAGTTACTGACATAAACAAGCTCCAGACCTCAATTAAGCTGATTAAACGATTACGTTTTCAACTTATGAATCCCTCCCTGTTGTATTTATTGCTAGTTTGTTCCTGAACATTTATGAAATATTTGTCACTGGCAACCAAAAACCGATAATTTAGAATAGGTTGTTTACATACAAATTACAAAGAATGTTTCGGTTGTTATATTTACTTGGTTTTTAAATATCCAGTTTTCAGCGTTCCATAGGTGTATGCTTTACTTAAAATTCTGCGTTTTACATTGTACAGGTTTTTCGAGAGCAACATTGGTGTATGACCAAAAATGGAAAATTCCATCATGCAGCCGACAGCATGGCACTCTTTTTACATGCCCATTCTGACTGGACATACCTGTGTTCTTTTACTTTGCTCAAAGTTGATTGCTGTACGATAACTTAAAAATTGCACAAATAACCGGAACAATAATATCCCTAATCCCAAAAAAATCCTTTTTCCTTTTATTTGCTTTTTAATAGTGGTTGATTTAGGGACCCTAATGGAGCTACGTACAATGTATATGATAAATGCATATACTTTTTACAATCAAGCATCAGCAAACGCTGTCTAAGGGAAAAACCATTTAACTTCAAAAATGAGGATAAGGTTGTTATGTCGAAGTGAGAAAAAAAAAAGAATTTCGCGCTAAGCGCTAACAATTTTTTTTAAAGTTATTCATCGCTATTATTCAAATGATTTAGTTCAAAATTAAAGACTATCAGGCATGGGGAAAATCTGGATTCAGAATATTTTTTGTCCTCTGCTTAAACAGAATATTTTTTTCTCATAATATTTGGGATCAGAATATTTTTATGTACCATTATTGAAGCCCCTCGTGAAAGTATTCAAGTGAAAAAGTGTCACCTTAGTGACAATATTTGTATATCAGATTCCGAATAAGATTACTATTTATAGCTGATGTAACCTTTAAAAAATAATTTTCAAAATGCTGACACCTACAAATGGAAAGATTGGCGCTTAATGTACAGTGGCAACTATTATATAAGTCTTTTGTAGACGAAACGCGCGTCTGACGCAAATACAAGATTTACATTCTGTTATCTATCTATGATGAGTTTATGTAGATACCTTATAACAATATCCTGGCTCCAAGCTACTAATATTTGATCTTACTCTTAATCTCAGCGTAAAACAGATATAAAAAACCTCCCACATTCCAGACTAGCACAACGTACATTGCGACACCATGAATTCAGTGTTCCTACCGTTCCAACACTAAGAACTAAAATCATTGATACAAGGCAATATATGATCGTCATGCAATCGATAAAAAACCATTAAGAGCGCTGTTCTGGATCTTACTTCTCCTGAAACGTTCAAAGCTGGATATTTAAGACCAACAATTTATAAAGAACAGAAAGAGTTGATAAAAACGTTAAAGATGAGATTGTTTAAAATGTACATGGAAGGATATATTAATCTGCCAACATGATTGCAGAAGTAAGAAGTAGTAGAGCACAACAGAAAAAATGATATATTACAAAGTGTATTGAGCCATTTTATTGATTAAAGTTCAGTAGAAATTATATAAATACATACTCAACCTAACCATACCGTTTGAATGTTTGTCCCTAATATTGTATTAACTATGTATTTACATTCAGGTATCGCAGATCAAATTTATTCGTTCGTAGTGTGTTAATTTACGTTTTTTGATTGAGTTAAGCCTTCCAATTGATATTCTATTGTGTTTTTCTATGTTGTGATGTTATATTATTGTTTCAGAAAAATGGGACAAAGTTTGGTACCATTAAAACGTTTAAGGAAGTTTGCTCCTCTATTTTTAAAATATTTGCCAGATTTTCGGAATCCTCTTGTTTTATCCATGTATTAACGTTACAAAATTTTGCTCACTAACCCCTACTTTTCTTTTTAAATTTTTATTACATATTGTTTAAAACGCCATATTTCAAAATCTTATGAAATCCTTGTTATTCTTTTCAGTCTTTTAAACAAAAAAGGTGCCAATGTTCAGAGAATGAAAAGTCTAGAGAGAATTATTTCCCGCCAAATTTTCAATGGCTAATATCTCGAAAGCAAGTAAACGGACCCTCCATTTTTTTCTGCTTTTTTAGTTTCTTTATTTATATACTATCAATTTATAACAGTCTTTCAAAAAGCTTGTTATTTTTAAACAGAGTAGCAAACATCCTTAATCCCGTTTGCACCTGTCCTGAGTCAGGAATCTGATGTACAGTAATTGTCGTTCGTTTATGTTAATTATACGTGTTTCTCGTTTCTTGATTTTTATATAGACTAGACCGTTGGTTGTCCAGTTTAAATGGTTTTACACTAGTAATTTTGGGGCCCTTTATAGCTTACTGTCAATGTGAGCCAAAGCTCCGTGTTGAAGGCCGTACATTGACCTATAATGGTTTTCTTTTATAAATTGCTATTTGGATGGAGAGTTGTCTCATTGGCATTCACACCGCAACTTCCTATATCCATTTGACCTACTGCGAGTTGATCAGTTTTTAGCTCACCTGGCCCGAAGGGCCAAGTGAGCTTTTCTCATCACTTGGCGTCCGGCGTCCGTCGTCCGTCGTCGTCCGTCGTCCGTCGTCCGTCGTCCGTCGTCGTCGTCCGTCGTCGTTAACTTTTACAAAAATCTTCTCCTCTGAAACTACTGGGCCAAATCAAACCAAACTTGGCCACAATCATCATTGGGGTATCTAGTTTAAAAAATGTGTGGCGTGACCCGGTCAACCAACCAAGATGGCCGCCACGGCTAAAAATAGAACATAGGGGTAAAATGCAGTTTTTGGCTTATAACTCAAAAACCAAAGCATTTAGAGCAAATCTGACATGGGGTAAAAATGTTTATCAGGTCAAGATCTATCTGCCCTGAAATTTTCAGATGAATCATTCAATCGGTTGTTGGGTTGTTGCCCCTGAATTGGTAATTTTGAGGAAATTTTGCTGTTTTTGGTTATTATCTTGAATATTATTATAGATAGAGATAAACTGTAAACAGCAATAATGTTCAGCAAAGTAAGATCTACAAATAAGTCAACATGACCAAAATGGTCAGTTGACCCGTTTAGGAGTTATTGCCCTTTATAGTCAATTTTTAACCATTTTTCGTTAATTAAAGTAATCTTTTACAAAAATCTTCTCCTCTGAAACTACTGGGCCAAATTAATCCAAACTTGGCCACAATCATCTTTGGGGTATCTATTTAAAAAAATGTGTGGCGTGACCTGGTCAACCAACCAAGATGGCCGCCACGGCTAAAAATAGAACAAAGGGGTAAAATGCAGTTTTTGGCTTATAACTCAAAAACCAAAGCATTTTGAGCAAATCTGATGAAATAAAAATGTTTATCAGGTCAAGATCTATCTGCCCTGAAATTTTCAGATGAATCAGTCAATCGGTTGTTGGGTTGCTGCCCCTGAATTGGTAATTTTGAGGAAATTTTGCTGTTTTTGGTTATTATCTTGAATATTATTATAGATAGAGATAAACTGTAAACAGCAATAATGTTCAGCAAAGTAAGATCTACAAATAAGTCAACATGACCAAAATGGTCAGTTGACCCGTTTAGGAGTTATTGCCCTTTATAGTCAATTTTAACCATTTTTCATAAATTAAATTAATCTTTTACAAAAATCTTCTCCTCTGAAACTACTGGGCCAAATTAATCCAAACTTGGCCACAATCATCTTTGGGGTATCTAGTTTAAAAAATGTGTGGCGTGACTTGGTCAACCAACCAAGATGGCCGCCACCGCTAAAAATAGAACATAGGGGTAAAATGCAGTTTTTGGCTTATAACTCAAAAACCAAAGCATTTTGAGGAAATCTGACATGGGATAAAAATGTTTATCAGGTCAAGATCTATCTGCCCTGAAATTTTCAGATGAATCGGTCAATCGGTTGTTGGGTTGCTGCCCCTGAATTGGTAATTTTGAGGAAATTTTGCTGTTTTTGGTTATTATCTTGAATATTATTATATATAGAGATAAATTGTAAACAGCAATAATGTTCAGCAAAGTAAGATCTACAAATAAGTCAACATGACCAAAATGGTCAGTTGACCCCTTTAGGAGTTATTGCCCTTTATAGTCAATCTTTAACCATTTTTCATAAATCTAAGTAATCTTTTACAAAATCTCCACTGAAACTACTAGGCCACAATCATCTTTGGGGTATCTAGTTTGAAAAATGTGTCCGATGACCTGGCCATTCAACCAAGATGGCCGCCACGGCTAAAAATAGAACAAAGGGGTAAAATGCAGTTTTTGGCTTATAACTCAAAAACCAAAGCATTTTGAGCAAATCTGATGAAATAAAAATGTTTATCAGGTCAAGATCTATCTGCCCTGAAATTTTCAGATGAATCAGTCAATCGGTTGTTGGGTTGCTGCCCCTGAATTGGTAATTTTGAGGAAATTTTGCTGTTTTTGGTTATTATCTTGAATATTATTATAGATAGAGATAAACTGTAAACAGCAATAATGTTCAGCAAAGTAAGATCTACAAATAAGTCAACATGACCAAAATGGTCAGTTGACCCGTTTAGGAGTTATTGCCCTTTATAGTCAATTTTAACCATTTTTCATAAATTAAATTAATCTTTTACAAAAATCTTCTCCTCTGAAACTACTGGGCCAAATTAATCCAAACTTGGCCACAATCATCTTTGGGGTATCTAGTTTAAAAAATGTGTGGCGTGACTTGGTCAACCAACCAAGATGGCCGCCACCGCTAAAAATAGAACATAGGGGTAAAATGCAGTTTTTGGCTTATAACTCAAAAACCAAAGCATTTTGAGGAAATCTGACATGGGATAAAAATGTTTATCAGGTCAAGATCTATCTGCCCTGAAATTTTCAGATGAATCGGTCAATCGGTTGTTGGGTTGCTGCCCCTGAATTGGTAATTTTGAGGAAATTTTGCTGTTTTTGGTTATTATCTTGAATATTATTATATATAGAGATAAATTGTAAACAGCAATAATGTTCAGCAAAGTAAGATCTACAAATAAGTCAACATGACCAAAATGGTCAGTTGACCCCTTTAGGAGTTATTGCCCTTTATAGTCAATCTTTAACCATTTTTCATAAATCTAAGTAATCTTTTACAAAATCTCCACTGAAACTACTAGGCCACAATCATCTTTGGGGTATCTAGTTTGAAAAATGTGTCCGATGACCTGGCCATTCAACCAAGATGGCCGCCACGGCTAAAAATAGAACATAGGGGTAAAATGCAGTTTTTGGCTTATAACTATGAATTCAAAGCATCTAGAGCAAATCTGACAAGAAGTTAAATTGTTAATCAAGTCAATATCTATCTGCCCTGAATTTTTCAGATGAATTGGACAACTGGTTGTTGGGTTGCTGCCCTCCAATTGGTAATTTTTAAAGAAATTTTGCTGTTTTTGGTTATCTTGAATACTATTATAGATAGCGATAAACTGTAAACAGCAATAATGTTCAGCAAAGTAAGATCTACAAATAAGTCAACATGACCTAAATGGTCAATTGACCCCTTAAGGAGTTATTGCCCTTTATAGTCAATTTTTAACAATTTTCATTAATTTGGTAAATATATGTAAATTTTTACCAAATATAGTTCTCTGTTACTAATGGGCAAAGTTCATTATAGATATAATTGTAAGAAGCAAAATCGTTCAGTAAAGTAAGAACTTCAAACACATCACCATCACCAAAATACAATTTTGTCATGAATCCATTTGTGTCCTTTGTTTAATATGCACATAGACCAAGGTGAGCGACACAGGCTCTTTAGAGCCTCTAGTTACTGTTACCCCTAAAATATTGGTGCAGGGAAAACCAGCAAGTAAATTAAAAAGTCCTTTTTATATTATTAGAACCGTGCGTCTTGTTTTAAAATGAATTTTCTTCTTTTGAGAAATATTTATTTTGTCATGCAATTTAAACCGCTTACAACTGTCTGCCTGTGGTTTTATTTTTGTAACATTAACATTTAAGTATCACGATTCAGTACGTTTTTATTTCATTTTGTTTCGTTTCGTTCAGCTTTTATTTCGTTTCACAGTTTACAGACACCCCTCTTTTTGCCCCTTTTCTATTTCTGATATCTTAATCAAAAATTTAAAATATCAAACTTTCAAAAAGTGAAATAATCAAAATTGCACCTTAGGTTTAGTAAATTTCTAAACTATCAAATTCAAAACGATATTTAGAATTTTAATATTTTAAATATTTGGGTAAAATTTCAAAATTTCAATACTTTTACACAATTTTGAAATTTGATATTTTATAACTTTGATAAAAATTCCAAAAATCTAAAATTTGAATACTTTTTAAAACTTTGAATTGATAAGTGTTACACGGACCAAATTACCCATGATGCTTTAGAGATTCTGAAACGGCCAAGTGTCTAAACGGTACTAAATGTATCGCAGTGGTTTAGTCACAGAAGAGACCAAAAGACTGAACATGACATAAAAAAAAAAATTTCAGCTATTTTTTAAAAGAACTACACATGTGTAGCGCTGTTTAGAAGAAAATGGCATTTTCAGATAAAAATTTGTTTACTAGTGGTCATTTGGATCTTAAAAGAAAACGCATAAAAATACTACCTTCAGTTGATGTCTCAAGAATGGTTGTATGTTACTCACTTTTGACCTTTGCGTTTACATTCCATGTGAAAGAATTATTTGTGATTTATGTAATATTTATTTATTTACGCAGTGTATCTTTTCAAGATCCAGTATAATAGCTGAATATTATATGACTACAACTAATACAAGGTATTTGCAATACTATTTATGTCCTACGTACTCTGTTGGTCAACACAGACAATTTGGGAATGAACCCCTCTTTTTCTAAATGTTTATGTACAAATTCTGTAACTTTTTCACCTTTTTAATGTGTTCCTGCTCTGATATATGGTATTGCATTAGCAAATCTTTATAAATTGTTACCATTATCATCTATTTCCACAAGGCATGAAAGATACACAAATCTGCTAACGTCTGTTACATCCTATGCATCATATTTTCAATTAATGGTACAAATAAGGACACCTGCATTCATTCAAATAGACGTGCCTTTCCGTTTCTGTTTGTTGTTTTTATCTACAAGCCCTCTGTTTGGCTTTAAACGTTCGTAATGAAAGTAAATCCAGAAAAGCGCTTCGGACGCATGAAATTATTTGACGTGTTGTTTTCAAATTTTTACATCACTGGGTGGATACCAAAAGTTATCAAAGGTACCAGGATTATAATCTAATTTAAGGAAGTTCGCTGCTCAGTTTCAAAATAAATAGCTTTCCATAACACTAGAATATATTGATAGGGGATTAATAGAGGAAGCAAAAAAGCAAAAAAAAAACATAGGGGTCAATGTGCTTGTTTTCGAGATATAACCCATTGGAATTTTGGCGGGAAAATGTTCTCTCTTGATTTTCCATAGCTTTAACATTGACCAGTTAAAGTTTTCAAAAACTATCAAAAATAAATAAGATTTTATAAGACTTTTATAAATGACTTATAATTATATATGTACAAGATTTATAAAAGGAAAAATGGGGTCCATAGGCGAAAATTTTTAAGGCATTCAAATGGATAAAACCAGAGGATTTCGAAAATCTGACAAAAAATTCCAAAACATGACAAGCAAACATCCTTATCAAACCTTTCTATATGTCCGTTAATACATTTTGCAATTATAAAGAAACTAAGGTTTCAACTACCTCAGGCAAAGATGACCTTAGATGAATTGACTATTTTTGTTAGGTGTTTTTGTGTAATAGATCTAACAGACTTCAATTGTTACGGTTTTTATACAGCCCTCGGATTTCAAATGTTTGGCTTTGAGAGTTCCTGATGAAGGTAAATCCAGAAAAACGCTCCGGAAGCATGAAATTATTTAACGTGTTATTCAATTTTTTTACATCACTGGGTCGATACCATAAGCATATTTTGTTAATAGTGAACAAAAGGGTAAAACATGGTACACAGAGGAACAAGTGATCAGTATGCTGGAGTTTCATATTGACAACATATTTGTTGAATTTGGAGGTAGACTTTTTCAACAAATTATCGGCATTCCTATGGGAACGAACTGTGTGCCTCTCCTTGCCGACCTCTTCTTATTTTCATATACATCGGAATTCCTTCAGACACTTGTCAAAAACAAGAAGATCAAAGAAGCCAGGTTATTTAATTTCATTTTCAGATATATTGATGATGTTCTTTCCATTAACAGTTTGAACTTTTCTGATTAGGTTCCATTAATATATCTGTAGGACTCGGAGGTGCGATGGGGGCGCTGAAGTGCGATGGTCACGCTGAAGTGCGTTGGTTTAGCCAAAGTGCGATGGTCCCTTCGCTGAAGTGCGATGGTTTTGCATGAAGTTTGGATATTGTGACGTTTTAAAATACAAAGTTATTAAACTAAATGGATTCACAGGCAGGAGAAACAGATTTGTAGATGAAGTTTCCATACGTACAAAGGAAAGAACAGAATGAAACTAATGATTCAAGTCCCGAACACAGATTTTAGCATTAGAGGTAGAGGTTACGAAAATATATAAAATAAAGTCAGACAGCAAACTATGGTGAACAAGGCGGGTTACAGATGATTTTGGTCTGCAGATGGGCTAACAAGTGTTCGGAAGCATGTATAATGTATGCCGCAAACGTTTTGTACGACAAATGAAATATCTTGATCTTAATCATTAAGTTTTACGTCTTTTTAACAGTTTAAGTATACATTGCATGATGTTGTGTGGACAACTTAATAATATATTTTTTTAATTATTAACAATGTTTTCGTTATATCAAGTGGCGATATTTTTGTTTTATTCATGAGATGAATCCTGCTTTGTAAGAAAACACGCAATCTTAGTAATTTTATTGCGTTTACAGTATTAATCTTCTGCAATGGGTTAGGCCAAAATAAACCCGAATGGTCTCAACTAGGTTTACTTCTCAATTTCTGCTGCTCATCGGAGAAGCAGCTAATTCTCAAACTTTTGACAGAACAAGTGTCATGTCTCACTATGAGTCAAGCATATATGTACTTGGTGGTTTTTTGTGGAGCCTGCAACTTTTGTTGCAGAAAGCTCGACATAGGGATAGTGATCCGGGGGCGGCGGCGGCGGCTACGGCGGCGGCGTTAGCTAACTTCTTAAAAGGTTTATATTTTAGAAGGTGAAAGACCTGGATGCTTCATACTTTGTATATAGATGCCTCATGCTACGAAGAATCCGTCAGTCACATGTCCAATGTCCTTGACCTCATTTTCATGGTTCAGTGACTACTTGAAAAAAAAGTTCAGATTTTTTTGTAATGTTAAATTCTCTCTTGTTATAAGTAATTGGATAACTATATTTGGTATGTGCGTACCTTGCAAGGTCTTCATGCCCATCAGACAGTTTTCACTTGACCTCGACCTCATTTCATGGATCAGTGAACAAGGTTAAGTTTTGGTGGTCAAGTCCATATCTCAGAACTATAAGCAATAGGGCTAGTATATTTGGTGTATGGAAGGACTGGAAGGTGTACATGTCAAACTTGCAGGTGTCATCTGACCTTGACCTCATTTTCATGGTTCAGTGGTTATAGTTTAGTTGATGTGTTTTGGTCTGTTTTTCTCATACTTTATGCAATAGGTCTACTATATTTGTTGTATGGAATGATTGTAAGGTGTACATGTCTAGCGGGCAGATGTCATCTGACCTTGACCTCATTTTCATGATTCAGTGGTCAAAGTTAAGTTTTTAAGTTTTGGTCTTTTCATCTAATATTATATGCCAAAGGTCAGCTATATTTGGTGTATGGAAATATGTCAGTCCCGCAGGTTTATTCTTATTCACTATTTAACGTTTTTATACTGATATTTTCATTTTATTTATTTTTAAATGCGAACGCCCCCGAGGTCAAATGTTATACTAATACTGTTTTGTGCCGGCTAAGCGAATAATTAGAATAATTAGCAAATTAACAATTAAAGTCTTAGGTTGCCCTGATAGACTAGAAATAAAACCCGATCTGCCAGATGCGAGGCGAGCACGATAACCACTACACCGCCACATTAAATGGAGTTTTAACTTCAGACCATCGCATTTAGCTAGTATACACAACGTCACAGTTGGATTATCGTACTTCAGCGTACCCACCAACGCACTTCAGCGTATCTAACAACAAATAAGCGTCACAATGTCACCATCGCACGTCAGCGTGTTAACCTACGCACTTCAGCGTGGACCATCGCACTTCAGCGTGGACCATCGCACTTCAGCGTGACCATCGCGGTTCGGAGTACCATCGCGGTTCAGAGTCCTACATATCCACCAGAACTAGAAATTAAAGAGAACAGACACGGCTTCCTTCGCCTCATTTTTAGACTTATACGTCGAATTTGACATACACAGTCATCTCAGTACCAGTATCTATGACAAACGAGACGATTTGAATTTTGAAATTATCAATTTCAGACACTGGGGTATGTCAAAGAACGTCTCGTCCTTTTTCTAAAAAAGTTCATCGGAAGGTACCAATAACTTGTTGATAAATATTCCGTATCAACTTCACAAATAGTACACGATGGTCTTGGAAGTATAGATTTTACGTACTGACGTTGTTTATCATCTTAATAACGTGTTATAGTATTCTTTTATTTGTCTTTATTAATATTACTTTTACTGTTAAGTCTGGTTTTTTTAGATATCCATTTGACGTGACTCTGTGCTTATGTATCCCGTCATACTTTGAACGACAACATTATTTTATTTATTACTATTACTTTTACTGTTTAGTCTGTTTTTGTGATATACATTTGACGTGACTCTGTACTTATAAATCCCGTCATACTTTGAACCACACAATTATTTTTTTTATTATTATTACATTTACTGTTAAGTCTGTTTTTTTTTTTGTGATATCTCTTTTACGTGACTCTGTATTGATGTATCCCGTCATACTTTGACCGACAAAATTATTATATGTCTACCTTTCAAACGCGCAATTTTACACCAGTTCTTAAAACCTTCAATCCTTTATGGGTGGATTTAACATAGATAAATAAAATCGCATAATATAAGCAAAATGAGGATGTTAAATTTGATGTGTGCCTTTTTGTGCTTCGTCGTTACATTTGTTGTTTTTATAGTGATTAAGATAAAACACAAGGTTGACTGTTGTACCCCTATTTTTTTTACATTTTTACCTATTGTTTCTCTTTGTTATTTTCACGCATCGTTGACAATATAATGGAATTTGATGCGACTGTCATACAAGTGAGAGTTTTAGTTAGCAATAAAACCAGGTTCAATCCACCATTTTCTACATACAAAATTGACTGTACCAAGTCAGGAATATGACAGTTGTTATCCGTTCGTCTGATGTGTTTGAACTTTTGATTTTGCCATTTGATTGGGGACCGTCCTTTTTGAATTTTCCTCGGAGTTCAATATTTTTTGTGATTTTACTTTTTTCAAAACCTCTGCTGGTGGACTATCAGTCAAACGAGGATATCATCAGCTCAGTAGTCAGTACTTCGGTACTGACATGATTTATAACAAACCTTTCTAAATTGTTCATTAATAAATTTTGAAATTATCAAGAAACTAAGGTTTCAACTCCCTGAGGCAAAGTTGATCTTAGATGAATTTGGCTTTTTATTTAAGTGTTTTTTGTCATTTTGCTCTTCAACTGTTTCGGTACTTATACATCCCTCGGATTTCAAATGTTTGGCTTCGAGCGTTCCTGATGAAGATAAATCCAGGAAAGTGCGTCGGACGCATGAAAATATTTGATGTGTTGTTTTCAATTTTTTACATCACTGGGTCGATACCTCTGCTGGTGGACTGTCAGTCCAACGAAGGTTTCACCAGCTCAGTAGTCAGTACTTCGGTATTGACATAATAAACAAACCTATCTAAATTGTTTGTTTAGAATTTTTGAAATTATAAAGACTCTACGATTTCAACTCCCTCACTCAAAATTGACCTCATATGAATTTGGCCATTTTTTGTGTGTTTTTTTCATATAACTCTAACAGACGTCAACTGTTTCGGTACTTATACATCCTTCGGATTTCAAATGTTTGGCTTTGAGCGTTCCTGGTGAATGTTAATCCAGAAAGCGCTTTGGACGCATGGAATTATTTGACGTATTGTTTTCAATTCACAGATTACAAATGATATGTTACACTTTTGAACTCAATTTCTTAATTGTATCATCTTAACTTTCGATTTGAAATCACAACCATCGCATTTTGGATAGTTCGGTTAGCTTATTGAACTTTTGGTTTGTGTTGTCTTTAAACAATTAACGATAATCTTATAGGATTTGGGTTTTCTTGTTTTTGATCTATTTGTGGATGTTGATGCCTGGCTTGTATCGGTTTCCCTTATTCATTTGTTTTTTTCTGGGGAGAGGGGGAGGAGTTAATGTATTGACTGGTTTTATTTCTGTTTAAAAACAATCATCATTCAGCAAGTTGATCTGTGATTGATTTTGTAACCTGTCTCCAATACCTTTTACAAGTCAGGAATATGCCAGTTGTCCATTTGTTTGATGTGTTTCATCATTTGATTTTGCCATTTGATTAGGGACTTTCAGCTTTGATTTTTCCTCGGAGTTCAGTATTCATGTGAGATTTATTTTGGTTCTGTTCCGTTGACGAATTCTCCGCTCTATCGTTTTATCCAGAAGTCTTAGATTATGAAAATCATATGTTACTTATTATCTTAAAACCAAATGAGTGTAACAAAGGGCCCTAGCAAAGTAAAAAATAAAACAAAAGAAAAAAAAACAATATAAACAAGATATTTCTATTTTATTATCTTATTACACGACGATTCCAAAAAATACTATGGTTGTAATATTACGATGACCACATCCATTTTATGGACAGGTTTTCTTCTATTTTATTATCTTATTACACGACGATTCCGAAAACTCTCTGGTTGTTATATTACGTTCACCACATACACTTTTATGGACAGGTTTTCTGAAAAAAAATATAATATCGTTAAGAAAAAAATCAAATTACTTTAAAATTACATAAAATGATTTTTAAACAAATGCTTTTTGGAATGTTAATTTTTTTCATATATGCGTGATCAATATAACCGAACTGAAATGTAGTGGTACAACAAAAGATGCTTAAATAAATAGAAATCATTATAAACTACATTATTGATGATCAACTTAACGGGGGACTCATGATGAGCAGGATCTGCATACCCTGCAGGAACACATGATGAGCAGGAATTGCATATAGTGCAGGATCACATTTTATCATCACTAGTTTTTTGGTAGAGTTGATGGTGCTCAGCTCTACATATTTTGTAGACTAATGTTTTGTCTTTTGTTGTTTTTAGTTCACCTTGTGTCTGTCGTATGTTGTCTGTCGTATGTTGTCTGTCGTATGTCGTCTGTCGTATGGTGTCTGTCGTATGTCGTCTGTCGTCGTCATATTGTGTTGTCTTTTACAATTATGTTTATCCAAGTTTATTAAAACTTAACTACAATCATCATTTTGGTATCTAGTCAATAATATTTGTCTGATAATTTAGTCTAACAAACAACACAGCCGATATGGCTAAAAATTGAACATAGTGATAAAATGCAAGTTTGGTCTTTAATCTTAAAAAAAAACATTAATCTGTCATAAGACTTTTCAAAGGAGCAATTGCCCTTACGAGACCGTTACTATAAGTTTGAGCTTACGACGGTAAAAATCTTAAGTGTGAAATTTTTTAGATTTAATTCAAAAATATTTCAAGTGATTTGTATGTCAATATGTAAAAGAGAGCATGTTTCTTTTCAATCATGTTCGTACATATTTCATCAAAAGAGTCAAAAGTATGTGCCAAAATAAACAAAATATAACACATTTGCAAGCAACCTACAGCTAAAGTGTACCTCGGAAATTATTTGCCGTTACAAATGCAAAGTACAATCACCGGTTCCTATTTGAATAAATTGGGGAACCTTATATTGTTTTTAATTTTGCCTTTTTATAAGGGCATTCCCTTTTTGAATTTTCCTTGGGGTTCAGTATTTTTGTTATTAAACTTTTTGCAAGAGATATTTTCCAAAGAAATAGAACTAAAAGAATAGTAAAAGTCCTGTTTTTTTTGGGTCACAAATTAATGAATGCCTATCCGATTTAATTGTTTAAATATCCTTTTAGATATTAAACTAATTACAACTATTGTATTAAAATATATGCAGACTTTTGCAGAACAACTTAATAAACTATCCACGAAAATGCAAGTTTTCCACATTCCACGAAACATCGAAACCCACAAAAATGCGAATTTCAAAGAAAGCCGCCCAAAAACAGAGGGTGAGATCATACTGTCCAAATGTGGCCCCTTCGTGCTTCTTATGTAGTTAATAGTTCGATGAACACAATGATGATAAGTCTCATTCATTAAACACATTAATGATAGTCTTATCCATTGAACAAACTTAAAACGTTACCTTATTGGGTAGCCTGGTCCTCTACCTTGCAACAAAGCCAACCAGATAAAGGACAGAGAACCAGTCTACCTTATTGGGGACAATACCATCGTTTCCTCGAAAGATCTCCTTGATCAAAGTATTATTACATAACTAAGACTTCCATATAAAAAAATCAGTAACATAGTATGTTCCATTTCAAATTTGTATGATTTAGCTACTTTGTTTAAATTTGATTAATTTGCAAAAAGACAAAATAATAATACTCTTATCAGATTGATGCTTGGTTATATATGATAACATGTATGACTGTAGATAAGTGATTTTGTTTCAATAAGCATGATAAGATACAACAAATATTCAATTTTATCAAATAATTTCACAAATATTGTTCCTACTAACCCATGGAAATTCGCAAATATATTTAAATGTGTAACTACAAACTAAATCCATCCAAAACGCATTTGGTTTAATACTAATATCAATACCAATACAGTTTTGGGTAATTGAAGACGTATCAACTGAAAAAAAGAAAAAAGGCATTTATTTTAGAATACATGCTAAAAAACGTATAAAAACAATTAAATAAAAATCAGAAAAAAAAGATAAGGAAAACGACAGTTTTGATAGACAAAGCCGTTGTCAAAAATATATACAATAGCTTCTATAGAAAAGCAAGAAATCGGTAAAATTCGTCATTCAAGATCATTTAGCCATTTGACTCAAGTGATATATATATATATAGTTGTAGAGTTGTCACTGGTTCAGATGTACTTATAAATATAATTATTTCTGTGACTGTATCTTGAATTAATTTGTAAGATCCTTTACAATAGATATTTTAGCTGATCTGTATTCATTCCATCTTCATGCCTTTTATATCAAGTACAGTATTGCAACGCTAGATAAAAACTGACGAGGAAAGGAAACAACGGCCAACGACAGCTTTATTTTAATGAAGCCAAGGTGGTGGAGTGGTCTAGCGCGTCGAATACAGTGCAGGCGATTTGGTGTCCTGATATCTCAGTAGCATGAGTTCGAATCCCGGCGAGGGAAGAACAAAAAATTTGCAAAATCAAATTTACAGATCTAACATTGTTGGGTTGATGTTAAGACGAGTTGTATATACATAATATACACAGCCTTGTATCTCCATCATTGCTGGTGATCCGATGGATAAATCTGTTGTAGAGTTGTCACTGACTCAGACTTACTTATGATATATAAGTCTGACAAGTACACCCAACAGTGTAAGAGTTACATTTTCTGCTGACAAGACGCTCTAGACCAACCATTCGACCACATATTAAAATATAACTTCAAAAGTCGTAGTGTTACCTTGTCACGAAAGACTAAACTAGAGATAGAAATAAGACACGTGTTTTTAAGCGTGTGAAGATGTTATATTATTATGTTATCTGATGTCTATCTCCAGATTCGAATTTTTAATGCAAACATTTTCGAAACATCCGGTATTGCTTCTTGTTGTGTTCCTAAGATTCCATTTTTTTTATTTAACCTTCGTTTGTCTTCCTTATCGATTTAGGATATCAGAACATCGGTAATGTACTTTTGCCTTTTTTTGTGATATCGTTATCGTTGTATCGTCTTTTAACTGATTTAAAGTTTGCTGTACTTTTGTTTATTGTATGTACTTTATCGTACTCCCTTTCGATTAGAAGTGGTGAATGTTATGACATAAATCCAGTTTCTTTCGAAATTTAGCAACCTCGTACGATTTAAGACTTCTTCTTTTGATAACAGTACTATGAGTAGTTTGACCTCGTTATGTCTTTTTTTGTGTTTACTGTCACATTGACGTATATCTCACATCAATTTTATCCATATATCCCAAACTCTTCTGCTTTTTTCATTATGATCGAAGTATCTTTTGATTACACATATATGACATAAGTATTATAAACAGTACATTTTAAACAATAGTTCGGTTTACTTAATTATCTTCGAAGATTCTTACCGCTTCCAAAGGGAATATTCGTAAAGTTAAAAACACCATTGTCTACAGCAAATACAAAATTTCCGTCTTGGCCAGGACTATATGCACCAGTCCATATTGCAGAGCCTAAAAGGAATTGACTTATAATTAGTATCATAAGACTTGTAGGAAGATTCTTAATCCCAGCTGTCAGTTCGTAAATACTGTCTTAGACTAACACAAAACTGATTTCAAAGTGTAATATGTAATATCCACTATTGTCTACGGCAAATGCAAAATTTCCGTCTTGACCAGGACTATTTGCACCAGTCCATATGACTGTAGCAAATACTGTCTTAGACCTACCCAAACCCTATCCCATATAGTTATATGAAAGACAACTGAAACTTAAATAAACATATATTTTACTGACCTCAAAAGCTGAAACATCACTGCAGGCGAGTTTGTGTCGAACCCATGCTACTGAAATATCGTGACACCAAATCGCCTGCACTGCGTCACGATATATCAGTAGCATGGGTTCAAATCCTCTTGAGGGAAGAACAAAATATTTTGCGAAAGCAAATTTACAGATCTAACATTGTTCGGTTGATGTTTAGCCGAGTTGTATATACATAGTGTACACAGCCATGTAACACCATCACTGCTGGTGATCCGATGGATAAATCTGTTGTAGAGGTGTCACTGGCTCAGACGTACTAATAAATATAATTATTTTCTGGGACTGTATCTTACATTAATTTGTAGGATCCTTTACTATAGATAATTTAGCTGATCTGTAAGATTGACATCTTCATGCCTTATATATCATGTAATGTAATACGACGCTTGATTAAAACCCCAGGTGGTCGTGTGGTCTAGCGGGACGGCTACAGTGCAGGCGATTTGGTATCACGATATCTCAGTAGCATGGGTTCCAATCCCGACGAGGGAAGAACAAAAAATTTGCGAAAGCAAATTTTCAGATCAAACGTTGTTGGACTAATGTTTAGACGAGTTGTCTAAACATAATGTTCACAGACATGTATCACCATCACTGCTGGTGATCCGATGGATAAACGTACTTATAAATATAATTATTTTCTGTGACTGTATCTTACATTGATTTGTAGGATCCTTTACTATAGATAATTTAACTGATCTGTAAGAATAACATCTTCATACCTTATATATCATGTAATGTAATACGACGCTTGATTAAAACTGACGTGGAAAGGAAACGACGGCCACCGAAAGCTTAATTTGACTCAATATTCAATTTTATCAAATAATTTCACAAATATTGTTCCTACTAACCCATGGAAATTCGCAAATATATTGATATTTGTTACTACAATCTACATCTACCCAATACGCATTTGGTTCAATACCAATACAGTTTTGGGTAATGAAAGACCTATAAGCTGACAAAAAGAAAAAAGGCATTTATATGGTCGTGTGGTCTAGCGGGACGGCTACAGTGCAGGCGATTTGGTATCACGATATCTCAGTAGCATGGGTTCCAATCCCGGCGAGGGAAGAACAAATAAATTGCGAAAGCAAATTTACAGATCTAACATTGTTGGGTTGATGTTTAGATGAGTTGTATATATATATATATATATAAGTCTGAAAATTACACCCAACAGTGTAAGAGTTAGATTTTCTGAACAATTTTAGTCCGTCCCTCAGCGGGATTCGAACTCACACCTTTGATATACTACACTACCAATCGCTTAGCTTCATATCCTGCGCTATAGACCACTTGACCACATCCGCTATATCAAATTATAACTTCAATAGTCGTAGTGTTACCTTGTCACGGTTTGTTTGCTTTTAATTTACTGATTTCAAAATTAATATTGATACCAATAAAAACAATATTCAGTGATCTAATAACAGTGTTGAATTGGTAACCAAGGATAAGTTTATTTAAAGTTTACCAGGATTGTTTCTTAATTTCCGGGCACGGTAAACAACATTTCCGTAAAATAGAGAAGGTGCTATACCAGGATTGTTTCTTAATTTCCAGGCACGGTAAATATCGTGATACCAAATCGCCTGCACTGTAGCCGTCCCGCTAGACCACACGACCATATAAATGCCTTATTTTTTTTGCAGAAAAATATCATGTTCAGAAGATATTGCTGAAAATTCTGTAAATTAGAGGAGGTGCTATACCAGGATTGTTTCTTAATTTCCGGGCACGGTAAACAACATTTCCGTAAATTAGAGGAGGTGCTATACCAGGATTGTTTCTTAATTTCCGGGTACGGTAAACAACATTTCTGTAAATTAGAGGAGGTGCTATACCAGGATTGTTTCTTAATTTCCGGGTACGGTAAACAACATTTTCGTAAATTAGAGGAGATGCTATACCAGGATTGTTTCTTAATTTCCGGGCACGGAAAATATCATTTCCGTAAATTAGAGATGATGCTATACCGTTTGAAATAAGTTTGTTACAGGAACAACCAAACTTCAAAACCAAATCTTTTTATATATGCATATTTTATTTATAACTTAAGCTTGGGTAATACAATCCGTATATGTTGTTTTAGCACATTTTCCATATGTTTTTTAAAACTAAAAATCATCAAGTAGGAATTACTTGCTCTCTCAATCTTTTGTGCTATAGGATGGCAGTAAAATCAAAAATTACAAACCATATGTGTGAAGATAAATGTCGTTCAACTGATTGATGTTAAAAAGTGAGTATTTTTTTCATAATTTCTAAGAACTAGTAAAAAAATGTTTAGTCAATCAATAGACGCTGTTGTTATTATTTACAATAATGAAAATGAATAATTAGTAACTAAATAATAATTTACCGCATCTAAACAGTTTAAAGGCAGCATCAGCTTCTGCTTGACTATTTGGTCTCCATAAATAAGCTCCTGGTGTCATGGTACATATCGACTTAAATTTAAGAACAGTCCATACATTTATAAGATAAATAAAGATTAGACAACAAATAAAACATGTTTCACACCGGAGAAGCACGGCAATAATAACTTATTGAGCTTTTAACTAATCGGTACTGCAATTTAGTATTACTAACGATTTTTTTCAGGTTATTTTAAGTTCTGTGGCTTTGGGAACAATTATATTTTTGTAGATATTTGATCTCCTGGTTTCGACAAACCCTGACTCAAGCCTACATGTATGTGAATGTTCAGTTTGTTGAGCGTTTAAATTCGAGCTTATGATATACCCATGAAATTCTATGAAAAATAATGAATCATCTATTTTAACGTTGAAGTGATAATGCATACACTTTTTGTTAATCTTCAATGTATGCAATATGAATGTATTTTTAAATAGAACCAGATATACATGGATTAGTTTTTCATGTATTTCCATCGCTATCAAATAATACTCGAATTATGTTTTATAATTCAATCTTGACCGATACGTTCCTTAACGATAATTATTTTCATGGTATCACTAAGTATTCGCCTCACATTGATACCTGTTTTTTGCAGAAAAATATCATGTTCAGAAGATATTGCTGAAATTGCCGTTAAACACCAATATCAATCAATCAACTATAAATAGAGGTGATTGAGACAAACATTTCAAATATAATGCTATTATTCTTTGGTCTTCCGTCCATATACAAAAAAAATATATATTATTTAATTGAAATAAGATGTGAAGCGTCTCTGTGAAGGATGACAAAGGCACATATGTGTTTCCCATTCTTTATTTCCATTCTCAATTTTATAGATAACAAAAACAATGGTAGACATGAAAAAAGGTAGATCCGTTTGCATAATTTCTCAGAAATTTGTACTTTTATATTTCATTACATATCAACCATTCAAAATCAACAATACTTGAATAAGGGAAATTAAATCTGATACAACATAAACATACTCACCAAAGCATTAGCCCATGTTTCGTAAAGGTGATCCGGTTTAGAGTGAGCGTAGCAATTACGACTAGCGGTTTGGTTATCCAACAGCACATATCCTTCAGGACAATTGGCAGTGGGAACACATGGTACTATTTTTTATAACACAATAATAGTTGAATATTGAAAAACATAGCTACAACATTGAATTAACTGATGACACCAAAAAATGTCATTAGGTTATATGTACAACATTGGCAGGATGAAAATGTAATGTATAACTGTCACGAAGAAGACTACTATTTCGTCAAATTAAAGCCATGGTATTTTGACGACATACACACAGTGATACACCTATATAGAATGGTTGTACTGTATACGGCAGCTGTTTACAACTAGATAGGGCAAAACAAAATTTGTCAATGAAAAACAGTAATACATTCTGTCTAGGATATTACACCAAAGGTGATATAACTTCTTAGAAATAGAATGACCAATATACTGCATTCTTGCAAAATAATATGATTATTGCTATGAGGTGAGTACTATGCATACCTTATTTGTATCAGCGTTATCGATATATATTAAGTAAATTATTTATTTTCAGACTTAACTAATAAAAATGATATGACTCAAGGTTAGATATCTAAGTTTTTATACACGAGTAGTGATTTGGTCCAGCTGAA
This sequence comes from Mytilus galloprovincialis, assembly GCF_965363235.1. Lineage (NCBI taxonomy): Eukaryota > Metazoa > Mollusca > Bivalvia > Mytilida > Mytilidae > Mytilus > Mytilus galloprovincialis. The sequence goes on from NC_134844.1 coordinate 78,074,222, forward strand.
AAAGATTTAAAATAAGCATTTCAGAAGCTGTCAAAAGTTTTCTAGATCCCCAAAACATAAATTTTAAAATTGTCCATATTTTGAATTAGAGCGGATGAAATTTTCAATTATTTTGATATAACATATTATTGAGAAAGAGCAGGCAGGCTGTGATCTCTAACCATGAGATTGGTCATGAGAATCACGTAAAAAATCTGTCATGCAGGCAACAATAGGACTGGTTGCTAAATGATTCCATTTATTAATTTTTTCCAGATCACATTAAACAAATTGTGACGTGTTTAAATCGTTATTTTCCAAAATATTTTTATAGAGTTACGGGCATTGATCTCTGAAACTTAGCAGAAATTAGAAATTAACTTCTCACAAATTTAATTTAATTTTAATTTAATTTTAATTTAATTTTAATTTAATTTTAATTTAATTTTAATTTAATTAATTTAATAATTTTATTTTATTGTTCTGGTGTATCCTTCATGATGAAAAAATGAAAAATGTAAAACAAGTGACTGTATAATAACGTCATTGTTTGAGAACCTTGTGTTATAATGATATTTTGTTATATTTTGTTGTTAACATAACTTGATAAAAGGTGTCAAATATATAAGTTTAATTTAAAGACAATAATATATTGCTTTTATATTGTTTAATCTTATTTTACATCATGATCTTTTGCCTATGTTTCATTTTTTATAGAAGGGACAAGAACTATCGATCATGCTTTATGTGTTTTACATTTACAACATGGTCCTCCATTGCAACATCTTCCTTTTTCGATCCATCCTTTACCAAACGCAGATTCACAAGTACGACCTTTCTGTCCACATGTCCCATTTGAAGCGAGACAATTTCCAGTGAGTCCTAAAGAGTAAAGTTCTTAAATACAATGTGACATTATGAGCTCCTATTTCTGCATTATACAATAAGAAAATAGCTTTTACTTGGAAAAACAACTGTTTTAGTCGTACTCTTAAAGTTAAATTCTGCATTGCAGTAATGAGTTTAAGGAAAGCAAAATAGGTTCATATCATTTGAAACCCAAACCTCTTCTAATAACCTTATTTTATTTTTAACGTGAGGTGAATGTTTCATATGAACAACATTTTTGTCTGATAGATTTAATTCAAGGAAACATTAAACATGTTAAATTAAGTTATTCATATTTTTACTCGACTTTAAATTAAGGACACATTCATTGTCTTAGAATCAACATGACCAATATCGAGATACCGGTAACTAAATAAAGGCAGTAGTAGTATAAAGTAAAATCACAAAAATACTAAACTCCGAGGAAATTTCAAAACGGAAAGTTCCTAATCAAATGGCAAAATTAAATTTTTAAAAACGCATCAAACGAATGGACAACAACTGTCATATTCAAGAATTGGTACAAGCATTTTCAAATGTAGAAAATGGTAGATTGAACCTGGTTTTATAGCGCTTAACCTCTCACTTGTACGACAATCGCATCAAATGTCATTATATTGACATCGATGCACGAACAAAGTGTCACAAATAGGGGTACAACAACAACCAAAACCCAACCCTAAATTTTGATTGCTCTCGAAGGGTAAGTATATCCTGCTCTTCATGTGGCATCCGTCGTGTTACTGCTGTTCAAGAGTCATAATTTCACTACTCAAAAACCAATTCCGGTAAAAAACTTAAACCGAGGTTAACACATCAACTATGAGAGGAAAACCTCCAGAAACAACAAAATCACTAAACGTCAACAAGGCAAGCGCCAACATACCTAGAAACGGACTATATGAATCAACTGCCATATTCCTGACCTCTCTTGTATACGAGCGTTGTATACTTAGTCATTTTTTAAGTTTCTTTTTATTGATTTAAAGTGGTCTAGCACATACAATACAATTATGTATTGATGTAAAATCAGGTAATTCTATTGTGTATAAGTAAGGACAGCACATACCTGTATACGATAAAACACAAAGAATACTTACTTCCGCCAGTAGAAACATGAATTGTGTAGAGGATGATTACAATCAAACAACAAAATTTCATCATGATACTGTAATACTAAAACGAAAATTTGTAAACATTCATTATATATTCAAGGTTATTCAGAGGGGAATCGTCACTTAGTAATATGTGCTTTTGTACTTATATGCATTTCATGATACATTGTGACTGTTAGCTTCAGGTTCGAAACTATGCTATTAAAGACATAAGTTCAAAGTAGCCATAAGCAGCCGAAAAGACGGGGTTTTTTTTCTCAAAAATACAGCTTATGCTTGAAGATGGAGTTGATTTATAATTTGCACTGTTTTCAGGGATGCCAAGAACAGTGCTATATGTTGTTGCTGAAATTTGAATTTGACTTTTCTTTCAACTGAATATTACTCAATGCTAAAAAAAAATGCATTGCATTTTTTTTTTCTGTCCTCCTTATTAAAAAAAAAAACATTATGTCTGATGTAATTTTGTAGGATTATTTCAAAATCCCCTTTTTCTGCGTTCTCTGCAATGTACCTACTTGTGTTGATTTATGTCAGTCATGAAATCATCTCTTTTGTCGTAAGGTTTTTTATGTCAAGATATGAGGTCGACTTAACTGTATCTATTGTATCCTTTGTCTTTAGTTCGAGGGGATAGATGTGTTCAACATAGTCACCATTTTTTTAATCATTCAGTGAGAGAACATCATCTTTACAGTGGAAAGTAAAGTAAAAGAATATTGCTAACTTCTTATCTTTCTTCCTATGTATATTAGTTAAAAACAAGTCGGATAGAAGAGCAGCACAATTTGTTCTAAAAAGTCTGATGAAAAACATGTCCTCCTAACGTAACAGATATGTTGTCTATCAAGAAATCAAGCATCTTGAAAACTTCAGTTTAAAAAAAAAAGTTTTGTTGAATCAGAGTGATCCTGTACAAAGTAGGATGTATCCCTTTTTTCGAAATGCATCAATCGATTGAAATAAAAACAATTCCGTGTTACAAACTAAAACTGAGGGAAACACATCAAATATAAGAGGGGAATAACGACACAACAGAAACTTAAGTTTTAAGGGGTAATAGTTATGATACCTAACCGCTTTTATTTATATGGCATCAAATCGTACAGAGCAGGTGATGTATAATGACGATGACCATGACTGCGTCTACGGCGAGGAGTAGAGTTGGTAATATTTATCATATTCCACGAGCTACACAACGGACTATATATTATACATATACCATCAATTACGCGCGTCTGGCGTATATACTAAATTTAGTCCTGGTATCTATGATGAGTTTACAACCACTTGGTCGATGCCACTGCTGGTAGAGATTTATTTCCCCGAGGGTATCACAAGCCCAGTAGTCAGCACTTTTTGTGCTGACATGAATTGTCATTGATATGGTTATATTTGTAAATTTACTGTTTACAAATTTTTGAATTTTTTGAAATACTAAGGTTTTTCTACCTCGGGCATAGATTACCTTAGCTGCATTTGGCAAAACTTTTCGGAATTTTGGTCCTCAATGCTCTTCAACTTCGTACTTTATTTGGCATTTTTTTACTTTTTGGGATTCGAGTGTCACTGATGAGTCTTTTGTAGACTGACGTATATACTAAATTTAGTCTTGGTATCTATGATGGGTTTATTTAAACATGTTAAACAAAGTATCAATTGTGTTTAACAACTTTAATTCATTGACAAACAACAAAAGCAGACATTATCAGATCAGACGGACTTTCATTTCTAAGTAAATAAATAATAACTTACCATGCTCTGTAATAGCAGACTTAATGATAATAAGATAACTTTTTAAAAGAAGTGGCTACTTAAATAACACAGGAAATTAAAGTATTCAATCGAGGAATGCTGTAGGTGTGAACAAATCATTAGCGACATATGGTGTTTAGCTTTTATTCAATTTTACTGAATATGCAAACATTGTTTAGGCGTGCAACATCTTTCATCTTAAGTTAAACATTTGCACTTCTAAAAATTTATTGTATACGTGTAGTCTTTCAAATATAAATTCTATATTTAATATCTACAAATGTGGACACAATTGTAACCGGTTAAACGTTTTAAGGGTCGTTGTTTAAAAAACTTTAACCTCTCTACATAATGTTATTGTCTGATTAGTATTCAGCGCCACTTTCAGCATTTTTTTTTTTTTGTTTAATCGTGGCATTCGACCATTGACATGCGGTATGTATAACTAACACCTCTAGTAGAAAATGTAGAGTCGATCGTAGCTGTCACATGAGGGATTGAGCTCACAACGTTTAATTTAATGTCGAAAGGCTATTGTTGCAGAAGTTGATCTACATCTTTTACATTGTTAGACAAGATTAGACTAGGGTAATCTTAGTTATGATTTTCGATATAACAATGCAATAATATATTTATTTCTATGTTTGGTCCATTATGCAATCTTACATGTGTTATACAATGGTATTTAGGTAAAATTTACATTATACATGTGCAGGAATCGACGGGACTTCTGTCGTCCTTGACCTTTGTTAGTAAGTTGGTTTAATTCATCCTATGGGTACAGTGTCTGCATTAAATTTGAATCATTGATATTTTATTGGGAATTGTTCTATATTTAACATACCATGTATTTCAAAAGTTGAAATAGGCGACAACGAAATAAATATTACTACTTAAATGCTTGTTAATGTGTCTTTAATATATAAAAAAAGGAAACGTAGAATATAACAACACTTCTTATACTCCTTAATATCTGCTTAAAATAAATAGTGTTAGTCCTCTCGAAGATATACATAGATATACACGGCCTATAGACAAGGAATTCTGAAGCAGAGGTACATGTATTTCCTTTATTCATTGATATTATACGTTGACCTTACATGCAGCGAGAAATGATTTATAGAAGTTGTGTAATGCTGTTTCCATGTTTAGACATCGATTCAAATATTTTTGCCTGTTATAGATATGAAAACAGTTTCAAGAAACTTTGATCCTTCTATGATTTTATTAATATATGAGTGTGTCCTAAAATTTTTGTATATGTTGGTTTATTTGTATATTAAAGCTCAGTAAAGTACTTCAATGATACTGACATGGTATGCAAATATGATTTGTAACAGACTTTCTTCGATTAACAAGATGTTTATCAAATTATGTACTTTTTGATGTTGTACATGTAAAATCGTGAATAATCATTATGATATACAATAACAAGTCTCTTAGTACACATAGTTGTTCAAACAATTTTTAGTACTCCTTTTTAAAAAAAAAAGTTGTTTGTCGACGATACAAGGTATAGACCACAGATTTCTGAACCATGGATCCTTACTTTATTCGGTAATATAATATGTTGAGTTTGCATTCAAAGAACATGGGGAAAAGTGAAGTTGATATCATTCTTTTTTGACATTTTCTATCTTTAATACAAAAATACTTGCCAGATATATATTGATATAGAGTATGGTTTACAGAAAGTGATATTTCCTTTATCCTTCAATACATTATTTTTTCCTTATATTGCGTCGCTGATGAGTCTTGTGTAGACGAAACGCACGTCTGGCGTATTAGAGTATAAGCATGGTACCTTTGATAACTATCACAACTTCTAGGTCGATGCCACTACTAGTGGATGTTTCGTCCCCAAAGGTATTACTAGCCCAGTAGTCATTGCTTTGGTGTTGACATGCATATCATTTAAATTGTCATTTTTATAAATTTCCTGTTTAAAAAATTATATATTTTTTAAAACTAAGGATTTTCTTATCCTAGGCATATATTACTTTAGCCGTATTTTGTATAACGTTTTTGAATTTCGGGTCCTCAATGCTCCTCAACCTTGTATGTGTTTGGCTTCATAACTATTTTAATCTGAGCCTCACTGATAAGTCTTATCTAGACCAAACACGCGTCTTAAATCATAAATAAATATCAAATTATAACCCTGGTTCCATTATTACTATTGGTTAATCATAGTAAGGTTTAAAGAAATAAACAAAAACTACTTTATTGTGCCAAAACGGATAGGACATATGGTTTTCACAAATTTTCACCATTCTAATATAGAAAGGAAGATGCGGTGTGAGTGCCAATAAGACAACTCTAACTCCAAATAACATTTTATAAAAGTAAACCATTATAGGTCAAGGTACGGCCTTCAACATGGAGCCTTGGCTCACACCAAACAACAATATAATATTTTTTGAAACCTGTTAAAGCTGCATCAATATGCGGTATGAGTTTTGCTCATTATTGACGGTTTTACGATGACTTATAGTTGTAAACGTCTATGTATTTTGGCACTGGTTGAATGTTGTCTAATACATGGTATATATCTATTACACAACATTTTATATTGATCATTATAACAAACGTATTTGCCTGATACAGATATTGAGTATTGTTTACAGAAACTGGGGTCTTTCATTAATTTGGTAGTTTATCATTGTGTCCTTATACTTTTATACGTCCGTCTTTTAGACGGAGCGTATTATGGTATACCATTGTCCGTCCGTCCGTCTGTCCGTCCGTCGTCCACACTTCCGACAATAACTCAAAAACACTTCACCAATTTCCATGAAAATTAAGTGAATTGTTTATATCTATTGACGTAAGCTCCCTTTCGTTTTTTTTTAATTTCCGATTTTAAGTTTTTGATTTATGGGGCTTTATTCATAAAAAGGGGGGATTTTTAACACTTCGGACAAGAACTAAAAAAGGCTTTCACCAATGTCAATGAAACTTTGGTGAATTGTTTATATCTATTGATGTAAGATCCCTTTCAATTTTTTTTTATAAATTTCAGATTTTAAGTTTTGGATTTATGGGGCTTTATTCATAAAAAAGGGGGATTTTAACACTTCGGACAACAACTCAAAAAGGCTTTCACCAATGTCCTTGAAACTTTGGTGAATTGTTTATATCTATTGATGTAAGCTCTCTTTCAATTTTTATCAATTTCAGATTTTACATTTCCGTGTTACGAACTTTTATTCTTAAAAAAGAGGGGATTTTCCAATAAAAGACAAGTTAAAAGAGCAACGGGTGTAGCATGCGCTAAAGCGCAGCACTTTATTGTAGAGTGTTTTGTTCTAATTGTAAGTTAAAGCTCATTAAATAATTTCAATAATATTTACAAAGTATGCAAATATGATTTGTAACATATTATGTTTTTCTTCGTTTATCAAATTGATTATGCAAATAATATACATACAGAAGTTACACTTGTTACAAGTACAAATACAAATAGCATTGTCTAGACAAGTACAAATTAATGTTAATTACGTATTGATGAAAAAATTCTGCAAATGTTTACATGTTTCTCTTAAAGAGTTAATAAAATAATTGTATATATAAAGGGTAATGATACATTTTTCTGCGAAATATGATTTTTTTTAATTCGTATATCAACGCAATGCGTCATATAACTTTTGATATTCTTTTACTTGATCATGAAAAGAAATGTATGTTGATGATACAAGGTATACAGAACAGATTTCCGAACTTTTGATTCTGCCTATAATTGGTTTATAATATGATATCCTTACATACATGTAGGATGCGGGATTTTCTTGCTGTATTGAAGACCCTAGGTAACATTCGGCTGTTTTTTGCTCTTTAGTCGGGTTGTTGTCTCGTTGGCACATTCCCCGTTTCCATTCTCAAACATCAAAACAGATATGCATGTTTGCCTGGTATGAATATAGTCTTTCATTTTGGCAATGTGCTTTGTCTATATGCCTTTGCTTGTTACTTCGAAAACTTGTTTGTTGCACGTCTTTTATTTTTGGCTTTGCGTTTTATCTATATGCTTCCTTTTTTGTTTCTTCGTTACATATATGACCTACCTTTGTACTTATACATCCCGTCATTGTGTTATTGAAAAAGTGGTAGGTTTGTGTATTCTTATATTTTGTTTTCTTATATGCTTGATCTTTATATTAGTTTGTGTTTCTTTGTTACATGCTTGATCTTTATGTTATTTTGTGTTCCTTTGCTACATGCTTGATCTTTGTGTTATTTTGTGTTACTTTGTTGACGTGTCCAAAATCCCATTCCTACATTATTTTCAATCATTTTCATGTTTAACAGTTTAATATGAACATAAATATACTAGAAATAACTTTGATTTGCTACTTACTCTCAACTTAAAGTTTACTAATCTTTCTAATTCATCAGGCATTTGATTATTTTTGGGTCTTAGGGCATGAATCGTTTCCGCAAATTTTATTTGTTTTAAGTGCCATAATTTTTAATATATTCGACGTTTATCAACAGAACGGATCAGTTTTATTCGTCGTCGTATTCTAATTTTGAATGGAGAGAAGTACTGTATGGGCGACAACCCTTAAGGAACGTGTCACGGTACTCATCTATCTCAAATTCATGTATTTGGTTTTGATGTATTTTTTGGTATTCCCGTGGGATTTTGTCTGATGCTTTGTCCGTTTCTGTTTGTGTTACATTTTAGTGTTGTGTCGTTGTTCTCCTCTTATATATAATGCGTTTCCCTCGGGTTTTTTTTGCTCCCCGATTTTGTTTTTTGTCCATGGATTTATGAGTTTTGAACAGCGGTATTCTACTGTTTCCTTTATTTATAAACTTCATAAGATATCTCATAAACTATTTTAAAAATCGTATACACTCTGTTTGATATCTCTAAGTTAGAATAAATAGTAAAACGGCTTGCCATACCAAAAGATGAACCGGGTTGACTTATGTGATCCAAAAGAGTAAGATCCTGCAGCACTAGTAACATTATTCTTTACATCCAAAAAGGTCAGATCCTTTAGCACTAGTGACAGTATTGTTTACATCCAAAAAAATCAGACCCTGCAGCCCTAGTAACATTATTGTTTACATCCAAAAAGGTCAGATCCTGCGGCCCTAGTAACATTATTGTTTACATCCAAAAAGGTCAGATCCTGCAGCACTAGTAACTTTATTGTTTACATCCAAAAAGTTCAGATCCTTTAGCACTAGTAACAGTATTGTTTACATCCAAAAAGGTCAGATCCTGCAGCACTTGTGACATTATTGTTTACATCCAAAGAGGCCAGAACCTGCGGCACAAGTAACATTATTATTTACATCCAAAAAGGTCAGATCCTGCAACACTTGTAATATTATTGTTTACATAAAAAAGGTCAGATCCTGCAGCACTAGTAACATTATTGTTTACATCCAAAAAGGTCAGATCCTGCAGCACTTTTAACATTATTGTTTACATCCAAAAAGGTAAGATCCTGCAGCACTAGTAACATTATTGTTTACATCCAAAAAGGTCAGACCCTGCAGCACTAGTAACATTATTGTTTACATCCAAAAAGGTAAGATCCTGCAGCACTAGTAACATTATTGTTTACATCCAAAAAGGTCAGATCCAGCAGCACTTGTAACATTATTGTTTACATCCAAAAAGGTAAGATCCTGCAGCCCTAGTAACATTATTGTTTACATCCAAAAAAGTAAGGTCCTGCAGCCCTAGTAACATTATTGTTTACATCCAAAAAGGTAAGATCCTGCAGCCCTAGTAACATTATTGTTTTCATCCAAAAGAGTAAGATCCTGCAGCACTAGTAACATTATTGTTTACATCCGAAAGAGTAAGATCCTGCAGCACTAGTAACATTAGTGTTTACATCCAAAAGAGTAAGATCCTGCAGCACTAGTAACATTATTATTTACATCCAAAAGAGTAAGATCCTGCAGCCCTAGTAACATTATTGTTCACATCCAAAAAGGTGAGATCTTGCAGCCCTAGTAACATTATTGTTTACATCCAAAAGAGTAAGATCCTGCAGCACTAGTAACATTATTGTTTACATCCAAAAAGGTAAGATACTGCAGCACTAGTAACATTATTGTTTAGCCATGTAAGAAATGCTTATCAATGTATTTTTGGTTGGTTGGTATTGATAAAAAAAATTGTAATACATGTAAAAACCAAAACTGATCCGTTCTGTCGATAAACGTCAAATGTATCAAAAATTATGGCACTTCAAACACAGAAAATTTGTGGAAACGATTCATGCCCTAAGACCCAAAAGAAATCAAATGCCCGAAAAATTAGAAAGATTACTCCTAGAAAGCGAGAAGGAAAATATGTGATTAGGTACGAAGTGAAATAACTTTTCTCAATAAAATGTATTAGTGACCAGTGTTGATAGTAAACTTTAAATTGATAGTAAGTAGCAAATAAAAGTTATTTCTTGTATAGTTATGCTTATATTAAACTTTTAAACACGAAAATAATTGAAAATAATGGCGGAAAGGGATTTTGGAAAAAGGGGCCCTCTAAAATAAATTGTCCTGTCCCTAAGTACATAAGTATACATTTTGAAACATATTGACAGAATTTCTTGAGAGTAGGTCCGATAAGACCGCTTTTTGACCCAAACATTTAGCAGTTTAACAAAAGTGTTTCAGCAATTTATCGGAAAGTAAAATACTTCTGCTACATAAATATGGGCGAGTTTTTACAATACAATGCACACATATCGGGTACTAGCATCATTAAGTCATGCTTTATTAATTCTAGACGGTTTCCGACTTCAATGGAAATGGCCGCATTTGTGTTCATTCTTAATATTTAAAAAGTAAATTGTATTTGATAATAATACATAACATATATTCATATGATGAAGACAATCATTCGATCACTTTAATTGCGGTCTGGAGCTGTAATGTCAGTAACTGATTGTAGTCCTTTGTTAATGTATGCATAATTGTCATTTTGTTTAGTTTCTTTGTTACCTATTCTGACATAGGACTCGGACGTCTTTTCAACTGTGTTTTACAGTGCGTATTGTTGTGTGTTTGTTTTTTCTACATTGGATAGGGGTAAAGGGGAGAGTTTAGATCTCAAAATATATGTTTAACCCCGACGCATTTTTTAAAATGTAAGAAGAGTCAACCATGAAAGAAAAGAAACTACAGCTTTCCATATACGCACATGTAAACAGAAATAAAAATATTTCAATCATAATGACAAGATATGCATTATTGATTTGTAGCAGTCTTTGTCTTGTCAAATTGATTATGCAGTTTGTATATTGCAATTGTAACATCTGTAATTTATTAATCAACGTTTATTAATCACGTCTTCATCAACAAACAAATTTATTAGATTTCAGTAGCAAGTTTTCTTATATTTTTTTAAACAAGTTAAAATGTATATAGGAGTGGAATGTGAAAATCTTGAATAACAGGTGAACTGGTACTTTTCTAACCTCAACATCATAGACAACAACTCAACCAAAAAGAAGAAAAACGTCGGAAGGAAACTTTAAACTATATAACATATCTTATTTAATTTATTAGACTAATTAATATCTCTTATAAACTATATTTTATTAACTTTATAAGATAGTGTTAAACTATATAAGATATTTTATAAACTATCTGTTATAAACTATATAAGATATTTTCAAACTATATGAGATATTTTATAAACTATGTATTATAAACTACATAAGATATTTTATAAACTATGCATTATAAACTATATAAGATATCTTATAAACTGCATAAGACATCCTGTCAGCTATATAAGCTATCTTATAAACTTTATAACCTATTTTATAAACTTTATTAGCTATTTTATAAACTTTATTAGCTATTTTATAAATTTAATAAGATATCTCATAAACTGTATAAAACATCTTATAAATTTTGTTTGATATCTTAAAGTTAGAATAAATAGTAAAACAGCTTGCAATAACAAAAGATGAACCGGGTTGACTTATGTGATCCAAAAGAGTAAGATCCTGCAGCACTAGTAACATTATTGTTTACATCCAAAAAAGTCAGATCCTGCAGCACTAGTAACATTTTTGTTTACATCCAAAAAGGTCAGATCCTGCAGCACTAGTAACATTATTGTTTAGCCATGTAATTAATGCTTATCAATGTATTTTTGCTTTGTTGGTATTGATAAAAAAAATATTGTAATACATGTATATGAGTAAATTGAGATGTTATGAATACTCCAAAAGACAGTTATCCAACACTCAATAACTAATTTGTTAGTTTATTCTCCAATTACAATAGTTCATGTTTCTACTAACAATAAGACAAACATTTTTCTAAGTTATGAACGAGAGCTGACTACTGAATATCTTTCTGGATTGAGTGAATCTGAATGTATTGAATTGAGTCTGAAATTTACTAACAGGAATTGTGTTCGATTACAAATATCTAAGTTTACATATTTGTTTAGGAGGCAAGCTGAAGGAAGCCTCCGGGTGATGGAGTTTCTCGCTGCATTGAAGACCCATTGGACTTCGGCTGGTGTCTGCTCTATGATTGTGTTGCTGTCTCTTTGACATATTCCCCATTTCCATTCTCATTTTTTTTTGTACAATATATAAAATATTAAATTACATATTTGATGTCGTTTTATTTATCGAAATATATATAATATGAATACAAATATACAACTTACATAATGGTTTATATTCGAGGACCGCGAGAATTTACGACAGCTTAAAGTGGACATTAAACGATTTTCTACGTATCTTTTCACTCCAGTTAACTATGAAAAACATGCTTTGAATCTAATCAAATTTAATATATTTTTTGGTGATTTTAAACTTATTTGAATATCGAATCCGACTGCAAGCATCCCGCTTCCATATTGAATATCGAATAACGAATATAACGATCCGGCTGGTAATTTCAAATACAGTTTTGGTATGGTAATTTCCCTTTTAATTATGTTAAGTGCAAATATAGTGTTGTATGACAATCATTAAGCAAGTGTGTCAAATACATAAATGAAATCGGGTGGAAGTATGCATCATATAACAGCACTCGGTTGAAAATTTTGTAAGGGTTGTTAAATAGAGGTCTTAGGACTTCAATAACAAATAACGGTACTTTCAAATAACGACACTACAAAACACAATTATAAAATACTATTATACTAGTGCAGAGAAAGATAACTCTGACATTTTTATGAACAAGTACATTGCACTGTACAACATTCTAAGACAAATAACATTCTCATTCTCTTGTATCTGTCTCAAAAACTCAACTTAAACTTGTGTCTTACTACTATTAATTTGTGCATCTCATTAACTTAACTGCGATAAATATTCTGATAGCATCTAGAATATACATGTTCTATTATTTCATTTCAAATAATATGAGAACTAAAAGATATCAAAAGTTTATTTAAATTCACAAGTAGGAAATACACGTAGAGAAAAAACGAAAGTAAAGAACAACATGACACACACCAGTAAACCAAACATACCAAAAACCGAAGTCTGAGCAACCAGAACCCAACCAAAACAAGGGGTAACTCCATGTGCTTGGAATGGAAATCATATCCTGCTCTAAAATTGGTGGCACGATTGGCTTACGTAAGGACAAACTGGTTGATAAGTCTAAAACATACCTCAATGTGCCCGTGGTTGTTTATACATTCTGCACACTTTAATGTGATTGTCGGGTTAAATAATGACATGCAGTAAATGTTTAAGATTTATTTAATTGATATTACTCCGTGTTTTTGTTCTTCAATTCATAGTTCATAGTTTCATAGTTTATTAAAGAAAACTCAGCCGCAGAAAACTGCGTAACAGGAGCATATTATACACAATATTAATTACAACATAGTTATACCCCCGCTTTAAAAAAGGGGGGTATACTGTTTTACCTCTGTCTGTCCGTCAGTCCGTCCATCCGTAAGTCCGTCCATCAGTCCGTCAGTCAGTCCGTCCCGTGAATATTTTTCGTCGCATTTTTCTCAGGAACTACAATACAAGGATTTCTGAAATTTGGTTTCAGGGTTTATCTAAGTCAGCTATACCGTGTGATGCGTTTTCAGATTGATCACTTGACAACTTCCTGTTTACCGAACACTTGTATGATTTTATCATGATAGCCAAGTTGAAAATTTTCGTCACACTTTTCTCAGGAACTACAATACAAGGATTTCTGAAATTTGGTTTCAGGGTTTATCTAAGTCAGCTATACCGTGTGATGCGCTTTCAGATTGATCACTTGACAACTTCCTGTTTACCGAACACTTGTATGATTTTATCATCATAGCCAAGTTGAAAATTTTCGTCACACTTTTCTCAGGAACTACAATACAAGGATTTCTGAAATTTGGTTTCAGGAATCATATAAGTCCGCTATACCCTGTTATGCGTTTTCAGATTCATCACTCAACAACTTCCTGTTTACCGAACACTTACATATTTTTACACTATTTATATTATCCACTTGCGGCGGGGGTATCATCAGTGAGCAGTAGATCGCAGTTTCACTTGTTCATTATACAAACAGTATACATTTTTAAATTTTACATCTTCAGAAATAAGTCTGTTTTTATTACAGTTTTGAATAAGGCAAGCATCTTTTCTACCTTTTGAATAAAATTTGACGGCTTAGACAGCACATTACTATTACAAGATTTAAGCATGTCAAGTGCTTTTTTTCATTTGGATATTTTGAATACTATGGAGGTATGAATTTTCCCCTTAAATCCTTAACTTCACGATTGACACATTTACATGTATAGTGGTATACATCCCCAAGACCAAATTTACAAAGAGGACAAATTCTCTCATTTCGTGGTACATTTCTCCATCTTCCTGTTTCGATGGGAAACTTTGTATAACATACCCTTAATTTACATATACATGTATTTACTCTATGACCCCGCCTTCATTTTAAATTCACAGTTGTTGCATGACCGTCAGTTTGTAAAGAATTAATCTAAAATCGGTTGTATATGCTGTCTTAAAATTGCAGTTAGTAGAGAGTTATTTGTCTCCGTGTTAAAGGCAGTGGAGGATTCGGGGGGAAGGGGGGGGGGCGTAGAGGGCGTACTTGCACTTTTTTTATATTATTTTCCGTGATTTTAGCAAAAAAAAAGTCGAAACAAATTTCCTCTACGCCCCCCTTTCGAAAATCTTGGATCCGCCCCTGGAAGGCATCATGGTAACTTTGAGATGAAGAATAACAAGAACTGCTCTATTCCTATTGTTATCTGTTGTTTGTTGGTTTTTTTAATTTTATTTTTGCCGTGCATGTGACATGGTTGGGATACCAGACATCCTTTCTTTTCTAATATAATACTGTATATTTGCCACAAGACGCTTAGCATCTTGCAATGTATTCTACCAACCATTTGATAAAGGACTGAAGTATCTCACCAACATTTGTTATACATACTGTATACATACTATATATATTTATAAACCGTAATGAATGTATAATCACTCAATAGAAAAAAGAAGATGATTGCCAATGATACAACTAGATATAGGAAGATGTGGTGTGAGTGCCAATGAGACAACTCTCCATCCAAATTGCAATTTAAAAAAAAGTAAACCATTATAGGTCAATGTACGGCCTTCAACACGGACCCTTGGCTAACACCGAACAACAAGCTATAAAGAGCCCCACAATTACTAGTGTAAAACCATTCAAACGGGGAAACCAACGGTCTAATCTATATAAAAAAAAACGAGAAACGAGAAACACGTATAACTGTCCACAAGAGACCAAATGACACAGATATTAACAACTATAGGCAATCAAATGTAACTTCAACAATAAACAAAGCTCATACCGCATATTCAGCCATAAAAGGCCCAGAAATGACAAATGTAAAACAATTCAAACAAGAAAACTAAAGGCATAGTTTATGTACAAAACAAATAAACGAAAAACAGATATGTAACACTTAAACAAACAACAACAACTGGATTACAGGCTCCTAACTTGCGTCATGCACATACATACAGAATTTGGCGGGGTTAAACTTGTTAGCGGGATCCCAACATTCCCCCTAATCTAGTACAGTAGTGTAAGCTCAAGTCAATATTTTGATATCACATGTTACAATAAAGTTTGCCATTTCTGAGTATCTTATATTTTGGTTTAGTTTCTTTTATAATGCATTTCAGTTCATTTCACTGAACTATTTATTCAAGCATTTTAGGTTGCAACATGTTGTTTCGGAGATAACTGTATTGTATTTTAAGCTCCGACGGCATCAATTGGGGATTTGATGGTCGCAAATTAAGTTTACTGGCGACGCGTTAGCGGAGACAGTAAGCGGGTATTTGCGACCATCAAATCCCAAATTGATGCCGTCGGAGCTTAAAATACAATATTGTTATCTCCATTCTAATGAAACTGGAAGAAAACAACGTTAAAACATGTATTTAAAATCTGTCATATGCCGTCTGCGCTTGCGCGGACGTCCCATAGCATCAATTGTCAATTGATGCCATGTAAGAAAGTTACGTTATCCAATCAAAATGAACGTTACAAACGTTGTTGCATTAGAATCTTGTTTTTAATGATTGATCAATTGATTGTTAGTTGCTTAACATCAAGTTTATAAAATACAAGTAGCATGTATGTTCGGTCGAGAATAAATTGAAGAACATGAGTGTATATTAGGTAGGTCCTGAAGGCCGGAAAATTTAGACTGCCTTAAAAATTAAGGTATATTGAATTGGGATTGAAATGTATTCCTTAAACATGCCTTCGAAGGGCCCATACAATTGTTGGAGCAAGGGTTTTTAATGTATAGGGAACGTGCCACTCTTTCTTTCGGACCGGACATGGCGGTGATGATTTACATAACAAACAACCAAACAGAAATCTGAAACAATAGTATAACATCACATCGACAGATTGTGGGTTTTCCTATGATTACTAATTGCGCCCTTTTGTCAATAGACTTGTTTTTGTACTGTTATAAATCGAATCGCAGTTTATGTAAATACCGTCTAAATTGCATTCACTTTTATATATTCAACAACACTTACTGTTATCTTGGTGATTTTTTTTCGTTAAATAATTAAACACTTTCTAAATATACTGCCGACATTTATCCAAAGGTAAGTACATATGTAAATCAATTGTAAAGTTGAAAAACTTATAACTATCCTTTCCTAGAATGAAATATTTCAGTTTTACACGGAAAATTGTACAATAAAATTTACGACAAATGGGACGAATTTTCGTTCCTCATCGTAAATTTAGCTTGTTTGGATGGTGACGTAGTTTAAACTATATTTTATTTGTAAAATAAAACCATTATAGGTCAACATTTTTTTTATACGGTTTCAACAATGAGCAAAGGCTCACACCGAACAGCAAGCTGTAAAGGGTCCCGAAAATGGCATGTGTGAAACCAACGGTCTAGTTTATACAAAAATAAAACGAGAAACGAGAAACACTTATGACATGTATGCACCACATCTACAAATATACAAAGTCATGTTATATTGCCGCTTGACAATACATCTACATGTATCGATCATTCGATTGAAAAGAAGTGAATTATATTAATATCATTTTAAAACATAATGGGACCCACCCCCAACCCCCTTTTTGGACGATCAATGAATTTGAATGGGGACATGTAGTTGGAACCTACCTCCCCTTTGTCCTGGGTTAGGACCCCCCTTTTTTTAAATGGCTGGATCCGCACCTGTATTGATAAAGATTGGTATGTTTCCTTTGAAGCCTATTTAATTTGTACAAGTATTCTTATTCAACCATCTTATTCATGAGTGGCCATTCGTGTCATTTGCGCAATGGGATTTTAATGTGTTATTTCTTTCTTCATTTTATTATCGCGTATAAGTGTCCAAAACTATTGCGTGAAATTTCATTTTTGAAAAATCATTTGATTTATTGTCAAACTATAGTGTTAGTTTTTATAAATAATGCAATATTTATATTCTCTTATAGTTGTGGTCTGTTATCTTGCTTGCATTGCATACATAGATATTTCCCGTATATATCAAACTGCACGGAGAGTGATACGATAAAATGATAAGAAAATAATTTGTCAATTTGATTGGCTTATACAGCATCAAAACAATATAACGGCATTTCTATTGGCTACTCGTTAGGTCATTGATGATTTTCAAAGTTAAAGACGATGTACATTTCGTCCATGGCAACTGGTATGCAGACTGAGTATTTGTCGTCTGTTTATGTAGTGCATACGTCTTTCTCGTTTTTCGGTTTTTAGCTCACCTGGCCCTCTTTGCGTCCGGCGTCCGTCATCCTCGTCATCGTCCGTCGTCGTTAACTTTTACAAAAATCTTCTCCTCTGAAACTACAGGGCTAAATCAAACCAAACTTGGCCACAATCATCATTGGAGTATCTAGTTTAAAAATATGTCCGGTGGCACGACCAATCAACCAAGATGGCTGCCATGGCTAAAAATAGAACATAGGGGTAAAATGTAGATTTTGGCTTATATCTCTGAAACCAATGCATCATGTGCATTAAGAGCAAATCTGACGTGGGGTAAAATTGTTTATTAGGTCAAGATCTATCTGCTCTGATTTTTCAGATGAATCGGACAACCTGTTGATGGGTTTCTGCTCCTACATTTGGGTTACTATCTTGAATATTATTATAGATAGAGGTAAACTGTTAACAGCAATAATGTTTATAGTTAATTTTTAACAATTTTTCGTAATTTTTTGTAATCTTTTACACAAATCTTCTCCTCTGAAACTACTAAGGCAAATTTAACCAAACTTGCCACAATCATCATTCGGGTATGTAGTTTAAAAAATGTGTCCGGTGACCCGGCCAGTCAACCAAAATGGCCGCCATGGCTAAAAATAAAACATAGGGGTAAAATATAGATTTTGGCTTATAATTTTAAAACCAAAGCATTAGAGCAAATCTGACTGGTGGCAAAGCTGACCACCAGTTGTTGGATTGCAGCCTCCAGTTAGTAAATTTTGTAGGTTTTTTTTGTTTTGCCCCACCTACGATAGTAGAGGGGCATTGTGTTTTCTGGTCTGTGGGTCCGTTCGTCCGTCCGTCTGTCCCAGGTTAACTTTTTTGTCAAGGTAATTTTTGATGAAGTTGAAGTCCAATCAACTTGAAACTTAGTATACATGTTCCCTATGATATATTCTTTCTAATTGTAATGCCAAATTAGAGTTTTTACCCCAATTTCACGGTCCACTAAACTTAAAAAATGATAGTGAAAGTGGGGCATCCGTGTACTATGGACACATTCGTGTTTGATATTATCTTAGATATTATTATAGTATCTTATGATATCTTATACAATAAAATTATGATTTTAACTTTATTTTACATGATTATCAAATCATCAGTAAATATAGGTGAGCGACACAGGCTCTTTAGAGCCTTCAGGTATATAGATTAGACCATTGGTTTTCCCGTTTGAACTAGTAATTTTTAGGGCCCTTTTTAGCTTGCTGTTCGGTGTGAGCAAAGACTCCGCGTTGAAGGCCGTACCTTGACCTATAATGGTTTACTTTTATAAATTGCTACTTGGATGAAGAGTTGTCTCTTTGGCATTCATACCACATCATCCTATATATCTATGTGATTTCGTTAATTATATACAAAATACTCACAAATTTCACCTAATAATCTTCTTTTTGACAAATTTTATGACATTTTCAAGCGTACAAAAAGTCTTCAAATTGTCTGATGTCAATGTTTGACACTTGTTATGACACATGATGTCATACTGGAATGTGCAAAAAAGCTTGACAAATATTTCTCGGAATTTCTAATTTAACACATTGAAAGTGTTGGCCATAAGAGAAATAGACTAAACAACTCATGAAAATTGGATATCGCTTGAGATCAACTCTCGATATCTAATTTAGGTAGAATAATAAACTCGCCAAAAACTCATTCATTATTATATTGAAATTTAAAAAAAACCTCAAGTTGATATCTCATTCTCATTCGTTATAAAACCTATGATAAACGCGATAAAGGGAGGATTTTATATTTTGAGACTGTCTCATTTTCTCAAGAGTAGATTTTTTAAAGAAAATTGCAAAAAACTAAAATTTTACCTCAAAATTTTATAACTTTATCAATATTCAAAAACTTACCAATTTTTTCTTTATTCTTCTATATTTCTTCTTTCTGAACATTGATGAAAAAGAACAAAAGCTCAGGCAAAAATATCTCTGCACTTGTTTAACTATATATCAAGGACAAGAGATAATCCCAAATGAGCAATCATTTTTATTCTGCTGTACAATCTTCATCATTCCTGAAGCAAAAAATAAAATTTTAGCTTAAATCAGTAAGTAATGTAAAGGAGAGCTAAAATTTTAGCTGGTTCTTTTTCAGACCAAAAGCTAAAATTTTAGCATCCACAACTTATATAAAATTTTAGCTTTGCAGAAAATTGATAAAATTTTAGCAAACATGTATACAAAGATAAAATTTTAGCATTTGAAAAAACATTACATTGCAAAGAAAAATAGACTTAAGCGTAGTTACATGTATTTTAACACCGCAGATGGCATTACCCCTGTTAAGCTTAAGTTTAATTGATTGTTGGTTGTTTAATGTTCAGTGGCAACTAATTCATGCACTTTCAAGACGAGAACAAATAAATAGACAACAGGTAGGTCCTGTAATAGGACTTGATGAGGAGGAAATTTGGACTATCACCATGATCACTGGCTGGTAAATTGGATAGCCCATATGATCAGAAATTTGACCTTTCAAAAATCCACCTATGGACTGATCAGACATAAACAGTAATAAATGCTGAACAATTTCTCGTGGTTATCATGGTTATTGGTAAAATACAAACAAGTGGTTATATGGGACTCTGGGCATAGGATCAAATACTGACTCAGAGAAATTAACAGAAATAAATGCTGAACAATTCCTCAGTCATGTCATGATTATTGGTATGAACAAATAAGTGCCTTAGTATATGAGAAACTGGAGATAGCATTATATACTTATCCAGAGACAGTAATCATGGTAAAAATGCTGAACAATTACTCATGGTTGTTGGTATGAACAAACACTACTGGACTAAATGCTGAACAATTCCTCATGATTATTGGTATGAACAAACAAGTGGCCATATGAGTAATTGGACATCAGGTCATATACTTACTCACTGACATAAACAGTAACAAATAAAAAAGGGGGGTCCACTCCACAAGCGTCTGTGAGTTCACAGGGACATATAATGTGAATTGAATGGGCATTCAAATGTGAATTGACGACGTCAAACGCTTTCACACAGACATCAAAGCGAATTCAATGCACATTGAAAATATTGAAATGTTAATCATTTTCTAATGCGCATTCTATAATGAGAATTAATTTGCATTACATGTGAACAAGGCATAAGTTCCAAGTGTACAATAAACTCCATTTGAACAGGTGAATTATGGTGTTCATAACTCAGACACAAGGAGGTTATGAACAAATGTAATAAACATTTTACATGTATAAACTACGTATTTATTCCATGGATTACAAATGCACATATTACATGTAAATGATGTATTATGATTTTATTTTATCATGTCACACATAAATTACTTTTGGCATTTAGGGTAAATTTTCAATGTTTGTATCATCATGATCATCAGTGTCCCGATATTTCTGTGTCTGTTGTTATGAACAATGAACAATATAGTTTCTCATTTGTAATTCTTAGCAATTAATAAATTCATAAATTAGTTAATGAAATTCAGGAAAGTTTCAATTGTATCATTTTAACATCAAAAGTTGTTTAAATTGCCTGAAATCTTTTAAAACAAGAGTGGACACGCATAATATAATTTATGTTGAAAGTATAAAAAAGAAGTTTATACCACAAGCATTACATTAAATAAGCTGTACATGAGATGAAGGTGAACTAAACCCTTTCAGACAGAAATGTAGTTTATAGACTCATTCCATACAACAAAAGTTTTCCTATTGTTAAAAGTATCTCGAATTAACCTCATTAAAAAATAACCTTGACAAATGAACCATGAAAATTAGGTTAAGATCAACTAACACCTACTTAACAGACATACACACCTTTACAATTATTGCCTTTACCAAATATAGTTCTACTATCCCTATAGTATCTGAAAAAAGACCAAATCATTGATGATTTAACATTGACCAATGAACCATGAAAATGAGGTCAAGGTCAGATGATTATTGCCAGACAGAATTGTACACCTTACAAACATTCCACAAACCAAATATAATAGACTTGATGCTTATAGTATCTGAGAAATAGACCAAATCACAAACTTTAACTTTGACCAATGAACCCTGAAAATGAGGTCAAGGTCAGATGATTATTGCCATACAGACATGTACACCTTAAAAACATTCCATTCACCAAATATAACTAACTGGATGCTAATAGTATCTGAGAAATTGACCAAAACAAACAAAAATTAACTAAGACCATTGAACCATGAAAATGAGGTCAAGGTCAGATAACACCTGCCAGATGAAATTTACACCTTACAATCATTCCATACACCAAATATAATTGACTGAAAACTAATAGTATCTGGGAAATAAACCAAAACACAAAAATTTAACTTTGACCACTGAACCATGAAAATGAGGTCAAGGTCAGATGATGCATGTGAGTTGGACATGTACACCTTACAATCATTCCATACACCAAATATAATTGACTGAATGCTTATAGTTAGTATCTGCAAAATAGACCAAAACACAAAAATTTAACTTTGACCACTGAGCCATGAAAATGAGGTCAAGCTCAGATGTCACCTGCCAGTTGGACATGTACACCTTACAATCATTCCACACACCAAATATAGAAGACCTGTTGCTTATGGTTTCTGAGATATGGACTTAATCCTGTAAACTTAACCTTGTTCACTGATCCATGAAATGAGGTCGAGGTCAAGTGAAAACTGACTGACAGACATGAGGACCTTGCAAACATTCCACAAACCAAATATAAGACTTGATGCTTATAGTATCCGAGAAATAGACCAAATCACAAACTTTAACTTTGACCAATGAACCCTGAAAATGAGGTCAAGGTCAGATGATTATTGCCAGACAGACATGTACACCTTACAAACATTCCATTCACCAAATATAATTAGACTGGATGCTAATAGTATCTGAGAAATTGACCAAAACAAAAAAAATTAACTAAGACCACTGAACCATGAAAATGAGGTCGTCACAATGGATACCAAATTTAGATATATTTTTATGAACGTTTATTTTTAAGTTGCATGTATTCATGATTTTCAGATTTTATTCACATAATGATAGCTGTCATGTCTTAAAGCTGTTGTATGGTATTGTTTGATGCAACTACTTCAACAAGGAAGTGATTGATATATTTGATCTTTCACGCAGGGAACATAATGATAAGTTTTATGAACAAAAAATTGTTCATAACCGTGTCCAAAAATTGTGTGTTTTTCTTATTAGTCATGTTAGTCATCCCTTGCAAATACCTGGCATGACAAAATGGATGAGTGTTCAGGTTGTTGTTTTGAATAGTATAAAAGCCATTTCTTATAAAAACTTAACATGGTACTCGTTTAAATAAGCGAAAAAGGACACTGGTAAGAAAATATTATGACATTGATTAAAAGTTAAGTAGACAAAACTGGATTATCCACAGCTCTATTATTTTGGAAACCAAAACTTTGAACATTGAGCTAAATAAACAGCCCATAATATTTGCGGTTGAAAGACTTTTATTTTCCAGTTAATCTACAGTACCTACATGTAGATAACCCGAAAACAACCAAGGTCTACAGTGATAAAAAAGGGATTGAAAAAAAAAATGTCCGGCTGGCTCAAATATTTTGTGGAAGCCCTGTAAATTTAAAGTGACATTAAAACTCCCTGAACAATGTACAACAAACATTAAAAAGAAGCCAAAATAACTGGCTAAATATATGTGCTAATAACACAAAATGTGTTAACAGTTCTGTACAGTAATGTTTGATAAAAATGGTTAATTTTGAAGAATTTTAAAAGTACATTTTTAATGAATATTAAAGGGAAAATTCACGATTTTATACTTATGGTTTAAATATGTTCATTATGACATAATATATATATTCACAAAGTTTTATCGCTATACGTGCAGTAATAAACGGAGAAATTCAATAATTAATGAAAAAATATCAACTACTTCCTGTAGGTCGTGACGTTTTCTCCTGATTTTTGCATGCCGGGATTTAAAATACAATCATTAAAAGTCTTGGTTTTTAATCATATTTTAACGTAATCGTAAGCGCGCCGATGACTTATGCTTTATCTAATAACCATCCGATAATAAGAAGATAAAACGCACAGACGTTCAATTGTACTCATTCGTGAGATAAATTATCTATGTTAAACGTATATATTCGAATTATTTTTGTAGACAACACAAAAAGTTATAAATTTATTTTTAATAAATGCATTTTCGGACTGATAAGGTGAACAAATTAAAGTACAATAATCTGTAAAGACAATATGTTGGTGTACTATTATTGACCTTTTACTATCTCTGCTATGGCTAGGTTTATACGATGTGTGTATTCACGGTTCTGTGGCAATACTCGTAGATGGCTTGTTGAAAGGTAAATTGTTATTTGCACTTCGGTATTTAACCACGCCTCTAGGGCACACCTTGCCAGGTGTTACTGTCTATTCGAATCAGTGGTAGGATTTAATACACACATTAAAAATACATATTCAAGTTGGTGACAAATAAAAATTGGTCGCCGTGGAATTATTTAATCATATTTGGTGCTATTATTTATTTGAATTCAAATAAGTTAATTTACTAAGAAATACACAATTTTCGGTTAAAGACGGGAAACTTAATTCATATGTCAGAATGAAATGATATACAAGTCTTGTCCTTGATTCATGTCTCATAAAAAAGGGGGACTTAGAAATTAGAAATAGCTTTACTAAATCATTTTTATTTGTCTTTATTAGGCGAAAAAATGTACGAGAACACTTACATTTAGACTTTTGAAAGCCATGTATTAATTAATATATGAAACTATCTAAAGATAACTCTACCGAAGCGGAATATAATATGTACGAATAAAGAAAAAAATATTTTTGTAATGGAATCGAAAAATTACGAATAGATATTCTTTTCAAGTGTGATAAACGTCAACCAAATTTATTCATAATCAGGAACGTCCTAATTAAAATCTGAGACAACTATAATAATCGTCGTCTCCCAACGTATATATATACTTAAATAACTATTTGATCAACGATGTTTAAAATTAAAAGACAACGAATTTAATGTTATCTTTCCCTATTTTTGAATGTTATTATAAGTCTGTTCAACTTGCAAGAATATCCCTAAAGCGGACAAATATCCGACAAGCAGTTTATTCTTTAAATTGCTGTCATTGAATATCAAGAAAGAAAATAAATCCCGAAATTGATACTCAATAGTTTTCCTAGAAAATATTCACATTCCTTGGGGATTATTAGTGTACGTCCAGTTGCATATATTTTACATAAATGTTGGAACAATTGTGATGATGACGAATTTCTTCCTTTATTCGAGAACAATTTAATTGATATATAAATCTGTGAGTTTACTATGTTCTTAACTTCGATGAACCAAAGCAAGTTATAAATTGACCTGTATTTAAATCAAATTGTTTCTTTTTTTTCTTCTTCTTCTTTTGGTATACAATAGTCTATCGAATTCGTTGATTACATACTGTTGGCATACGTGGACTAGTCTATTTACAAAACTTTTACCACAATTTACACAAAATGTATGTTTCTTTCTTATGTTCAATGTATACATGTATACATATTTTAAATTGCACTACTGACTATAGTTCCGTAACTTTCTACCAGGCGTATGTATACACGAATCGTTGACAAGTGCGCACATTTTTTTAGATCAATAATTCTGGTATGTTCCAATCTGTCCTAAACTATTGACAACGAGTATATATTACATTTTCCCAAATTAACCCTTGGAAAAGTATGTAAATAGATTTGTATTTCTTCAATTATTTTTTTTTTGTATTATTTTTTTTTTATAAATAATATTCTTTACACCAGAAATGTTATTTATAAACAAGCGTATGAGTTCAGTAATGACTAGTATATTATATCACTTTCGGACACGCAAGACAAAAATGTATATTATACATGCACCTGATAGTTCAAAATGGAAAGTTATAAGTAACGGTCGTGTACACTGATCAATACCTACAGAAGTGAAACGATGCATGAACTTGCAAGCCCGCCGGACAGGAAATCGATTGAATACCTGGACGTGTCACCTTACACCCCTTCCAATACCTTTGGGAGTAATACCTTTAGCCATGCTGGTGATCAGATGAGGGGCGCAGATGAGGGAAGATCCGAATTTATTTAAATAAAGTTTATTACTTGAAAGAATTATGAACGAATTAGATTTTCGAAAACAATTTCCACGGAACACTTATTTATCATTTTATGATTTGAACTTTGACTTTTTAACTAATTACAATATTATCAGTTTAAAAATAACAGACTATATGGTTATTTAAAAATATAAGACCATTTTCCGTATCAAGTTAGTCAGTCAGATAAAACAACCGTACGATTGACAAGATATCGACACGCAATTACGACTACATCGTTTACTGTAGTTTTGTTCCTTTGTGGTTTATTGACATATCGGGATTTTTCATCGGAGAAGGTGACAAGATGGCGGAGAGTAGAGAACTGATACTCAAAATTTAAAATCGATGGTGATCTCTTATTTAGCGGAATAAAACTTTAATATCTATAAATTTGAGCATTTTTATACAGAATGGACATAATATCAATTTTTGATTTTTTTGCGAAGTTTCCCTTTAAGGGCACATATTTGAGAATTTTTGGCATTTATTTTGGTTTTGAATGGTTCCCTGAAAATGGATTATTGCACCCTTCTGCCCTGAGATATTCAGGCTGCAGCACTGCCACTGGTTCACAAAATAGCGCTCGCCCTTCATGTAAAATAAAGTATATATGAGACAATATCTGAAAAAGTCTAATTTCCATGTCCCGCACTTCACCAGCAATTATTTTTTTATTCAACCATCTTTTTTGAAAATTTTAAGTTTCAGTATAAACTAAATTATATAATGCACCAACTCTTGCCAATTAAACACTTATTCTTATATATTTCTTCCAATAAAATATTTTATTACATTGGTTGTAATAAATTACATTGATTTCCCAGTTAAATAAAAACCGATAATTTCAGATGTGAAATAAACGTGGTTATTTCACTCTCTGACGTCATACAACCATAGGTGTTGTCAAGACGTCGATAATGTCGGATCAAAACAAATTGTCAATGCGTAGGAAAAACATATAGTTCCTTACATTATCTACACTAATTTCATAAAAAAGGCCATTAGCCAATGTAATAAAAAGTATAACTAATCGCTGTATTTGAATATCAAAAATAAAAAAACTTGTGACCGAACGCCGCTATGGATTAAACTCGTGATGCGCACTCGTTTAATCCATGTGTCGTTCGGTCACGCGTTGTCTTATTTTTGATATTCAAATACGGCGATTAGTTATACTATAAGTAATTTAAATGTTCAACCCCCCCTAAAATCATGTTGTCCCCTGTGTTTTTTTGAAAACTAAATCATTTAAATAATATCCAAATTAATTAAACAGGCGTCCGATCCTCACATATATGATATATTATATAATAAACTTGCCCCTCATTTGTCTTTTTATATTATAACTAAAGCATGTAATAAAATTTTGCAAATTTTAAGAGAAAAAAAATTTGTCCCCAGGGGTGATTTCCCTCCTGTTACCACTGAGTTTTTTTTACTTGTGGAAACGTTTACAAGACCAATAGTTATTTTCCCATTATGTATTGTGAAGCGCATCATTTTCTGAATGCATTAGTACAAAGAAATAGTTTGAAAATTCAAGCCCATCCAACGTAAGAATTTATAGAAAAATACTTATTGGTGTCCTATCCTGTTATAGCCTTTTCTTACACTTTCTGAGAATATTTTTAAGTGTGCTCCACAACATAAGGTGTGTTTTTATATCATCTTTTTAAAAGTTATATGTCACAGGAAATACACTTACATTTAATAATGTGATAAAAAGGACAAAAACTATCGGGTAATTCCTTTCTGTTACGTTCTGTCATGTTACCGGATAAAAAGTAAAGCATAACCATCATCAGTAACAGGAAGGATGTTTAAGACATTTTCACAGAAGAATCGAAAAGTTAATCTACTATATGCCAACCATTTCATTTAATACAAGTTACCACCACCATATCAAATAAATTTCAAAATAATATACAGTATATTGAATAAAAAAATAGGTTTTTTGCTTTTGATAACAGCAGAGAACATTGTGCAATTCTAGTATGGTAGATAGTAACAGAAAGGAATTTATATTAGCATTTTTCATTACCTAGGCAGATTTTTCATCTTGCAAATACAGTTTCAAAGAATAAATGACATTGTTTGCTGTTATCTTCCAATTGTGACCAATCTAAAATGATGTATTTTTCTTAAACTTTAAAATAAAGCAGAAAAATCCTTTCTGTTACCAACTCTGTCCTGTTACCGTTGTCCTGTTACTCAAGATTCTTTCATGTTACCGACATATCTGACTATATTAAAGTATATTTCTAAACCTTTTGTATTGCAAATGCTAAAATCAATAATTGGCATTTGATAAACTATTGCAGGATATACTAGTAAACCACAAATAGTGTCTGAAACTTATTCTGTATTCCCAATAGAAACTTTTTTAAATTGATTCACTTTGGTAACAGGAAAGAACTGGATTTTTTTGTACTAATTTTAAAATTGCCATTGTTTCCTTTTTAAACAATTGTTTGAATTACAGACAACAGTTCCTAGATCCCCAATGCGTGTTCTTCGATTTGTGCTATTAAAATACCCGGTCTAAAGAATTTTGTTTGGTTTTTTCTTATTGCCAAAAACTACTTTTTCAGATATTGTCTCATATATATATTAAGTACAGCTGCAGGTCCATGTAAGAATCAGGCAAACAGTGATAAGTCCATGTTGGCAAATTGATCAAATTTCATAGTCTAGATATGGATTTACCCTATTAGAACTTGAATATGATTTTTTTTTTTTTAAATAATTTTTGTGTTAAAAATATTCATTTTCAAATTTCCCCTTGATGGCCGCTAAAAATGAGCAAGAAAAACTACAAAAATGCACGTTTTTAAAGTAATTTATCTTGCTTAAATAATAGAATTTTTGTTGCAAGTTTATACTTTAAATAGAGTTCATATGTATAGTAATATGAAAACAGATTAAAAATTGATTTCAAATATTTTCTTCCCTAGCAACCGTAACCATGGAAATGTGATCAAAATGAATTTTAGAAAAATGCAAATTTCATCTAATTTCATTATATTTTTTTTAAGAAACAGCAACAGTATACACACTTTTATTATATATTCCCTTTTAGTAGAAGCCCTATAGAAGAAATCGAAACAAAAAAAAGTTTGGAAATATTTCGCTGTTGTAGGTGGCAGCACCATCAAAATCGTCAATTTTTCAGAGTTATTTATGATTTTTACGTCCCATGCTGATCAAATATAGGTGAAATATTCACTTATGTCATGCCAATTCCTATACATATGATATATCAGGGTTTAAAGGGTTAATATTTTGCATTTTGAGTGGAACAATATATAGTTTGTTTGTGTATGATTGGGGAGGAGGGTCGCTTGAACTATTTCCATGGGGAAAAATGTTATGATTTACATTACGGCCTAGCCAAGATCAGATGTGCATTTCATATTGGGTCTATGTTATAGACTTGTAAAGACAAGAAGATAAACTTTACATAAGTAATACATCTTTGAACTGAAGAAGAGAATGTAGGGCTTCACAATGAATATCAAATATCATGTATAGGTGTTACCGTTTTGAAAAAAAAACACTAAAATACACGCTGAAAATGGGCAAAATTTCACGTTATGTTGTTTCATTTAAAATTTCGCTGTTTTAATCAATTGATAGTTAATAAGTGAACTTAATTTGAACTACATTATGGGTTCATTGCTATAGACAATTTATTTATCTTTCTTTTACTGTTTGTTGCAACAAAAAATCTTCAGTGGTTACAAAGTTATGATAAAAAGTTGAATACTATGCGCTTGTTATGAAATTTTGTACTTTTGTTTTTAGCTTGCTCAGTGTAGTGATAAAAGAGAAAAATAAATCAAATTTATGCTATTATGTGTTTTGTTTTCTCTTCTAGTATATACATTATCAAAAACTACCTCATTTATCAGATTTGAAGTACCCTAGCTGGAGATATATGCCATCAAAGTTGGATATACAAATAAAGTGAAAAAATGTCTTGTCCGTAGACATGCATTCCCTAGTAAACTGGAAGCATAATTAAATTAATGTTGCATTGCTAAGTTCCTGTTCTTTTGTAGATATGAAAACACTACTAACATGTTTTTCTACCATCTATTAATAGAGGAAAAAATTCAAAAATATGTCAGAATGTCTTGTCCGTAGACACATGTCTTGTCCGTAGACATGTCTTTTTATCAATATTGCTTGGCTTTATGGGTCTTAATTAGTCCTATGTGTTATTTAAACTTAGAAATATCTTATTTTTAATAAATAAATGGTAATTTAAGTGTTCTCAATTTTTGTAAAATTACTTTACAGGAGTGGATTTTAAAAAGTGTCAGATTATCAGTCATAAAAAGCATACCTTATTTTACTTCAATATTGTTTATTCCAGTTGCTGCATACCTTAAAAGATTAACTAAATCAAATGAAGAAAAAGTATTTCTCTCTCTCTAACTTTATCTTTTGCATTTCAGTATTAACAGCAGATGAGGAAGTGTCTACGGACAAGACACTTGTACATAACAAGTATTAAATTCAATTATTTGTCTGCTATGGAACTTAAATCTTATTTATAGGTGATGAAAGTTGTCTATTCAAATTAAAACTCAGTATTTTCAACACAAATATAGTCACAATTAATTCTAACAGATTTTTTTTTAACTGAAATTGTCTTGTCCGTAGACATTACCACAATATATTAGTATCCAATTTCCTTGAGTTCAGCCTAATTTGATAGGTAAAATGTATGTTATTTTCTCAAGAGAACACATTCAACTATGTCAAAATTGAGTTTTAATAATAGTTTGATTGTTTTAAACAGTCAGATATATGGATTTCAGTTAAAAGAATGTGTCTTCATTTTGGCTTAATCAATAAATTATTGAGATATGTAAAGAATTATGGGTACATTTTTATATTTTCCAAAATTAAAAAACACCACTTAAAACTTAATTAGTAACTTTTAATCTTAACTTTAACAATCATCTTTGAAAGCATCTAATTGAATATCAATAAAATGTCTTGTCCGTAGACATTATCAAAATGTATTTGTTTCCATTTTCCTCAAAGTTGAGCATCATTTGATAGATAAACCTGATAAAATGTATGTTTTTTTTTTCAAGATAACACTTTCAGCTATATCAAAATTAGGTTTTAATAATGCATTTCATTAAATATGAATACAATGTCTTGTCCGTAGACAAAACATATAAATTGTATTGCTAAGTTTGATTGTTTATTGTAAGAATTTGCATCAAGTTATTTTAATGTTCTATACACCAAAAGAAAGGGTTCTTTTGGAAGTTTTGTTATTTATAGATAATTTTAGATACAGTTTTATCAGATAAGATTAATGATCAAAGAAAGCTACTGTTGTTTGAAATAACTATGAGTCAAACATGTTCTTGTTATTTTTTTTTCAATTAAAATGTTTGATATTCAATAGTTCTAAACATATTTTGTTGTCTTTGTCATTGACCAAAAATCTGTCACTGGTGATCATGTCTTGTAGGCAACCATTAAAGAAAATTATACAGTTTTTAAACACCATTTATTTAATAAAAATATTAAATATTTCTTTCAAAAACTGCATGTAATTATATAAATGCTTCCAGTGTTAGCCTAACGATGGCAATTTTTCATAATTTAAACCATTTTTGAACCAAAATATCAAAAGAGTTTTTCCCTGAGGTGATACTCATTTTTGACTTCATGTGAAACACAAAATGCACATCTGATTGTGGCTAGGCCGATTAGTAATGAGCCAAAGTCCACAATAATTGTGTTGTTATCTTGCAAGCATCAACAGGGTCTGAATTGATAAAAATGAAGGATTTGATTTCTTAGAACCAAATAGTTTTCTCAATATATTGATCCAAATATCACACAGCACTTTAGTGTAGAAATTTTAGCAAACAATTACTATGTTTTGTGTCTCCCACATTGATTTTTTTTATTTAAGATGTGATAAACATGTACTCCTGCAAAATATTTGTTTAGTGTTACAAGCAGTAAAATCAAATATAAACAGGTGCCCCCATTCTCTTCGTCAATGTGTAAATATGCAAAAGTCAATGGTCTTGCATACTGAATTTTATCCCTTTAGTGAACTAACATGTATAAAGTGAAACCACCCTTATTTGCATATTGATAATATTGAACTTAAATTCAATGTTTACTACAAGCAAGAAAGTCAATTGGAGATAATGGAAGTAAAGAATAAAAAAAAAGATAGATAATAAGTTGTTCAAATGTTTAATTTTCTCAAAACTAAATAATTATATGGTCATGATGGTACAAGCAAAATCATTTTAACATATATTCTAATATAACTTAGTTTTTATTGATCAAATATGTATCTTAACCTTCTATTCAAAAGAGTGATTGCTTAGCATGCTTAGTAAAATGTACTTTAATAATATGTGACAAATACTTTTATAAAAAAAATAATAAGGAAATCTTGATATTCTCCTGTCTTTCTTTAAAGCCTATCTCCTATTACTTATAGAAAATTCATTTTCAGTCCCATCTGTTGATGTTGGTTTGGTTTTTTTTGGTTGTAAATATTTTTTTTGGTTGTAAATACCACTTCATTTCACAACCTGGCCCACTAGTGTCAGGTTGTTTCCTGTTGCAACTGTTAACAATGCTTTCCTACATATATATATATAGCTATCAATAGATGGTTTTCAAGTCAATTTAAGGTAGCAAATCTAATGACACAGCCAACTTTTGAGCAAAAGAACAGCATATAATCAGAACTTTCTGAGTGACGAGAGGTTAACTGGATGAGTCTTCACCATTTTCTGTTTTTTATTTCTGGTCCTTCATGGAGATTAACTGCACCAACTGTTTTAGGCATTTTGATTTTTCCAGTTACATTAACAGGTAAATCAAATCCTGATATTATCACACATTATTCTGTTTTATTTTCCTGTCGTTTACCAAAATCCATTTGGTCTACGGATTTATTAGGAATAAATTTTACCTTGCCGATGTTGTAGGCTTTCCTCAGTAGTATACCATCTTTTTCAACTCACAACTCATTAAAATCATTTATTCCTTCTAACTTGTGTGTTATCAGTTTGTGTTATGAGGTGTTGTTAGCACATTTAGAGACTTGACATCCAGCAACACCTGTGAACAGAAATAATAATGAGGGGAATTATAAACCGTTTCAAAGGTCATGTTTTCAACTTCAACAAAATGTGTGTACATTACAGCATAGATCAACATGATATTTTGAAGAAAAGAAAAACATTTTAAACTAGAGGCTCCAAGGAGCCTGTGTTGCTCACATGATATTTTTATTTACAATTGATGCATGGAATAATGCAACCTTTATACTTTTGCTCTAGTTTCAGAGATACATGTATGGAAAAGTCAAAAACTGCATTTTTTACCTATGTTCTATTTTTAGCCATGTCTGCCATGTTTTAGGCAGACAGGGTCACTGGACACATTTTACATTTTAAAAAAAAATAAATACCATAATTTTTATTTGGGTCCAAGTACATTTAAATTTGTCTCAGTTGTTTCAGGAAAGATTTTTGAAAAAAATTGCAAAAATTTACGAAAAATTGTAAAATTTGACTTTAAAGTGCAATAACTCCATATGAAGTCAATTGTCAATTTTGATCCTGTTCACTGATTTGTAGAGCTCACTTTGCTGAACGTTATTGCTGTTTACAGTTTATCTCTATCTATAACATTATTCAAACTAGAGGCTCTAAAGAGCCAGTGTCGCTCACCTTGGTCTATGTGAAGGAAGCAGATGGATTCATGACAAAATTGTGTTTTGGTGATGGTGATGTGTTTGTACATCTAACTTTACCGAAAATTCTTGCTGCTTACAATTATCTCTATCTATAATGAACTTGTACCAGTAGTTTCAGTGGAAAATGTTAGTAAAAATTTACAAATTTTATGAAAATTGTTAAAAATTGACTATAAAGGACAATAACTCCTTAGGGGGTCAATTGACCATTACAGTCATGTTGACTTATTTGTAAATCTTACTTTGCCGAACATGATTGCTGTTTACAGTTATTAATATCTCTATCTATAATAATATTCAAGATAATAACCAAAAAACAGCAAAATTTCCTTAAAATTACCAATTCAAAACGGGTTGTCTGATTCATCTGAAAATTTCAGGGCAGATAAATCATGACCTAATAAACAATTTTACCCCCATGTCAGATTTGCTCTAAATGCTTTTGTTTTTGAGTTACAAGCCAAAAACTGCATTTTACCCCTATCATCTATTTTTAGCCATGGCGGCCATCTTGGTTGGTTGGCCAAAATCCTGGACATACCCCACATCCCCAAATTATCATTAAAGAAATATAGTAAGTGTAAGTAAAAAAAAATTGTGCAAGAAAAAATATTGAATCATAATTTCCTGTTGATATGCACATCTGCATAGTATGTCCTTATTATCTACAAAGTTTCATGAAGTTCTGTTGTGTAGTTTCAGAGGAGTTACAATGACACTTTTGCAGAAGTACATTAACAATTTCGCTACTGAATTTATTTTTTTCGCGGGATTTCCTGGCCGAAATATATTTGCACGAGCCGTTTGCCTGACCGGGATTAATTTGACATGTGCTTCAGCAAAAACGACCTCGTAGTTTGGGTCATTGAAAACTCGGCAACCGTAGCGAGTTATGCGGTCAAATTTTGATAAAATGTAGATAAATATCATAGGTTGATCGTCCGTAACCTTTTCATAGAGTGAAAATTAGTTTACCTTAAAAACGCGTGTTGAAAACGTAGATTGATTGAGTCGGAAGATAATTTTTGTCATTGCCTACCGTCATGACCGTATATCACTTTCACTTCCATTCAGCAACATTTCTTAAGCACACGTGTGATTCGAAATTCTATTTCTATGAGCTACTGAATTATTTTCTTTCAAAACCCGTTTCCGTTTTCGTTTTCTTGGCAAAAATACTTGTAAATCGAGACTGTCGTTCACGTAGATTTTTGGCCACCATTTGTTTACGGTTTC
This sequence comes from Mytilus galloprovincialis, assembly GCF_965363235.1. Taxonomy (NCBI): domain Eukaryota; kingdom Metazoa; phylum Mollusca; class Bivalvia; order Mytilida; family Mytilidae; genus Mytilus; species Mytilus galloprovincialis. The sequence continues at coordinate 78,109,355 of NC_134844.1, forward strand.
GAAAGAAGAAAGATAACTCGGGTTCGAAAACGGACAATAACTCTTCCAGACGAGTTGTATAATACCCCCAGCCTTGATGTGCAATTACTGAACTAGTTAAAAATATTGTTTAACTGCAATAATAGTCGATGGGACTTCTTTACTTTATGACTTAATCCCAGTAATGCCTTAATTCTTCCACATGTGAATGAGATAAAGCTTTCCAATAAATAAAAGTTAGTAAATAAACCCATTAGGCCACACCAATTTGATTCCTTGTTCGACGGACCCGCCCGCACCTATTTTTTTCAAAACAGACTTTTTTTCTTTTTTTTTATATTCCCGCTTCCCGCATCCGGAAATGTAATCATGTCCATTTCCCGCACCGTTTTTTTTGTGTAAATATTATAAAAAGATATCAACATTTGTTTTTAAAATCACAGTCTAACCTGTATATGACGATTTTAAACATAAAAGCACCCCACCACTTTGTAAATATCTGTGAGAATATTTGTTTCAGCATGAAACCTATTTATCCAAAGCGGGAGTGCTCCGATATAAATTTATAACAGCGTAAAGAACAAAAAATTGGTTACTTTCCCCCTTACTTATATTCCCTATAAAAAAATTCGATGTTAGAATAAAGTACAAAGAACTTCTGAAGGATTTGCCTTCAACTGCAATTATATTGTATGCTGGCGAAACAAAACTATCCATAGCCGCTGCATGTTTATGCACCTGTCCTGATTGATTGAGGGACCTGTCGTTCAGCAGTTATCGTTTGTTGATGTTGTTCATTGGTATTTTCCCATTTGGATATACATGATATATAAATTAGATCGTTGGTTTTCCTGTTCGAATTGTGTACGCTAATAATTTTGGGGTCCTTTATAGCCTGCTGTTTGGTCTGTATCAAAGCCCTGTGTAAAAGGCCGTACTTTGACCTGTGTTTGTTATTATCAGGTTGAGAACAACCCTCCCTCAGACAAGGGGTCATTTTACTGATGTAGAAAAGAAAATAGAAATACCAAGGATTTGTATAGTTCTTCTATACAAAACCTTTGAAAACTTAGAATTTTGTACTCAAAAAGAGGAGAGTTACATCATATTTTAAACAACTTTTTCACTTATTTTGAATAATATTAAACTGTTAAAGTAAATGTGTTAAAATGGTTAAAGTCCAGGAATATTACAAAATTCTTGGACATGTTTTGACCATTTAATACCAGATAGATATATAGTTCTTTGAGAAAATATGAGCCCTTTTGTACAAACAAATATATTAAAACTTATATTGATCCCTCATAAAACATGTATTTACTAAAAAGGATATTAATAACATTAAGGGGTTGTCCCCAAACTGATTATGACTTGGATGGAGAATTGTCTCATTGTACAATAATAAATGATGAAATCTCAAGATTAATCAGAAGCAGCTGACAACACATTATGTTATTTCACTTTGGGGGAAAATCACTACCCTTCAACAAATTTTTTTTTCCCCTTCCCAATTCTAAAAAAATAATTTTCCCTTCCCTTCCAAAACAATTTTTTTTTTTCCACTTCCCTTCTTTTACAATATTTTTTTTAAATGAGAAAGAAAACGATTTGTTAAAATAAAATAATCATCTTGGCATTTTTATGTAAAATAATAAAGCTTTGAGATGTAACAACACATGTTTTATGAACCACACTATTTATAGACTCAGCTGTCAATTTTGTCAATATCCGGTTCTATTTTAAATGAAATTGGACTTTCGTTTTGTCGACCTTAGTACATACTGCAGTACAGCCTTTCAATGAAAAGAAAGAAAACCCGTAGCACTACAGACTCATGAGAGTGTCTGAAACGATGACAAAAGACTCTGACTCAATCGGTAATTAAAGGTTGACTGTCAAACGGCAACGAGAAATAATAATTTACAGTCGTGCACCTGATGGTGACAATCAAAGTCTTGATTTCAGATTGTTTTACAAATATCCTTCTCACAACTCCAAAATATACGTACAATAACTACTTTTGTTCAAGTTAAGCCACTTTCATGACCCCAGGTCAAGTTTTCTAAATGTTTCAACTCAAAATGAAACTTCTGACCACGATTGTTTATGATTCCGCCATTTTGTTTTTCACGAGTTTTTTTTCCCTCAACAATCTTTAAAAAAACATATTTCAACAGTGTTTTTACGCCCGATACTAAAATATCGAATGCATTTGATGTTTATCATAACATCCATGAAGCAACGGGGCCAAGAAACATGTTTAAACATTATTTTTACTGTTTGCACTGTGACCGTCTAAAAATAGAAATATTCGGCATCTACAACGGTGTGCCAAAAGGATACATTCGGCATGCGCGCGGGTGTACCAAAAGGATACATTCGGCATGAAAGGGTTAATTAAAGCAAATAAGTTCAAAGGGGAGTAACATAGAAAAAAATTGAATCGTAATTTCCTGTTGATATGCACATCTACATAGTTTGTCCTTATTATCTACCAAGTATCATAAAATTCTGTTGTGGGGGTAGGTATTATAAGGAACAGACAGACAAACAGTCAAGCAGATGGATACACAGACCAGAAAAATTATGTTAATATAATATCACACATGGGGCTTCAAACAACATGCCATGGATCATTTTATCCAATGCTTTAATTTTTTCTGTTAAATATGGGTTATGTAACATGTGCATTGGCGGATCCAGGGGGGGGGGGAGTCTTGGGGTTGCAACCCCCCCCCCCTTTTTTTTGGCCGATCAATGCATTTTAATGGGGACATATAGTTGAAACCCCCCTTTTTAAAATGGCTGGATCCGCCCCTGATGTGTATGTGAGCCTCAGTCTGTGACTCGTCTAACATTTTGTCATTATCATGTCAGATTTATTTGTGAAATGAAATTTACTTAAGAGAATCAGACTGTCTCTGAAATTGTGTATAGAACCAGATTTGCTTATTTTAACAGGTCACATTTAGATCGCGGTGAGTTTGTGTTGTAATTATGTTTTCTGTTTGAACAATGTACATTTTGTTAATTTACCTGTTCTAGAGTCAAGGACAGTTTTCATATCAGCTGCTGTTACAATGTTTTTTTCCAACTTGCAACCCAACTTTTTATCTTTTTGCGCTTATTTGCCATCTTTGAATCACAATATGACTTTCCTGCATGGGCCTCAGAGTAGCAATATCCCTGTATATTGATCCCTATGAAATATAAGATATTCATTACTCTGCAATTTAAATATACACAAAATAACTAAAAAGTATTGTATAAAAGTTTTATCACATTAGATTAAGGCAAACTACAGAAATAGGAAGAAAACTAAAAAAAATAGCAATTTTACCATTTGTAAAGGGGCATAACTTTAGAACGACTAAAGTGACGCCCCCAATATTCAAACTTGATTGTGTTTAGTGGTAATAAGCATTGTATAACAGTTTACTAACATTTGGTTAAGGCAATCTAAAGTTAACTATAGTTGTTAATTTCTGTGTCAATTTGGTCTCTTGTGGCGAGTTATCTCATTGGCAATCATACCACATCTTCTTTTCTGTATAAATAGTTAGAGTACAGACATACAGTGGTTGTTGTTTGTTTACAGTCTGTGCCAAAAACTATTTGAATAACTAGCCCTATGGGGTAGTAAAAAAAAAAAAATACTAGCCTGAATTTATATGTACTGGACCGGATAAAATCTGTGTCCCTGGTGAGGATCACGAAGTGATCCGAACCAGCTAGGGAGGTTTGGGGGCATGCCCCCCCAAGAAAATTTTGGAATATTAGATGTAAAATCCTGCATTCTGAGGTTACATTTTTGTGTATAAATCTTGTCAAAAATGTAGAGTTTTTTTTCCATGTTATATGAAAAATTCTACTTTCCTTCAATAAAAACCTTCTCAAAGCTGTTGACAAAACTGACTCCATTCTTTGAATTGAAGACAAACATGTAAATGTAAATTAAATGTATACATGTAGATATAAACCCCTTGCCATCACATATTGTTTATTCAAATTTGACTTTGGAAAGTTAAAGAGATCACTCTTTCTGATGCAGACCAAAAATAGAAGAAAGCTTATATCAATTGATTATATATTTATTCTTCATAATTTTTCATGATTTTTCATGATTTTTTTCAATTTGCTGAACAACTCCTGTTCAGCAAGTTCATTTTCATCTTCACTTTCTTCACCACTGTCCTCATCCTCATCTGTACTGCAATCTTCTTCTTGGTTGATAACAATCATCTGAAAAAAATATATATCAAAACCTTGTAATATTAATCATTTCAATTTGATGTGGATGTACATCATGGTTGAATACAAGTAAACTGCGAGCTACTGCTCACTGATGATACCCCCGCCGCAAGTGGATAATATTAATAGTGTAAAAATATGCAAGTGTTCGGTAAACAGGAAGTTGTCGAGTGATGAATCTGAAAACGCATCACACAGTATAGCTGACTTATATAAATCCTGAAACCAAATTTCAGAAATCCTTGTATTGTATTTCCTGAGAAAAATGTGACGAAAATTTTCAACTTGGCTATCATGTGTAAAATCATACAAGTGTTCGGTAAACAGGAAGTTGTCAAGTGATCAATCTGAAAACGCATCACACGGTATAGCTGACTTAGATAAACCCTGAAACCAAATTACAGAAATCCTTGTATTGTAGTTCCTGAGAAAAATGTGACGAAAATTTTCAACTTGGCTATCATGTGTAAAATCATACAAGTGTTCGGTAAACAGGAAGTTGTCAAGTGATCAATCTGAAAACGCATCACACAGTATAGCTGACTTAGATAAACCCTGAAACCAAATTACAGAAATCCTTGTATTGTAGTTCCTGAGAAAAATGTGACGAAAATTTGCAACTTGGCTATCATGTGTAAAATCATACAAGTGTTCGGTAAACAGGAAGTTGTCAAGTGATCAATCTGAAAACGCATCACACAGTATAGCTGACTTAGATAAACCCTGAAGCCAAATTTCAGAATTCCTTGTATTGTAGTTTCTGAAAAAAATGTGACGAAAATTTTCAACTTGGCTATCATGTGTAAAATCATACAAGTGTTCGGTAAACAGGAAGTTGTCAAGTGATCAATCTGAAAATGCATCACACGGTATAGCTGACTTAGATAAACCCTGAAACCAAATTTCAGAAATCCTTGTATTGTAGTTCCTGAGAAAAATGTGACGAAATTTTTGTGGGACGGACTGACTGACTGACGGACGGACTGATGGATGGACTGACGGACGGACAGACAGCGGTAAAACAGTACACCCCCCCTTTTTTAAAGCGGGGGTATAATTTAAAGCGGGGGTATAATAATTACAACAACTTTGGACTATAATAATTTGCATGATATATAGTAATTAGTTCTCTACAAAGAAAAATAATTTATGCTGTGTTGTGTATTAGAATTAAGATATTGCAGAAATTTATATCTTTGCTGGTTCTCATTCTTAAAAGTATTTATGGTTTTTTTTTAAATTACAAATATTTGAATGCTTTTATGAACTATGTGATGTATTTTAAATACAATAAATACCTGGATGTCTTGACCAGCAGCTGGTGTATCAATCTCATCATGACCAACCACAACAGTTTCTTGGTCGACTGTGTTTGTTTGGAGTGTCTCGGTTAACCGTGATGGTCTGGAATAGCCAACTCTTTTTCTTCTGTCTGAAGGGGTAATCTGAAACAGTACAAATTATTTAAAAAAAATAAACAGTGTTTGTCAGAAATTTTAATTAAGTTTACAATTATTCAGACTAATATGTAATCAAAGAGGAAACTTAAACTTATTAAAACTTTGTCTTGAAAGAGCTTAACAGCATGGGAGAAAATACATAAGACATTAAGTATGTGTTTTAAAAGGCATACAATGATACAGTGAACTGAGGACAGTAAGTATTGAAAATAAGTAAACAGGAATAAATTCAACTTTGAGCTAATATTATCCAATTTTTTCTGTCATGCAGACAAAAAAATAATTTTGAATGAACAATTACCATCCAGCTTTGGGTTAAACTGCTCAACATTAGCAGTCTCAATTTCGACTTGGATCAAGTCCTTCAATGTGTCCGTCTTCAAATGACCCCGCCTCTTGCCTTTGCTGAGTTTGGTTCTGCTGAATGTAGTTTCGTTATTGACACTTGTTGGTGGTAGACTGAGCAGAGCATCTATAACAAGCTTTATATTGTCAAGGCCATCCCTGAATGTTTCAAACACAGATCCCCATGTCAAGGCACCATCTATAAGTCTGTTACTGTACCTAAAAAATTAATACACAAAATTGTAAATATTCAATATCAGACATATATGGATATTTTATTTTTAAAAATATTAAGATGTTCAAGGCAAAAAATTGGAGTAAATGAATACAGAGTTAGGAGTTGTTTACCCTATAGGTAACATTAAGCTAAAATTAGTTTTTATAGAATAGAGAATGGAAACATTGTGCCAAAAAGACAACAACCCAAACAATGAGCAGAAACATTAATTACCTTTGATATATTAAAGATTTCAAAATGGCCCACTCTGTGTTAACTTCCTCTATATCCATGCCTGACCTTATTAAGGTGGACTTGAGATTTTTCGTTACAAGATGAATCTCATGGTCCCCATACTCTAAAATGACAAAAAAACTTATTCATTAAACATGTTAAAAAATGAGAAACATATTTTTGCTTGCACCATAAAACACAATTTGCTTATAGACTGAGATATTGATGATTACAGGTATTTATTTAATTACTTAGGGCTATTCCAGAAAAAAATGTATGGGAGGGTTGGAAAGCAGTTTTTGTCAGCACCCACCACCCAGACAATTGTAATTGAGAATTATAGTGCATTATAGCGTGAAAAGTTGCTCTGATACCCATCACCCATGTATTATTTTACAAAGTGCCTTCCAACCCCCCCCCCCCCCCCCCATACATTTTTTTCTGAAATAGCCCTTATTATAACCTGTACAATCAGAGACAGTTATGCTATGACATATATGCAATTACAAGATAACTTACTTGGGTTTGCATATTTTTAGAACTTCTGTAGTTGCTTTGATCTGTGCATGTCCATTATACAATGTTAGGTTCTGTTTCTGCAGAATCAAGGATAGTCTGTTCAAAGGTGATATGATTTCCTAAATGAAATGCAATTAATTAAAATTCAATACATATATAAGTTCGTCATATACATGGAAATTTAAATATGCAGTTCATATTCACATTCATTATTTGTAAAGCAGTAATTACATTGTACGTATAAGAGTAGTAACAATTGTCAAAAATCAAAACAGACATGTCAAGATAAAGAAAACCAAAAATCAATAAAGCAATCTTAAAAATATTTTGACTTCTAAATGTATGTTTTTAATAATGATTTATTATTCTACATGTATACCTTTAAATTTAACATGAATGTGACAACCGCTACATCAGTTAGAATTTTGGCAAGTCCTTCAGTTTTTGGATTTTCATGTGAAGCACTTTCTAGGTGAGCTTTAAATCCCCTGTAACCTTTGATAATAACATTTATTGCTCTAAGCATGTGTGGCATCCAACGAGTTCCTCCTACACGGGTTGGAAGTATTTTCGTCATGTTAAGTGCACTGAAAGCTCGTTTTAAGGCTTTCTTCTGTTTGGGACCTCTGCGGTACAAGTAGTAAAGACCTGTAAAATAGTTATTTGAAAATTTGACTTAAGACATCTTCTGTAAGACAAATTTATGTAAATAAATTTACATGATTAATAAATAAGGGTACAATGTATGCCATGGTGTATATGTATAAATTTTTGACATTAAATTGCTATACATCAATGCATGACATACATTGCATATGCATACATGTAAAATATAATAAGCTAAATGCATTTGAATTGAATGAACTAGGACTTTTTAATCATGATAATTATTAATTGTTTTATTGCCAAACATAATAACTTACCAAGAAGAAGAGTTATGGTTTTATCATACAATTTAGATGACTTAATAGCATCCTTAAAGCTTAACTCAACTCTGTGAGCCAAGCAATGAGTAACAACTATTTCTGGGTTTTCTCTTTTCATCAAAGCAGCCACACCATTTCTTATACCTGAAAAAAATATGTCTTTAAAACAAACTATTTTTGTAACATTACATTGACATTGTACATTAAATTAATTATAGACATATACTGTAAAAATGTTTTAATTCCTTTATCATGTTTAGAATTTTTTCAAATTCTATATGTTTACCACGGTCCATGTTTACTTTAAATCAATATGAAGGTCTAGATTGAGGTTCTTTCATTACACATGTTTCAGTATAATATTCTTTTAATTTTTTAGGTCATTTGTCTTTTCTTTATACCCATTATTTTGTATTCTTTATATTAGGCCAGGATTTTTTAATTTGTTGGTTTACGGATCCGCCGACCCGATTTTTCCAATTTCCAGAATAAAAATAAAATTGACTTTTCATTTTTTTTTATTCCCGCCGACCCTAACAAATGCATTATCCCTGAAAAATAATGAAATAATTTTTTTTTATGAAATGAAATGCATTAATCACTAACAAAATTGATAACACTTTCTGTTGTGAAAAAATAAAACTTCCAGTTTACGTTTCTAAAAATAGACAAATCAGTTATAACTGACCTTGAAATGTCGTTTGCGCAAATAATATTGCGGAACGAAACTTGTTTTTAAAACCAATTACACAATAAGTTCGTTTCCCTTATTTGTCATCAGTCCGTAAGATCATCATCTCATAGAAATAGACTTGTCCAAATGTGGACAGGGTAAAGGCATCAAGTTGAAGTACTGAGTATTATCAAATCATTTGGAATTTTCTTGTTTCATAGATAATAAAAAAATTATCGTCCATTTGGATAAAAAACGGGAATGCGAGACAACAGATTAACCCGATAATCTCGTTTTCCAGTGGACGAGTCTATTAGGTTTTCAACACGTGTGTTGAAACTTATTTCCGTACAACGTTTTTACATTTTTTTCTTTATCAGTTTTCGTGCTTGAAGATCATTATTCACCAAGTTTTCTGGAATTGATAAAGAGCTACGCGAATTTATTTTTCTTGTTTCTGATATGACGATTTAATTTCGTCTTTGTCCGTGCACCCCCCTTTTTTTACTGTAATTTATTAGACAATGTCATGCGATGTTTATAACATTTGAGCAATAATATTTCATCGAACTAAAATTTAAGAAATGATGATAAAATAGCATAACAAACATATTGTTAGAAAGGTGAAATATATATTGATTTTGCATATTTTTCTGTCTTCAAAGATGATTTTTTTTCTTTTTTTTTTCCCGACCGACCGATCCGACTTTTTCATGGGGAAAATCCGTAAACCATCAAATTAAAAAACCGTGGCCTTATATGAACATGATGAATGAAGGATTTCATGTTTATAAACTAGTACGTACATACACTGTCACACATATAGCTACAGAGAACATACACATATTTGCTACGCACCAAGCACAGGTGAAAATAAATAACTGTATCTACACCTCATTATTTTATCTATATGGATAAGAAAATGTGGCATGAGTCAGAGTGTCAATGAGACAACTCTCAATCCAAGTCACAAATTGTAAAAGTAAACCATTATAAGTCATAGTACAGTCTACAACATGGATACCATTTTTTCTACTGTAAATATAAAAAAGAAGATGCGGTATGATAGCCAATGGGACAACTATCTACAAAAGACCAAAATGACACTGACAGTCATTAACAACTATAGGACACCGTACAGCCTTCAACAATAAGCAAAGCCCATACCAACCCCATCCACATTGTATATTACATAATAAATAAATTAAAAAATAAATTTACCTTGCATGTTTGATGCACCGTCTGAGCAAAAGCCAATAAGTTTACTCCACAGTTGGTTGGTATTGTCCTCTGAATTTTCAAAGCAAACAGCTTCCATGTAATTAAATATGTCCTGAGATCCTGCAGATTCAGCAGTACCCAAATCTAAAAACTTTTCAATTATCTTTCCATTTTGGGCACTTCTTACCCACAATGACTCATATTCATCCCCTATGAAGTCAGATGACCCATCACAGGTGAGGCTCAGAAATGGTGTTTTTTTCAAAAGGTCTCTGGTCTCATTTCTGGAAACACAGGCTATATTTTTGACAAATTCACAGGCCTTTTTGTCATTCAGGTAGCTATTGCCAACATCAAGACCTTTAGCTTGATCCAGTTTACATATAACGTTATAAGTTTTAAAGCTTAGATAATGTTTAGCAACAGCATGGGCATTACGAAAGAGAATGCTAAGTCTGTCATATTCAGTTTGTTTTATAGAGTTAATGGCCTTTGCAGCCAGTGAATTCTGAGGAAGTGGCCTCTCGGCAACAGATGTTGCACTGATGTGAGGCGAACTGACTTCATGATTTAGATGGTGTCAATCCTAAAATTCGTACACCCAGATACGAATTTCCCTCCCTTTCCCTGCTCCTTACAGTATGTACAATACATAACGGAATTCTCATTATCATACTTGAGCCAGGGACGACCGTCCGTCCAATGGGTTTTGAACTCTCTGACGCGCTTGTCCTCGTATTTTTTCTTTGCTTCTGTAACTTGGTCAGAAGTGCGAGACGGTCTTTTTGGTGCCTTTCCAGGTCTCGCACTATCCAACCACCTCAACAATGAAGCCATGTAACGATGTAAAATTATGTGTGTACTTTTATCTTTCGATATGAAAACAAAACTGGCACCACTTCTTCATAAAATTAACGGTAACCAGTCACAGAGGTCGTCCTAATAACCAATCGTCTAAATACACAAGATGTCAAGCGGACAGTTACGAATTAATGTCTTCCGATGCAAAAATGAACATTTTTTTTTTATTTTCTGTTATGATTATATTTTATTTAGTTTATGTGTAGTAAATGTCCGGAAAGTGATTGCCACAACCAGATTTGTTACCGGAACTTCAGTTAGTATTTACTGCGCAACCTCGCAGAATATATCCGGAGCTCAGACGACCCACTTGTGGTGAACTCCAGCCCTGGGATTCCTGCCCTATCAGTATATTCTACCAAGACAACATCTTATATTAGGAAAGGTATATCGAATTATTGCACCTTTACAACATTGGTGTCAGAAGTCGGTTCGAATTTACTTTAAATCGACTCGAGACATTCATTGTTTCCTGACATTTTGGCGGCAAAACTGAAAAATCACAATAAAGAAAACAAACAGTTATTGTACCTATAGAAAAGAACATTACATATTTCATGAGTATAATAATCATGGAAATTTAATATCAGAATTTCTGATAACCGATTGCCCATACATCCATTTGTTTTCATAGAAATATCTACTTTGAAAATTTTTGAAAATTTGGAAAATTCCTGGTGTCAGTTTTACTGACACTCCGCAATACGGCTAATCACTGAAAAATTATTGCATAGTTATAAAACAGTGTCAGTGTTACTGACAATCCGCTACATTGTTATTCAGTAAATAATAAACTGCATATTTATATTATTGTGTCAGTGTTACTGACAAGCCGCTACATTGTTATTCAGTAAATAATAAACTGCATATTTATATTATTGTGTCAGTGTTACTGACAGGACCGCGACAAATCGCTACACGGTTATTTTGTAATTAATAAATCGCATAATTATAAACATTGCGTAAAGATAAAATGGCGAAACCTATTAATATAAACAAAGCTAACTTTACACAGTTAAAAGCGATTAAAAAGATAGGTGAAACTAGAGCCTTAGCAATAATTGCAAAGAGAGAAGAAGACGGATTACTTAATTTAGATAATTTAAAGGAGATTCCAGAAGCACCACAATCATTGTGGACTGCACTGTTGAATGAGAAAATAATTTGTTTTGAGGACCCAGAGGAGTCTGATGAAGGTCAAGAGGTCCTGAAAAATACCATTGAATCATTACGTCACAAGATTTTGTCGGTAGAAAAATCCAGAGATGATATGGCAGAGACTTTTCAAACAAAAATAGAGAAAATTTCTGAACAGAGTAAAGCACATATAGAAGAACAGAGGCTTATGTTTGAACAACAAAGAGACGTTTATACAAAACAAAAACAGGAACAAATTGAACAAATGAAAGAAATGATTAAATCACAGAATGAAGAGATTAAAGATATACATGAATATTCAAAGAAAATTCAGACTCAACTACAGCAGAAAGAAACTTTGCTTAAAGTAGAAAAAGTAATAGCCGAAAAAGAGGAAAAGAGTAGTCCTGTTCAATTATTGAAAGGAAAATATAATGCTAATGATCATAAACACTCAGATTATGGTGGTCCCACAGCACCAAAGATGTCAACATATGATGGCAGAAATGACTGGCGTCCTTATTATCTACAATTTAGCACTATAGCTGATAGATGCAAATGGCAGAGTGAGCAAAGGTTGTATAAATTGATTGAATGTTTGCGAGATAAAGCTTTGAAATTTTACAGCTCAAGACCAAAGTTAGTACAAACTAATTATGAAAGCTTATGCAAGAAAATGGAAGAGCGTTTTGGTAGAAAGGAACCGCCACACATTGTAAGAAGACTTTTACAAGATCTTAAGCAAGAGCAAGAGGAATCGTTAGAGGAATTTGCAGAAAGAGCACAGGAGCTGGCTACCGATGGCTACCCGGATACACCAGATAATTTCGTACAAACTTTGGCAACAGATGCTTTTCTTAAAGGTTGTGTAGACAAGCGTGCAGCTTTGACTGCTATGGACAAAAATCCAGATGCTCTGGATCAAGCGGTACAATATGTACGAAGTGCAGTGGCGAATCAAAAAGTCATAATGGGTACACGAAGAGCAGAAATTAAAAGGGTTTCTTTTATGGAGCAAAATGATGAGAATGAGGATACACAGGAAACATCAGTCCGTGCAATTATGAAGTCTGACGAAGGAACAAATAAGATGAATGTGTTCGAGAAAAGATTACAGAAGACAGAAGATGATTTATTAGAAACTAAGATCATGGTAAAAAAAGTATTGAGCATAGTAAGTCAGAATATGAGGTCAAGGTCACCACAAAGAACAGATCGAGCTTTTTCGCCACAAAGAAGGTACAATAGTCCTGCAAGAGGTAATTGCTACAATTGCGGGGAAGAAGGTCATTTTAGTAGGGATTGCAAGAAGCCCAGAAATAGTTCTCCCTATCGTAATAGATCTCCATCACCAAAAGCTTTAAACGACTCAGGGCCAAGGATGTAGGCCAATCCTTGACCTTTTCAGATGATACAGGCCAACCGCCAACAGAAATGTCTGGTCAAGAACAGAAGTTTTCGATTCAAGAAATTTTTTCATTTGATAAAAGCAAAAAATCAAAAACTTTGTTCATTGAGATGAAAATTTTAGGAAGAACATTTAAGGCTGTAATAGATAGTGCAGCACAAATATCTGTTTTGAGTACTTCAATTTTACCACTTTTACAGTCAACAATTAAACTAAAGGAACATTTAGTTTTGCGAGGAGCTGGAAAAAATTCTAAAATTGATGCTAGATATACAGAGGAGATACCTATCGAAATAGGGAAGTTAAAATCAAAATGGAGGTTTGTAACTGCTAACATAAATGATAATATCATTCTGGGTATTGATTTCTTGGAGAAATTTGGAGCAGTTATTGATATGGCAAACTACACAGTCCACATAAACAATGAGGCTATACCAGCGGTCTGTTTTGTTGGGAACGAGGGAGAAGAAATAAACTTATACAGGATTAGTATAAAAAAGAAAACAGTTGTGCCACCTCATAGTTTTAAAATAGTTGATATGGAAATTGATCATCCCCAAGCAGATGATATCATCATTCAGCCGAAATCCAATTTAAAAGGTCTTCTGTCCCCAAATGCTTTAATTGCTAAGGATGAATCCGTGAAGGCTGTATTTCGAAATGACACAGACACTTTTATCACATTGAAAGGAGGTCATAAATTTGGTATTGGTATGGAGATATACAATGTTGTAACTGATCAGGGTGATTTGGCTGAAGACCCCGAAGTACATAGTGACAGAGTTTCTGTCAATGTCGATAATGCAAATTCGTGTAAAACGTCAGAAAACATAAGTGACAGATTTTCTGTCAGTTCGCCAACTGGTAATTTCGAGACATTGGAAAAGGTACGTGTAGGTGACAGGGTTTCTGCTGGTCCATCCCAAGGTGACAGATTTTCTGTCAGTCCGCCTCAAGGTGACAGATTTTCTGTCAGTCCGTCCCAAGGTGACAGATTTTCTGTCAATCCTTCCCAAGGTGACAGATTTTCTGTCAGTCCGCCTCAAGGTGACAGATTTTCTGTCAAACCGCTCAAAGGTGACAGATTTTCTGTCAAACCGTCCACAGAAATTCGTACTATACTAAAAGATGGAAATTCTGTAAATAAACTAAACAAATTAAAAGAACTCAATTCTAAGATTCCAGAACACCTAAAAGATTTGTATACTCGAACAGTAAAAGATTTTGACATAGATCGTAGCATAAAGATTGCTGAAGTACTCATTGAATTTCAAAATATTTTTTCTAAAGGCGACATGGATCTGGGATTGTTTAATGGGGATATTAAACATCGAATTCACACAGGGGAGGCAGCTGCAATTAAACAACAAATGCGTAGAACTCCACTGAAATTTGAAAATGAAGAAGAAAAACATCTTAGTCAAATGTTAGATAAGGGGGTTATTAAACCTTCTATTTCAGATTGGTGTTCCTGTCCTGTTTTAGTAAGAAAGAAGGACGGCAGTCTGAGGTACTGTATTGATTTTCGTCCCCTTAATAAAGTGACAACTAAGGACGTGTTTCCTTTGCCAAAGATTGAGTCTTGTATGGATACTTTGAGAGGAAGTGCCTACATGAGTACGTTGGACATGGCTGCAGGTTATTGGCAAATAGAGATCGATGAGAAAGATCGACATAAAACGGCTTTCGTCACGAAATATGGACTTTTCGAGCATGTCCGACTGCCTTTTGGATTATGTAACTCACCAGCTACTTTCAGCCGAGTCATTCAGTTGGTTTTGAAAGGTCTGACATGGAAAGAATGCCTTGCATATTTGGATGATGTCATCGTTTTAGGCCACAGTTTGATGACCATTTGATTAAACTTCTGCACATCTTAAAAAGATTTCAGTACTACAATTTAAAACTTAAACCGTCCAAATGTTTCTTATTTCAAAAAGAAGTCAAGTTTTTGGGGAAAATTGTAAACAAAGATGGTATTTCAGTAAATCCGGAGAATATGCAGACTGTAAAAAGTTGGCCAAGACCAAAGAAAAAAAAGGAGCTGGAATCTTTTCTCGGGTTCACAAACTACCACAGGGAACACATAAAGAATTATGCTGAAATTGCTGTGTCTTTGCATAAATTAACAGGAGGAAAATCAGAGTTTGTATGGACTGAAGAACAGGAAAATGCTTTCGAACAACTAAAAATAGCACTAGTAAATTCTTCTGTTTTAGCCTATCCTGATCCGGAAGCTACCTTCATACTTGATACTGATGCCTCGGACAAAACCATTGGTGCTGAACTTAGCCAACTACAAGATGGAAAAGAAAGAACGATAAGCTTTTCGAGTAAGGTTTTAACACCAGCTCAGAAAAAGTATTGCACAACTCGAAAGGAGTTATTGGCTATTGTCACTTTTACAAGGCAGTATAGACATTATTTACTAGGTAACCAGTTTGTTGTCCGTACAGATCATAATAGTCTTACTTGGTTGTTAAATTTCAAGAATATTGAAGGTCAACTAGCTCGGTGGATTGAGGAACTATCACAATATAACATGTTAGTTCAACATAGACCAGGTAAAAAACATGTAAACGCAGATGCTCTTTCACGAATCCCAGATACACTTAATGAATGCAATTCATACTTGCCAAGTATTCCACTTAATAATCTTCCATGTGGAGGTTGTAAATACTGTACAAGAGCCCGGAGTCAGTGGTCCACATTTGAAGAAGAAGTAGACTTTGTTAAACCACTAACCGTACGTGCTGTAAGCATTAAAGATGTCACATCCACAAAAGGGAAGATATTACAGCCTTATACTGAAAATGAATTAAGAGACGCACAAAAAAATGACATAGATCTGAGTACTGTTATTGCCTGGTTATCTACTGATTTCTCTCCTTCAAAACAAGACTTACAGATGAGTAGTCCATTGGTAAGGCATTTGTGGCAGTCAAAATCTCAACTTGAGTTTAGAAATGGTATACTCTACTATTTTTGGGATGATGCAGTTGCACCAAGGCTCTTGTTTATAACACCAAGGAAATTAAGACAGGAAATGCTTCATCTTTGTCATGATTTACGATCAGCTGGACATTTAGGACAAGATAAAACCTTGGCAAAATTAAGACACACAGTTTACTGGTATGGAATGACAATGGACTGTAAACTTTATGTTTCAACATGCCATATATGCAATAGATACAAAAAACCTTTGAAGAGAGCCAAAGCAGAATTGGGTAGGTACCATTCAGGCGTTCCCTTTGAACGTATTCATTTGGATATACTTGGACCATTGCCAGTCACTCAACAGAATAATAAGTATGTTCTGGTCATCATAGATCAATTTACTAAGTGGTTGGAATGTTGTCCCTTGCCAAACCAAAATGCTGAAGTGGTAGCAAAAGCTTTGATGGATAGCACTATATCTAGATTCGGTTGTCCCATGGAGCTACATACAGACCAAGGCAAAAATGTAGATGGGAGGGTTATTAGACAACTATGTGATCTTCTTGAAGTTTCCAAGACAAGAACATCTGCATACCATCCTGCTTCCAACGGTCAGGTGGAGAGATATAATAGAATAATTACTCAATTAATCCGTTGTTTCTTAAAGAAGAATCAAAACAGATGGGATATCCACCTACAACAACTAGCAGGTGCTATCAGAGCAACAGAGAATCGACAGACTGGTTTTACACCGAATTTTATGGTTTTCGGACGAGAGGTAAATCAGCCTATTGATCTGGTTTTAGGACAAATAAAGGAACGTTTTCCAGATCAAGATATTTGTAAGTATGTTCAAAGTTTAAGAAATTCTTTAAAGGACGCTCATGATATCGCCAGAGATAATCTAAAATCTGCGCAAAAACGTCAAAAGCAAGATTATGATTTAAATCTCAACTTTAGAAAATATTGTGTAGGAGATATTGTACTAAAATTAGATACAGCCAGGAAAGTAGGGATATCCCCAAAATTAAAAGCTCCATGGAAAGGTCCATATGTGGTCATTGAAGTTAAGTCTCCAGCATTGCTAAAGATTAAAGACAGAAAAAGAGAGGAAGTCGTGCATCATGATAGACTCAAGCTGTGCATTGACAGAGAAATACCGTTATGGTTACAGAGACTTAGAAATGATATTCTTGGACGAGCTGAGAATAAATTGGAGCGAGACACTAATATGGAGCTGGAGGATTTATATCCGGATATTTTATTTAGTGGTGAGAATCAGAATACTCAAAATGGTTTGAATCCTCTGTCAGAATCTCTGACTGACGATCTTGATAACAATGATCCCTTCTTGGTGTCAGATTCTCTGACAAACAATTATAATAATGAACAGATAATTATTAAAGATCTTCATTCACTTATTGATATCCCGTCCGATTTAGACGCAACACTCGCTTATGACTTGAGTCAAAATTCGCTGCTTCCGAATAGTGATGATATAAATCGCGATACAGACAAATTAGATAATGGGTCCAAACAGGGACAAGTAGGTAGGCGCAAAAGACAAATGCCATCCTACTTACATGATTATGTACAGTAGATATTTTGAAATAGTGTAAATAGGATTATTATGTATATATTTACATGTTCGTTAATTTATTTTAAGTATGGAGGATGAGCTTGATTATGGTCCATTTGATGGTGAAATCCCTGAAAGATTGGAGGAAGATACCAGGATAAAAGGCAGTAGTAGGAATCTGAGTAAGGCAAGACTCTGTCCGGTATGTCCAGGTCGTTTCACTAATGTAAGAAGGCATGTATTTCACCAACATTTGCCCTGGTACACTAATCCACTAACTGCATGTTGGACTTGCCATAAACAATTTGGTCAGAACAAGATGTTAGAAAATCATTGCCTTGAACTCCACAACTGCAATATTGCTGATAATATTTTCAAAGAAGAGTACCAGTCAGTATGGACAGAATTGATGAATGGTCTCCTATTGGAACTTTGCCAGCGCTATGACAAAAAGACCCTTGATCATCTGGTGGAGTATGTACGAACAGAAGCTGTCTTTAAACAATGTCAATCAGCTGTATTCCATTGGACAGATATACCCTTATTGAATTTCTACAATAAAAAAAACAGATTTGATGTGGAAGTCATTCATGCTGTATTTCCTCCATCTGCAATATATTCTTTGGTACATTGGAAAATTTTGGCTTTATTATTAAAAGGAACTGAGGATGCCGAAAATCTTATTACATTTGAAAAGGAAATATCCCTCTATCAATGCAGTATCCAAAAGGCTATTATGGTTACTGATTCTCATTTCCATTTGGATAAGATGAAACAACAAGCCAGATTTTCTGGCTTACCGATCTACAAATGGAAAGATGGAGAATCAGTATACCAAATAAGACATCTGATAGCTAATTATGCCTTCCCAAGACGCTGGCCAACAATAGAAGAGATGGGAGAAATCAGGAGAGATCGACGTATAAGAAGTACTGCTGGTATACATCCACGGATAGTGAAGGGGGAGGAGATGAGTGTACTGAGTTCATGGATTACCGATTTAGAGATGTTAATCTGTGTGAACAGAATGATTGCAGTTGGAGAATGTGGGTTAGACTCCTCTGATAAACCAAATAGCAAAGAACTCAAGAAACAGGTCCACGTATTTGAGGAGCAGCTTAAACTAGCTAAGAGGCAACATCTTCCTGTGGTGATTCATTGCAGGGGAGACAAGAAAATAATGAATATGTGCAGGGATTCATTAACCAATTTCCTAGAGGAAGATCATCCAATACATTGGCATTGTTTTAATGGTGACACTGAAGAATACAGACAATGTAAAGCCATGTTTCCAAACGGTAAATTTGGTATCTCTCCGTTCCTACTCATGGATAACAAGTATCCAGGATATAGAGCAACCGTTTGTGAGATGAAGTTGGAGGATCTAGTTTTGGAGACCGATTCACCCTATCTTAAACCTCAAGGACACAATGAGGCATCTCCTGGACTACTTAAGGAAATCATCTGGAAGCTCGCATCCATGTTTGACGTACACTCCGAGGAAATAGCTAGGGTGACAACTCGGAATGCCAGTCAACTGTATAATATAAATTAAATGCAGGATGAAGGAATTTGTATATATGCTTTTAACCAGATTATTGATTGATTGACAGTTATGAATTTGTTTTTTGGTTCGGTGAAGGATTTTAGCATATCGTTATTAGTGTCAGCATTGATGGCTGACGTTTTAATAAAACGGGGAGGAATGTAGTAAATGTCCGGAAAGTGATTGCCACAACCAGATTTGTTACCGGAACTTCAGTTAGTATTTACTGCGCAACCTCGCAGAATATATCCGGAGCTCAGACGACCCACTTGTGGTGAACTCCAGCCCTGGGATTCCTGCCCTATCAGTATATTCTACCAAGACAACATCTTATATTAGGAAAGGTATATCGAATTATTGCACCTTTACAACATATGCAACACAAATTAATCAATAACTACCGAAATTTGAAATTTTGAAAACACGTGGTACTGACCGTTTTTGCGCTTTTTTTATTTATTTTGAACAATCGGTTATTAGGGAGACCGTAAAAACTGGTTTACGCTACTTTTGCAAGGAAGTGAGTATCAGTTTATTGATCTCGATGGCGTTGTATTGACACATTCTGTATCTGTAGTGGTACGTGTAGAATCCTATTAAGGCTTTTATACACGGTGGAGAAGAGCGCCGTTGTTATGGGCGGTGTTCTTGTAGAGCGGTCTTAAATGCCTCTACAGAACCTGCATGCACAACTTTATCTGGTAGCTGGTTCCAGTGAATAGTTGTTTCCACAAAAAATGAATGTTTGTACTGTGGTTTGTTGCTATTTGGTACTTTCAGTCCTCTGGTGTTATTAATAACTTGACGTTCGATGATATTGTCAGTTTCACAGTTTAAGTACGTTTTGGCTTTAATTGTTCGTTTCGGTCTTGCTGGTATGACAAAATTGTCGGCTGGTAGAGCCGGCACCAGACCCTCAACCACCTTGTAAATCAGGATAAGACGGAGGCTGTGTCTTCTTTCCTCTAGCGTCTCCATTTCAAGCTGGCGTCTCATATTAGTTATGGACCCTGTTTCCCGACTCCTGTAGTTTTTCTTTATGAATCGTAAGCCTCTGTTTTGGATACGTTCTAGTTTGTCAATATCCCCTTTCATATATGGGTTCCAGATTGTTGCGCCATATTCCATGGTTGATCTTACAAGGGATATATATGCTACTTTCCTACATGCTTCTGGTACGTTCCTCAAGTTCCTCCGAAGAAAGCCCAAGGTGGCGTTGGCTTTCTTGCTGATGTTATTTATGTGGAAGCTCCATTTCAGATCGTTTGAGATTTGGAGTCCTAAGTAGGGGTTCACTTGTACTTCTTGTAGGATGTGTTTATTAAGTGTGTAGAATTTGTCTGCTTTTTTGTTTATGGATAGAACATAGCACTTTTTGGCGTTGAATCGCATTCCCCATTTGTCGGCCCAGATTTCTAGTTGTTCCAAATCTGTTTGTAGCTTTTGTTGGTCTTGGCTATTTTTAATTGTTCTGTATAGTAGGCAGTCGGCAGTTAACTTACGGTAACGATTAAAAAAATGCACACAGATATGCACTAGACCGGTCGGACTATCGGCAGTGTACTTTTACTAGTCCGAGCTTAATTAAACTAGACACGGGCTTCGGGCTCAGTCTTCACGCCGAGTGACAGCCCAGGCAGCCCAGGCTGGTAAAATTGCTCTTGGGCCTGTAAAAATCAGACCTACAGGCCAACAGAATCTAACTAAAAATTTTCAAAAATTGAGCTGCGGGCCTGTAGATTTAGCAGTTCAACGTGAAGACTGCGGGCTACCGATTAACGTCGCAGACTGTGTTTATGTTACATATTTGTTTTTCTCTCATTATTGGTTCATTTATCAGGCTGTAAGTTTTCTCTTTTGAATTGATTTACCTCGCCATTTCCAGGCTTTTTATAGCTGACTGTGCGGTTTGGACTTTGCTCATTCTTGAAGGCTGTACTGTGACCTATAGTTGTTACTTTATGTGTCATTTGGTCCCTTGTGGAGAGTTGTCTTATTGGCAATCATACCACATCCTCTTTTTTTTTATAAACAAGGGTTAAACTTAAAGCACCTCCACTATGGCATGGGGCATAAAATAAGTTTATGAGTATACATACATGTACATTGTACGTAACATTTGTACATTTGTAAATCTAGAATTATATCAAGGTTATAACAAAATGCACCCAAATTTTCTTTAGAAAAAGAGCAATAACCCTTCAAGTGTTGTCTGATTAAATTTCTTGTTAGAAAGCTTTTGACATGGTGAACAATTTTACTACTTTAGTTTTCCCAAAACTATAATTATATTATTTTATAGATATTTATATAACTTATATGATATCTCTAGGTTGTTTTTTCCAAAGCAATGTCTCAAGAAACATATGTGCTTTAATAAAAATAAAGATTATAGCTAATTTCCTAATGCATGAAGGGCAAGACTTTTTTTACTTTGTTTGTATATTGTACAATAGTAATTTAGATAACATCCAATTGCTTTTAACCATTATATTTACAGGTTTACGTTTGCCTATATTTATTGTATGAAGATGTCAGTCTTACGTTGTACAAAGCTTAAACATTAAACTACTGTCACTTAGCATGCTTAGGGAAAACATAAAAAAAATCAATGAAGGATAATAAACTTAATTCAAATAGTTTGGGGTGGGGGTAAAAATTGCTGCAATTTTTCTTTAATTGAAATGATTTTATACTTTCCTGTGGTCAATCTATTTTGCCCAAATTAAGTTAAGAGGAGAGTAAGGGGGTCAGTGTTTATCCTACATTGAACTTTTGATTTCGACCCTAATCATGCTAATTCTCAATTGTTGTCTTCTGCTTTTACCATATAAAATTGAGAAAGGAAATGGTGAATATATCAAAGCGACGACCACCCGACCATAGAGCAGACAACAGCTGAAGGTAACCAATGGGTATTCAATGTAGCGAGAATTCCCGCACCCGTAGGTGTCCTTCAGCTGGCCCCTAAAAATATGCATACTAGTACAGTGATAATGGACGTTCGAATTATACACAAGAAACTAAAATTTTAAATCATATATTTACTTAGCACAATTTTTTCTGTAATATACATTGTATGTTACCTGTTCTTTTACTTCTCTTACTTCTTGTAAGCATAACCAGATACGTCCACAGTGGTACATGTAGCATGCTGCATTATCTGATAGAAGAACAACGTCTTACTTTAAAGAAGTTGATATTTATAGTCATTATAAAATTCTCAAGAAGTGAAGCCACACACGACCAATCCTGTTTCACAGATTCTAAAACATAGGTGAAAATTGTATGCTGAAAAAGAAATGCACAAGACAATTTTTATAGATGTAAATTGATACTGAATTCATTCCAAATAAAAGACTACATGTACATTTATTTATATTCATTTCATAAGAATCTATTCCATTAGAATCTTAAATCAAGGAATTTTTTGTTTTTTATAGTTAGTGTGATACATGTAAGAACACAATGAAAAATTATATAAAGTTCCAATTGATCATGTTTTATATATATAAAAAAATTGCTAAACAGTCTCAAACTCAGAAAAACCTTATACATGATTTACAAATAAGCATATTTTGGTTTTCCTGTTTGAATGATTTTACACTAGTAATTTTGGGGCCCTTCATAGCTTGTTGTTCGGTGTGAGCCAAGGATCTTTGTTGAAGACTCCAGTTGGTATTACTTATTGTGCAAACAGAGTGTGGGGACAGAGACAGCATATTGATTTACCTGAAAAAAACACATCTCAGTGATATCATAATCAACTCTCCTTCATTGGCATTGTCCACGGCTGGTTCGTGGATAGTCTGGCAACCTCCATGCAGTCTGAGGTCTGTCAATACAGCGGCGTTATGTCTTCATTACATTCAGTGAGCTTTCGTACACTTTTATCCTGATTACATACAGGATTAAATCCCACATGAATGGGTTAAGACAGACTCAGGGTTTCCGCTGGCGGTCGCCATTTTCGCAATTTGCAAAAAACTAATAATTGTGGCGATAAAAATTAGTCATTTGCGAAAGAATTTGGCGAAAGAAAAATATAAACCGATTTATTTTCCTCCATCTTGTTTATTTACTTTTTTTTGAGTTTCTCGGACTTTACCTGATCAGACAATACTGGGAATTCACCTTGACCTCATTAAGATTTAGACAGAAAATCAATAATCAGCTGATTGCATTTTATAGCTACATGTATCGACAACAAAGGACTAATTAATAAAGGTGTTGATTGAATTGTTTCACAAAATGATATGGTCAAATGGCTTCCGCTATAAATGTCACATACAGAATTTATTTACATCTTTGCGACGCACGTGTTTGAAGCAAACTTTTGACATCTCTCCCTTTAAAGAAAGTTTTGAAAAGAAAGCTGTTGTTGTGACGACAATTGTTCAAAAGCAAGAAAAATCTCTGATTTAAAACTTTAATTCTTTTATCCTTTGACTTTACTAAAGTCGTTTGAGTGACACATGCACGTGTTTCAAGCATAGTTTTACGACTCAACTTTTTCATTTACGATGGTCAAGAAAAGAAAACTGTCGTTATGAAAAAATCTATCCAAAAGGCTGGGAACAACCCCTCGAATGAGAGTAACCCTTCAATGTAATGACTACACATGAAATGAGGGATCAATTTCATGTGATTTATAAAAGCTTTTGTTTTGTTGTAAAAATTACTTCTTAGTACAAAAGGGCACAAATTAACAGGAAAAATATATTTATGTTACTTGGCGAAAAAAATAATAGAGTGGCGAAAAATATATTGTTTTGGCGAAAGAGGTGGCGAAAAAAATAATTGACCCAGGGGAAACCCTGCAGACTTACCCCGGCGAGAAGAAATTCATGACTTCATGAACTATCATGAATGGTTCGTGAATGTTCATGAATGGTACATGAAAATTCATAAATAATTCATAAATGAAGGTTCATGAATTTAATTCATGAACTGTTCATTAAAAGTATTTTATGAATGTTCATGAAGTTTTGATGAATCACTAGCTGCTCATAAAAATTCATGAAATGTTCATTAAAAGTATTTATGAATGTTCATGAAGTTTTGATGAATCACTAGATGTTCATAAAAATTCATGAAATGTTCATTAAAAGTATTTTATGAATGTTCATGAAGTTTTGATGAATCAGTAGCTGCTCATAAAAATTCATGAAATGTTCATTAAAAGTATTTTATGAATGTTCATGAAGTTTTGATGAATCACGAGCTGATCATTGAAATTCTTGAAATGTTCATCTGTCATATGCATGTGTTATGAATAATAGATGATTTAGTAACTGGTAACACTGCGTGTGGGACTGTCACTGCTGTTACTGGTTTGCTGCAAGAAGGTTTTTTTTACTCTTCCTTTCCCTAAACTGCTAAAGATGTAAATTCTGATTTTCTCCAAGTTCACATATGTGCCTTTCTATTAATTGTCGTCCGGCATATAAATAACTTAGAAAAATATCAGATCAATGATAGATAGGCCCAACGACAGACGTTTCTCAACGTATGTACAATGTAAACAAACCTTGACCTCGTGGTTTTAATCGTACTGAACAGTTCGGCCCTAAAAATACCTTCCAAGTGAGTCCACTTGTTTATTCACATGCACCATGTGCCGTTTAAACTAAAGATTTTTTTTTTATTATACTTAATAAAACTGCATATTAATAAATATTTGTTTGCGACACCCTTGATTTATTTTCATACTTCCGTTACGGCACAGATCAACTTCTGGCCGATATTATCTGGGGCGAGATTGTCACAGTCTCAACGTCAGCGTAAGTGCACTCTTGGGTAATACGTCACCAAAATGGAGATTACGCTGATGGAAACACGGAAAAGACATTTCCAGTCAGAAAGATTTCAGATAAGTGCATTACAAATTTAATTTAACATGACAGACATGTGTATATTATTATAAAATATAATTTGTTGAGGAAATATAATTTTTTTATGGTTTCTTTGAGCAAAGCAACATCAGAAAGTCTGAAAGCATATTTGAAAATTTATTTTTAATTATATAAACAAAATGAATAATTGTTTCCACATATGATTATTGGTAGTTACCTAAAATTTATAGTTTTTGAATTGTTTGAATTGTTCTTTTGTGAAAATAATAAGTAGCCAGTTTTTTTAATCTTCAGGGGATAAAAAGGGGGAGGGTTTTGAAATGAATTTGATTCATTAACAGCTTCAGATGTAGTGTATAAACAGGCAACAACATTTCAATTGAATTTTATTGCTTTAAAACATCTAGAACAATTGATTCTTTGTGGATTTTTTTTTATACTTTTAGGGGATTGAATGATTAAATATCAAACTGGAGCTGCCAGTTTTGATAGTAAAACAGATTCCGTGGAGATTTTAGTTACATTTATTCAGCGATTCTACTTGGAAGAACAGAGACAACAAAATATTACAGAAAGAAGCAGAAACTTTACATGTATCCTTTTATATTATTATATCTGACGCATAGTTACTTTAGTTTTAATATTGGGTGGGTACAGGTGCAGATCCAGCCATTTTAAAAAAGGTGTGGGGTTCAAACTATGTACTATAAACCCTTTCATATGCATTGATCTTGCTAAAAAAGGGTGGGTTCCAATCCCCCCCAGAATCCTCTTCTTGACAGTAATTTACCCCTGTGAGATGATAATGAATAATTCATGAATATGCATGAACATTTCATGAACAGTTCATCATATCTTCATGAACATTTGATGAGCAATTCATGAACTGAAAATCGACAGTAATGTTCATGAACTTTAATGTTCATGAACAATTCATGAACAAGAAAGGTTCATGAACATTTAAATGTTCATGAACAACAATGATCATGAACCCTTTCTTGTTCATGAATTGTTCATGAACATTAAAGTTCATGAACATTACTGTCGATTTTCAGTTCATGAATTGTTCATCAAATGTTCATGAAGATATGATGAACTGTTCATGAAATCTGTTCATGAACAGTTCATGAAATGTTCATGCATATTCATGAATTATTCATTATCATCTCACAGGGGTATACTGCCCTTCATGTCTGGCGGGACCATCTCGTCTGCCATTTGTTATTGTTGTTGTGCAGACTAAGCGCCTTTTTTTAAAAAGAGGTAACCAAGCAAGGGAGATAAACAATACGGTGAATGACGCGTTTCGATGACTTTACTTTAGTGAATAACATTTTTCAAATAAAAATTTCCAAACTTTTTATTCATTGAAAGAGAAGATATGTATCAACTGATTTCAAATATAAAAAAAATTGTGTGCTAGGCATCTGCTGTTTACAGAAAATCAAATATATCGATGTTGACCTACTTCATGTACTTTCAATGCCATTACACTGCTGTATATATGCGGACGGCGAATGCATTCAACATATTTTTTTCAAGACAAATATGGCATACATCGATGTAATACTATGGTTTTGTCACTTTTATAAATGATTACAAAGTTCCCAAAATTTCACCATATTCCGTGTTTATGGACTTATCAGTTTTTATTTGATTTGCCTCTTACACGGACCTGTACTTAAAAGGTCTTATTACCTCTCTAAAGAACAGCTTGCAGTCTTCAATCCTATTAATGGTAAAAAAAGGATAAATTTTGTAATTTAGCCACTTTGGTAAATGTATACACAGATAAATAAAGTCAGACGGAAGTAACTATTCAGGGGCGTAGCTAGAAAGAAATAATGTGCAAGCAACTTCTGCCGAGCGGAGCAATTTTTGAGACCTTTTTATGCAGAAAAATGTTTTCTTTTCCGGTTTTCGGTCATAGGACGGTTTAAAGAGGAGCTATATGTAGATCAGTGGCGGATCCAGGGGGGGGGGGGTTCTGGGGGTGCGCACCCCCCCTTTATTTTTGCCGATCAATGCATTTGTATCGGGACATATGTTTTGCACCCCCCCCTTTGCCCTGGGTTAGCACCCCCCCTTTCGAAAATTCCTGCATCCGCCCCTGATGTAGATAGGACTTATAAAAAATTTATGAATGTAAAACTATTAATAAATCTTTTGAATAGAGTAATACATAAACAACAAAATTGAGAATGGAAATGGGGAATGTGCCAAAGAGACAACAACCCAACCACAGAGCAGACAACAGCAGGAGGTCACCAACAGGTCTTCAATGCATCAAGAAATTCCCGCACCCGGAGGTGTCCTTCAGCTGGCCTCTAAACAAATATATACTAGTTCAGTGATAATGAACGCCATACTAAACTCCAAATTGTACACAAGAAACTAAAAGTTAAAATAATACAAGACTAACAAAGGTCAGAGGCTCCTGACTTGGGACAGGCGCAAAAATGCGGCGGGGTTAAACATGTTTGTGAGATCTCAACCCTCCCCCTATACCTCTAGCCAATGCAGAAAAGTAAACGCATAATAATACGCACAATAAAATTCACATAAAATGAAATTATTTGTGATACAGAATTTACTCAAAATTGTCCAAAATCTGCTCTTCGGGTCTAGGCAGAAACAAACTTCTCTATTACTTTAATTGTCAATATTTGATTTTTGTGGGGGGGGGGGGGGGGGGGGGGCTAGGATGAAAAATTGTGTCCTGCCTTTTTTTTATTTGTAATCTCTGTCCTGCCTTTTTATTTTTCAGTCTATTCGGTCCTGCCTTTTTTTCTTAGCTTATCCTGACTTTTTTACAACAATTGTCATCCTGCCTTTTTTTTTTTTGCCAAGTTACTTATCCTGCCTTTTTTTTTTTTACTCAAAATCCTGTCCTGCCTTTTTTTTTAAATTTCATCCCCCCCCCCCCCCCCATAAAAATCAAATGGTAGCTCCCAAGGACGTATATTAGAGTTAGTTATACGTCCTTGTAGCTCCCTAAGCTTTTGTGCATAAAACTTTTCGAAAAGACACGTTTAAATCATCGTAAACACTTTAAACAGGTCGGGACCACTACCTTACAATGTATATGGAAATGCATAAATTAGCATACTTATGTTCTCGCACATGTAATTGTTTATTTACATGTGTCGCAATTTATTTTTACCTAGTTTTTTTTACCAATCCAGTAAATGAGTCACAATGCATGATGGACAACTACGTGTTTACAATCAACCAAAACACGTGTTATTTACTGAAATACAACACATTTTTTCGTGCAATGCGGGATTCACAATTTCGCTTAGTTTTTTTTATTTTGTGTATCCTCATTTATAGTTCGTGATATAAAGTATTCGTGTAATATTATTTGGATGGGTACTATTACTTAAACAAGTAATTTGACCTTTATTACGAATATTTGTAATATAGACGAGTAGAAAGTATTATTGTTTCGACTATTACATCTATGTTTCGGCAGACATAGGCAAGTTAAAAAAAAAGGAAATTTATCAAATAAATAATCTTTATTGCAAAACATGAATTCCTGGCGGGTTAAAATGCAAACATATTAGTACAGATAAACAAAGCAAATAAAATTAACAAAATGTAACACTTCTTTCCGTTATGATCTAACAATAAAAGGTTACATGCAGCATATTTCACTATCTGAATTGATATTGTCAGTATCTGACAGGTCGCAAGGAAATATTAACGGAAAAGGGTTATACCTATATACCGACTGTACCTCTTGAGGTGGTTTGAAAAAGATTCTTATTTGAATCGATTATTTTTTGGTGTAAACGTTTAGATTGATTGCGATCGATCTTTTTTCCGGTGAATGTTATAGTTAGATATGGAAATAAAGGTCAGATCGGTGCTTTTTATGTTATAGTGTAAACGCACTGGATTAACTAAGACGATCTTGCTTGTGCAATGTAAACGCGAACTGGTCATTTTGAGATCAATTCAAATAAAGATCGCTCCAATTTCGTTGCCAGTGTAAATGGGGTGTAAGAGAAATTGGTTATCAGAGATTTAAAAAAAAAGACTTCTGTTGTTCACGATTTAAAAAAGATAAATGCATAACATAATGGTTTGGTTTCGGAAAA
Organism: Mytilus galloprovincialis; assembly: GCF_965363235.1. NCBI lineage: Eukaryota > Metazoa > Mollusca > Bivalvia > Mytilida > Mytilidae > Mytilus > Mytilus galloprovincialis. Next base: position 78,138,609 of record NC_134844.1, read on the forward strand.
TATGATAAGCCGTGTTTGATTTATAGTGTTTCAACAAAATACTTTAATAATTTCTCGTTACATTGAAGGTTGGTGACCTTCTGCTGTTGTTTTTTCTATGGTCGGGTTGTTGTCTCTTTGATACATTCCCCATTTCCATTCTCAATTTTATCAAGTTAAAAGAATACACGACATAGGTCGTCAGTCAGCTTTTATCAATGTAGGATTTTAAACAATTACACATGCAAATTACCTCAAGTATATGAAGGTTATAATTAAACATAATTTAACATCAAATATCTATTATCATTACCATATTCTCCGGATTAAATATCTTATCAAGACAAAAACTGACGAGGTAAGGACTGTCACAGGAATATGTTGAGGGTATAAACTAGATTTTTTTTTAATTTTAATTTAATCATAAATAAACAGATAACTCTTCTAATATTATGATAAAATTGAGAATGGAAATTAGGGAATATTTCGAAGAGACAACAAGCAGAGAACAGCCGAAGGCCACCAATGGGTCTTCAACCGTCAGCGAGAAAATTCCCGGTGCACCCGGAGGTGGTCCTCGACTGGCCCTTTAATACAATTGTGTACTAGTTCAGTGAAAATGGACGTCACACTAAACTCCAAAATATATAAATGTAGTAAACTTAAAAATATACAAGACTATCAAAGGCCAGAGGCTACAAAATCCCATGCGGTTCCAGTTCCGATCAGCATACTACTCTACACTAATGTAGACTAGTTTGTGATATCGAAAATCCTTGGTGTAATAACTTTTCAGTAATACAGAGATTTCTTTCGTTGAAATTAAATACGCTACACGAGCGAATCGAACAAGTTGATATATATAAACACCATAAGATGTTGACAAAGGTACAATGGTAACAATGGACAATTAACAATGGGAAATGAAAAATCATCTCTTTTATCATAAATTTTGGTATGACTGAGCTTCCCGTTAAAGATATCATGATCCAGGAAAGGATGTAGTGTTCATTGTTAAAAGTGAGAATGGAAATGGGGAATGTATCAAAGAGAACACAACCCGACCATAGAACAGACAACAGCATTATCTTTATTTAAAGTCAGTTCGGCAGGATAAATTTCTTAAAGGTCTTTGCTTATTTTCGTAATAAATTGTAACAATACAGAAGCAGGTCCCCAATAAGCGGTGCACACTTAGTGCCGGCCATAGGAATTCCGTATAACTTGACGATATACGGAAAATTACGTGTGCGACAGAATTTGTTTGTCACCCTCAAAATAACATTTGTTCTCAAAATAATTAAACATTCATCTAAGAAAATTAGATCGAAAATATACCATTTACAATGCTCTTAAACGGGTTGATGCAATATACGAAGAAACTATATGTAGAAAGGGCAGAAACAATAGTTATATCACATTCCATATAATATGAACAACAATACTATTTGCTAATTTGCACCAGCCACGAGGAAGGACTTAACTCAAAGTGTTTTTCTTTTCTATAATGGATGTCATGCTGGTTCTAGTGCATGGTCAATAATCACTAAATATTTAGATTTTGATATACATGTGACTACATGTACTATTACAGTTCTTCTATAAAAGCATGCAAAACAAAACATTGATCAACATGCTTGCTATGTTTGCTTGGTTGTTTGCAAACAATAGGTAGGTGGAGTTTCAGTCTGTTTTTATATATACTGGGATTTGATTGGACAATAAGAATTGACATGAAATGAATTTAAGGTTAATTGTCCAATCATATTCCAGTAAATAGTAAACACACTGAAATAGACTACCTACCTGTTGTTTACAAACATCCAAACAAATATAGCAAGCAAGTTAACCAATTGTTTGTTTTGCATGCTTTAAAAGAAGAACTGTAACTCAATTTATATTTCATGTTTTTGTCAAACGTATTTCTATTTTTATTTTTGTTTATTGTCTATTGCAATTGTGTGATAAAAAATCAATGTACTGATTATGCCTGTAATGGGTCCACTATTGGAAATAAAATATATCTTATCTTATCTTATATTAAGAGACGTTTATTAATTAATACGTGTATCGCCTGTTGCAATCAAAATGTTGAGTTTAACTATAGTCCGACAAAAACCTATTGATAACAGAAATTCAATGTATACATAACAAAGCATTTTTATGCCCTACCTACGATAGTAGAGGGGCATTATGTTTTCTGGTCTTACGTCCGTTCGTCCGTTCGTTTGTCCGTCCGTCCGTTCGTCCGTCTGTTACACTTCAGGTTAAAGTTTTTGGTCAAGGTAGTTTTTGATGAAGTTGACTGAAGTCCAATCAACTTGAAACTTAGTATACATGTTCCCTTCTAATCTCTACGAAGAGACAATACAAAGTGTTCGAAAATAAGTTAAAACGGCAGTATAAACGTCAAGAAGGTGACATGCTGGAGCATCTACGTAAAAGCGACCCTAAAAAGTTTTATAGAATGTTCCAAAAGAAGCGCTCTAATAATACAGAAGTCCCCCTTTCGTCATTTTTTGAACATTTTAAAGAGTTATCAAGTAACACTCCAATAGTCAATGACACACAGAGTATACAAGACACTACATACGAAGAACTTGACCGTGTTATCACGCAGGACGAAATTTTGAAATGTATTTCCAAATTGAAACGTGGGAAAAGTCATGGAATTGACGGGATTCTGAACGAAATGTTAATTGAATATAAGGATGTGCTGATTCCGTTCTTAGAGGAAATGTTCAACAGGGTATTGTCTTCTGGTTACTTTCCGACAACATGGACAGTTGCGATACTTGTTCCAGTTTTTAAAAAGGGCGATCCGTCTGATCCTGTAAACTATCGCGGCATAAGTTTGGTTAGTAATTTAGCCAAATTGTTCACGTCCATTATTAATATGAGATTATTACTTTGGTCCGATACCTATGACATTATAACTGATGCACAGTTTGGATTTCGGCCGGGCAGCAGTACAGTTGACGCGATGTTTAGTTTATTAACTGTCATTCAAAAAACACTCTCCAGTAAGAATCGTTTGTATTGCTGTTTTGTAGACTACAAACAGGCGTTTGATACAATATGTAGACTGAATTTATGGTTGAAATTGTCAAAAGTTGGTATAACAGGGAAACTTTTATCAATACTAAAATCAATGTATTCAAATGTGAAATCATGTGTACGAGTTGATGGTTTTTATTCAGAGCAGTTCACGAGTACAGTTGGCTTAATGCAAGGGGAAGTACTCTCTCCAATCCTTTTTTCATTGTACGTAAACGATTTTGAAATGGAATTTTTAAATAACGGTAATGTACCGTATGAAGTACAGGAATTGTCTCTATTTTTGCTTATGTACGCCGATGATATGATACTATTTTCTGATTCTGTAAAAGGTTTACAAGATATGTTAGACACACTTGTATTGTATACTCAAAAATGGGGTTTAACTGTGAACAATGCTAAAACAAAAATAATGGTATTTAGAAATGGTGGTAATGTGAAGGTTGAAGAAAAGTGGTATTTTGATGGTAGTGTTATTGACATTGTTGATGAATTTTGTTATTTAGGTATTCTGTTGAATTATAACGGAAAATTTTTAAAAACTCAAAAACAATTAGCTGAGCAAGGCAGGAAAGCTGTATTTGCCTTGAAATCAAAAGTGTCATCCTTATATTTGAATGTTTTCACATACCTTAATTTGTTTGATACATATATAAGTAGTATTTTATGCTATGGCAGTGAGATATGGGGCTTTCATAAAGCTCCTAATATTGAAAAAGTTCAGTTAGATTTTTGCAAAAATATTTTAGGTGTCAAACAATGTACAACAAATGTAATGGTGTATTATGAGCTTGGAAGATATCCTTTGATATATTCTAGATTGTATAATATTATAAGATACTGGTTTAAACTTTTATCAACGAATAATTGTATTCTTGAAAATTGTTACAAAGAGCAGGTACGGAATCAATGTAATAACAGAAATAGTTGGATTTATCAACTGAAGAATTTATTGTTTAATTTGGGTCTGAATGACTTCTGGTATAACCAAGATAATTTAGTTGTAAATGACACTCTTAAGTATTTTGTCAAAACTAGAATATTTGATCAAGCTAATCAACATTTGAATCAATTATTGGATGGCTCGCCAAAGTGATTTTTATATAAATACTGTATAAATAATGTTCGTTTACAATTTTACCTTACTAAACATGTGAATTTTAGAGTGTATCTAACGAGAATAAGATTGTCTTCACATAACTTATTTGTTGAAACAGGACGATATCACGGTGTTAATAGATCTGAAAGAAAATGCACTCTCTGTACTTTAAATACAATAGAAGACGAGTTTCATTTCATTTTACAGTGTGATTGTTATAATGCAATTAGGAGACAGTATATTAAGCCATATTATTATAAGCGTCCATCGTCATTTACGCTTTTACAGTTGTTGAGCACAGAAAATGTAAAAGACATATGTAACCTTTGTAAATTTCTTTTCCATGCATTTAAACGTAGAACAGACATGTTATAACCAATACTTAATATAGATTATTATTCTTCTCGGATGTATTCATTTATCAGTTATGTATGTTTTATGTATTTATTTATGATATATTGTATTTGCATATATATTATATTTGTACTGATGAGCATCATTTGCTCAAAGTAATAAAGAATTGAAATTGATAAGATCATTCTAATTTTAATGCCAAATTAGAGAATTTATTCCAATTTCACGGTCCAGTAAACATAGAAAATGATAGTGCGAGTGGGGCATCCGTGTACTGTGGACACATTCTTGTTAATAATAATTCGGAAGAAATAAATATTTTAGTTAAAATTAATAAGAATGATAGCTGAAAGAAGCTTTATTTCTTTTAAAGCAGCGGTATTTGTTAAAGGGGCTGATCGATAAGACGCGCGTGTTCAACATCATGCAAGCATGGTGAAATGATTATAACAGTGAATTTGTATAATCAGGGATTATGTAGAATCCCTGATTTTTCAGGGAATATGTAGAATCACTAAAATCATTAGTAATTATATATAATCCCTGAAAATGACCAGTGATTTTACATAATCACTGAACAATTTAATAATTATTCTACAAATTCCCTAATATTTTTTTCAGGGATTATGAATAATTTAAGGATCCTTTGTTTGATAAACAAGAATAATACATATAGACTAATAATCATTTTTTACTTTCATATTTTAGTTTAAACATATTTTATTTGCTGAATTAAAGCAAAATGGATTAGACACGAGTAAATCATACTTTCATATTCCTTGTAGATGAAATAATTTTGCTTTTTAACAGAGAGGATGATCTTAAAGATACAACCAATTGAAGGTCTAGAGATAAAGTTGAACACTTTCAAAATTAATATTATCAAGATTCACTTTAAAGCGATAACTTTACATGTATTGTTTGTTTATTAAAAGCCAGAGTCCAATGGATATTCATGTTCTATTTGTAAATCCACAGAGCATGTTATTTGTGGTACATGGAAAACAAATAATGAAGACGATTATGGAACATCTGTTGTTTTTTTGTTTTTTTGTTCAAATGAACAAGAAATTTAAACAGAGAGAACTTACGTATTTAAATGTATAGAAAAACTAAGGATTGACAATTAGAACAAAAGTTTAGAGGAAGCTGGCATTTGGTGTAATATTCTCTTAGCATGATTCCACAGGGTAAAAAAGGAAAGGGGATACCAAAAAACTAAATGATAATTATCCTGGTACTTTTGATAACTATATATTCACCAAAAGTGTGAAAAAGGATATCGCCTGGCCAAAAATCATGGTTTCTTGCTCGAACCACATAGGTGTTGCTAATTCCCTTTTTGGGGGGTACCCACAGATATTTTACTGAACACTTTATTTCGCTTAAGCGGGTCATAAAATCTGATTCGATATGTGAATGAAAATGGTTTCTAAAATGTGGATATTGTGGAAATAACAGATGAGAGGCATTTATTTTAATATATTGTGTTTAACATTTTAATATATTGTGCCTAACATTTTAAAAAAATTGGGTTATCATTTTGATATTTTGTGCTTAACATTTTACAGTTTATGTTTATACAGTGTAATACTGTTTTATTATGATCATTTATAGCATAAATTATTTGACTTTTATTCATTTTCTTTATAAATTAAAACTTTTTCTTCATTTCAGTTATTATGTATAATCCCTGACTTTTTTTCTAGTGATTATGCATAATCCCTGAAAATTTTAGTGATTATATATAATCCCTAAACTGGCCAGTGATTCTACAAATGTACATAATCCCTGAAAATTTCAGGGATTCTACATAATCACTGATTATACAAATTCACTGTAACATATATATATATATACTACAGATAATTTAGCTGATCTGTAACAATAACATCTTCATGCCTTATATATCATGTACTGTAGTACGCCGCTAGATTAAAACTGACGAAGAAAGGTAACACACGGCCAGCGAAAGCTCTTTTTTTGAGAGCCCAGGTGGTCGTGTGGTCTAGCGGGACGGCTGCAGTGCAGGCGATTTGGTGTCACGATATCACAGTAGCATGGGTTCGAATCCCGGCGAGGGAAGAACGAAAAATTTGCGAAAGCAAATTTACAGATCTAACATTGTTGGGTTGATGTTTAGACGAGTTGTATATATAATATATATATATATATATATATATATATATATATATATAAAGTGCCTAGAAAATCAACCTAACGATGTTAGAGTAGATTTGATTCGTAACTTCCTCCCCGGCGCCGGGGCTGGAACCTGTACTTTATTTTCTAACTTCTACGACAACACCGCCTAGCATTGCGCAGAGACCTTATCCCCTCCTCTAACTCTAGCTTATTAAAATAAGCTTTCGTTTCGGGAGGTGTTACCTTCTTGTAGGAATTAAACAAGGATCTCTGATACAATACACGAAGTATTTATTTTTAGTGTACAGAAATGATCATCTACTCATCTCTTCAGTATAATTGCAGGATGCTAATCTATTTTTTAGAAGCATACAATCACTGTAAATAAATATATGTATATGTCTGCCTGTGTGTAGTGACAACTGCAAATTATACCTTGTCCATCGGATTTCTTATGATTAAGAAATACCAGGCCTTAGAATATGTATAAAGTGCCTAGAAAATCAACCTAACGATGGTAGAGTAGATTTGATTCGTAACTTCCTCCCCGGCGCCGGGGCTGGAACCTGTACTTTATTTTCTAACTTCTACGACAACACCGCCTAGCATTGCGCAGAGACCTTATCCCCTCCTCTAACTCTAGCTTATTAAAATAAGCTTTCGTTTCGGAGGTGTTACCTTCTTGTAGGAATTAAACAAGGATCTCTGATACAATACACGAAGTATTTATTTTTAGTGTACAGAAATGATCATCTACTCATCTCTTCAGTATAATTGCAGGATGCTAATCTATTTTTATAAGCATACAATCACTGTAAATAAATATATGTATATGTCTGCCTGTGTGTAGTGACAACCGCAAATTATACCTTGTCCATCGGATTTCTTATGATTAAGAAATACCAGGCCTTAGAATATATATAAAGTGCCTAGAAAATCAACCTAACGATGTTAGAGTAGATTTGATTCGTAACTTCCTCCCCGGCGACGGGGCTGGAACCTGTACTTTATTTTCTAACTTCTACGACAACACCGCCTAGCATTGCGCAGAGACCTTATCCCCTCCTCTAACTCTAGCTTATTAAAATAAGCTTTCGTTTCGGGAGGTGTTACCTTCTTGTAGGAATTAAACAAGGATCTCTGATACAATACACGAAGTATTTATTTTTAGTGTACAGAAATGATCATCTACTCATCTCTTCAGTATAATTGCAGGATGCTTATCTATTTTTAGAAGCATACAATATATATATATTTATTTAGTTTCTCTCTATTTGATATGGTTTTTGGAAAGCATACGAAGGGGAAAATCTCATTAAAAGGAAATATCAGAGAAAGTTTGTCATTTCGAGAAAGCAGCAGAGATTGCTTTTATAAAAACAAAGTCCTTTTAGGAAAATTCTTTTCAGAATAATGCTTTCAAACATACAGATTTGACTGTACCAGATGAATGTTTCATAACATACCCTCTGCCCAATCGTATAGTGTTTACATCTCTTAATTGACACATTCACCTGTGGTAAGTGAGTTGAAACAAAGACACATCGTTTCGGTCAACCAATTCGTGATGGTGACATGTTATCTTCTGTAGTGCCGACTTCAGTTGTTAATATCTTAGTTTTTTGTGTAGGTAGCACATTCCTAATCGAGTATGTTCACATACTACTGACTCTAGTCATAGGGATGCGCTTCTTACTAAAAAAACCGCTCTAACAGAGGTAACCGACTGAAAATCACACTACATAAGATAACATGTCATCATCACAAATAAGTTGACCGAAATGATCGATATATCAATGTTTCAACTCACTTGCCACATGTTTTCTGTCTTTTCTTAGACTTAGATCTGTAGATGTTAGAAGAGATGTCTTATATACAATTTGATTGATAGTTTCCCATTCCATATTATGACATTTTAACTGACTGTATATTTGTATGGTGGAAGGTGTATGCATAGAAAAAGACTTTCGAAACATCCGGTATTGCTCCTTGTTATGTTTTTGTGATATCAGAACATCGGGTATGTACTGTTGCCTTTATTTGTGGTATCGTTATCGTTATATCGTCTTTTAACGGATATTAAGTTTGCTGTACTTTTGTTTATTGTATTCTCATTCGCGTACTCCATTTATATTAGAAGTGATGAATGTTATTTCTTTAAAAAGTTTTATTCGAAATTTTGCAACCTCCGAATTTAAGACTTCTTCTGTTGATGAAAGTACCAGGAGTATTTTGACCTCGTTATGTCTTTTTTTGTTGTTGTTGGGTTACTGTCCCATTGACGTGTATCTCACATCAATTTTATCCATATATCCCAAACTCTGAATTCAAAATTCTTCTGCTTTTTTCATAAATATCGAAGTTTCTTTCAATTACACATACCTGACATTATTATTATAAACAGTATATTTTAAACCATATTTGTTTTACTTAACTATATTAGAAGATAAAACTTACCGCTTCCAAAGGGAACATTCGTATAGTTAAAAACACCATTGTCTACAGCAAATACAAAATTTCCGTCTTGACCAGGACTATATGCACCAGTCCATATGTAGCTACCTTAAAGGAATTGACTTATAATTAGTATCATAGGACTTGTAGGAAGATTCATAATCACAGTCAGTTAGCAAATACTGTCTTACACGTACCCAAAACTTATCCCACACAGTTATATAAAAGACAACTGAAACTTAACATTTTACAGTCCTCACAAGCTGACCCGTGTGATATGTCTCACTAACCACATGGTTTCGCATTCTCAGATCTTTTAATACTGTAAAAGTCGTTTCATCTGTAATGCTTCCGATTTTGTCCTTTTCCCGATTTCAAAATTTTGTCTGAGTAACTTTTCATATGGAACATGCAGGATGTATTTCAGGAGACGCTTATCATGTCGATGCACTTGGTATCACTCCCTTAAGAGCTCATGCGATTCCCTCAGTTTGGTTCCTCGATTTATCCACTTGTCTTCGGTTAGTGCAAACTAACAAGAAATGCATGAAACGTATTGAATCGTAAATAAAAAAAAAGAAGATGTGGTATGATTGCCAATGAGACAACTCTCCACAAGAGACCAAAATTACACAGAAATTAACAACTATAGGTCACCGTACGGCCTTCAACAATGAGCAAAGCCCATACCACATAGTCAGCTATAACAGGCCCCGAAATGACAATGTGAAACAATTCAAACGAAAAAACCAACGACATAACTTATAGGTTCCTGATTTGCATTGGGACAGTGACATACAAAGAGAATGTATCGGGGTTAACATGTTAGCAGGATCCCCTCTAACCTGGGACAGTGGTGTAACATTACAAAATAAGAACGAACTATAAAAATCAGTTGAAAAAGGCTTAACGCATCAATTGATAAAAATAAAAATACTACAAATACAAGTGGACGTGGCCGGATACTTGAACATCACAACAACAAAAAGATAGAAGGTACAGATCTGAGAGTACTCGCAGTTACTGACAGCTGGATCAAAGCCACGAACAACTAATAAAAAAAATCAAGCATCTTCGAATAAATTATCAATCAGTACACATCCAGCATCGAATGGATTTAGTGTGAAGACGTCATAAACAGTCAGGGAAAAAACATGACCTTGTGCAATGCCGAGATACAGGTATCGATAGATATCCATGACTGTGTATATGTAATATAACAATAATATTTAGTTAGCTTTTAATTTACTGATTTCAAAATCAATATTTATACCAATAAAAACAATATTCAGTGATCCAATTACCGCGTTGAATTGGTAACCAAGGATAATTTATTTAAAGGATCGATAAGTTTACCAGAATTGTTTCTTAATTTCCGGGCACGGTAAACAACATGTCCGTAAAATAAAGGAGGTGCTATACCGTTTGAAATAAATTTTTAACAGGAACAACCAAATTTCAAAACCAAATCTTTATATCTATGCATATTTTATTTGTAACTTAAGCTTGGGAAATACCATCCTTATCTGTTGTTTTAGCACATTTCAAACACTTCTTAAGACGAAAACTGATCAAGTCGGAATTACTTGCTCTCTCAATCTTTTGTGCTATAGGATGGCAGTAAAATCAAGAATTACGATGTTTAGATACATGTCGTTCAACTGATTGATGTTAAAAAGTGAGTATTTTTTTTCAAAATTTCTAAGAGCTGTTGTTATTAGTTACAATGATAAAAAAAAATATTTAGTTACTTATAAATGATAACTTACTGCATCCAAACTGTTTAAAGGCAGCGCAGCTTCTGCTTGACTATTTGGTCTCCATAAATAAGCTCCTGGTGTCATGGTACATATCGACTAAAATTTAAGAACAGTCTATACATTTATAATATAAATAAAGAAAATACAACAAATAATATATGTTTCACACCGGAGAAGCACGGTAATAATAACTTATTAAACTTTTACCTTATCGGTACTGCAATTGAGCATAACTAACAATTTTTGCCAGATTATTTTAAGTTCTGTGGCTTTGGAAACAATTATATAATATTTGTGGATATTTGATCTCATGGTTTCTAACTTCAAGCCTATGTGAATATTCAGTTTGTTGAACGTTTAAATTCGAGCTTATGATATACCCACGAAATTCCATGAATAATAATAAATCATCTATGTTAGCGTTGAAGTGATAATACATACACTATTTGTTAATCTTCAATGTATGCAATATGAATGTATTTTTAAATAGAACCAGATATACATGGATTAGTTTTTCATGTATTTCCATCGCTATCAAATAATACTCGAATTATGTTTTATAATTCAATCTTGACCGATACGTTCCTTAACGATTATTATTTTCATGGTATCACTAAGTATTCGCCTCACATTAATACCTGTTTTTTGCAGAAAAATATCATGTTCAGAAGATATTGCTGAAAGTGGCGTTAAACACCAATATCAATCAATCAACTATAAATAGAGGTGATTGAGTTAAACATTTTAAATATAATACTATTATTCTTTGGTTTTTCATCCATATACAAAAAAAATATATATTATTTAATTGAAATAAGATGTCAAGCGTCTCTGTGAAGGATGACAAAGGCACATAATTATGAGTTTCCATTCTTTATTTCCATTCTCAATTTTATTGATAACAAAAACAAAGATAGACATGAAAAAAGGTAGATCCATTTGAATAATTTCTCAGAAATGTATGGTTTCATATTTCATAACAAATCAACCATTCAAAATCAACAATACTTGAATAAGGGGAAATTAAATCTGATATAACATAAAATATACTCACCAAAGCACTTGCCCATGTTTCAATTACGACTAGCGGTTTGGTTATCTAACAGCACATATCCTTCAGGACAATTTGTAGTGGGAACACATGGTACTATTTATATAACACAATAAGAGTTAAATGTTGAAAAACAGCTAAAAAATTGAATTAACTGATGACACCAAGAAATGTTATTAGGTTAAATGTACATAATTGGCAGGATGATAATGTAATGTAAAACTGTCACGAAGAAGACTATTATTTCGTCAAATTAAACCCATGTTATTTTGACGACATACACATAGTGATACACCTATATAGAATGGTTGTACTGTATAAGGCAGCTGTTAACAACTAGATAGGACAAAACAAAATTCGTCAATGAAAAATAGTAATACATTCTGTCTAGGATATTACACCAAAGGTGATATGACTTCTTTGAAATAGAATGACCAATATACTACATTCTCGCTAAAAATATGATTATTGCTATGAGGTGAGTACTATGCATACCTTATTTGTATCAGCGTCATCGATATATATATATATATATATATATTAAGTAAAATATATATTTTCAGATTTAACTAATAAAAATGATATGACCCGAGGTTAGATATCTAAGTTTTTATACATGAGTAGTGATTAGGTCCAGCAAAAAAAAAAGATTTAAAATAAGCATTTCAGAAGCTGTCAAAAGTTTTCTAGATCCCCAAAACATAAATTTAAAAATTGTCTATATTTTGAATTAGAGTGGATGAAATTTTCAATTATTTTGATATAACATATTATTAAGAAAGAGCAGGTAGGCTGTGGTCTCCAACCATGAGATTGGTCATGAGAATCACGTAAAAAATCTGTCACGCAGGCAAAGCTGTAGAAAAGTAGCCAACAAAAGGACTGGTTGCTAAATGATTCCATTTATTAACTTTTTCCAGATCACATAAAACAAATTGTGACGTGTTTAAATCGTTATTGTCCAAACTATTTTTATAGAGTTACGGGCATTGATCTCTGAAACTTAGCAGAAATTAGAAATTAACTTCTTACAATTTAATTTAATTTTAATTTAATTAGTTTAAAACTTTAATGTCATTGTTCTGGTGTATCCCTAATGATGACAATTATATACATTATCGGCATTGTTTTTCCATAAAAATGTAAAACAAGTGACTGTATAGTATCGTCATTGTTCGAGAAACTTGTGTTCTAATGATACTTTGTTATGTTTTGTTGTTAACATAACTTGATAAAAGTTGTCAAATATGTACGTTTAATTTAAATACAATAATATATTGCTTTTTATATTGTTTAATCTTATTTTACATCATAATCTTTTGCCTATGTTTCATTTTTTAATAGAAGGGACTAGAACTATCGATCATGCTTTATGTGTTTACTTACATTTACAATATGGTCCTCCATTGTAATATCTTCCTTTTTCGATCCATCCTTTACCAAACGCATCATCACAAGTTATACCTTTCCGTCCACATGTTCCATTTGAAGCAAGACAATTTCCTGTGAGTCCTAAAGAGTAAAGTTCTTAAATACAATGTGACATTATGAGCTCCAATTTCTGCATTATACAATAAGAAAATAGCTTTTATTTGGAAAAAAAAACTGTTTTAGATGTACTCTTCAAGTTAAATTCTTCATTGCAGTAATGAGTTTATGGAAAATAAAATAGGTTCATATCAATTGAAACCAAAACCTCTTATAATAACATTATTTTATTTTTAACGTGAGGTGAATGTTTCATATGAACAACATTTTTTTCTGATAGATTTAATTCAAGGAAACATTAAACATGTTAAACTAAGTTATTCATATTTTTACTCGACTTTAAATTAAGGACACATTCATTGTCTTAAATTCTAAATGACCCATATCGAGATATCAGTAACTAAATAAAGGCAATAGTAGTATAAAATAAAATCACAAAAATACTGAACTCCGAGGAAATTTCAAAACGGAAAGTTCCTAATCAAATGGCAAAATTAAATTAAAAAACGCATCAAAAGAATGGACAACAACTGTCATATTCAAGAATTGGTACAAGCATTTTCAAATTTAGAACATGGTAGATTGAACCTGGTATTATAGCGCTAAACCTCTCACTTGTACGACAATCGCATCAAATGTCATTATATTGACATCGATGCACGAACAAAGTGTCACAAATAGGAGTACAACAACAACCAAAACCCAACCCTAAATTTTGGTTGCTCTCGAAGGGTAAGTATATCCTGCTCTTCATGTGGCATCCGTCGTGTTACTGCTGTTCAATAGTCATAATTTCACTACTCAAAAACCAATTCCGGTAACAAACTTAAACCGAGGTTAACATGTTAACACATCAACTATGAGAGGAAAAATTCCAGAAACAACAAAATCACTAAACGTCAACAAGGCAAGTGCCAACATACCTAGAAACGGACTATGTGAATCAACTGCCATATTCCTGACCTCTCTTGTATACGAGCGTTGTATACTTAGTCATTTTTTAAGTTTCTTTTTATTGATTTAAAATGGTCTAGCACATACAATGCAATTATGTATTGATGTGAAATCAGGTAAAACTTTCGCCTAATTCTATTGTGTATAAGTAAGGACAGCATATATCTGTATACGATAAAACATAAAGAATACTTAATTCCGCCAGTAGAGACATGAATTGTGCAGAGGATGATTACAATCAAACAACAAAATTTCATCATGATACTGTTATACATGTTATACTAAAACTAAAATTTGTAAACAATGATTATATATTCTAGGTTATTTAAAGGGGAATCGTCACTCAGTAATATGTGTTTTTGTTCTTGTATGCATTTAATGATACATTGTGACTGTTAGCTTCACGTTCGAAACTATGCTAATACATAATTTTGAAGTAACCATAAGCAGCCGAAAAGACGGTTTTTTTTTTTTCAAAAAGACAGATTATGCTTTAAGATGGAGTTGATTCAGAATATGCACTGTTTTCAGGGATGCCAAGAACAGTGCTATATGTTGTTGCTGAAATTTGAATTTGACTTTTCGTTCAACTAAATACTACTCAATGCTTAAAACAAATGCATTGCAATATTTTTTTTTCTGTCCGCTTTATTAGAAAAAAACATAATTTCTGATGTAATTTTGTAGGATTATTTCAAAATCACTTTTTCCTGCGTTCTCTGCAATGTATCTACTTTTGTTCATGAACGTCAGTCATAGAGTATTTTATTCTTATTTACATGTTTGATATAAGTTAAAGAATTCTAATGTAAAAAGTAAAATCACAAAAATACTCAACTCAGAGGTAAATCTAATCGGAAAGTCTATAATCAAATTTATGTTCATTTCGGATTCTTTTATAGCTGACTATACGGTAGGATTTTTTTTTTGTAGTGGATAATGTTTGTGGATAGAATCATTGGAAATCATACCACATCTTTTATTTCAATATAAATACATGTAAACAATCAAATAAATCATGGAATGTTCAGAAAATAATACATCGCCTACTAAGGTGTAAAAAGGAAAGAGACAAAATACCAAATCAGCTTTCTATACAAACCAATGAAATCAGTAAACATCAGTACATTAACCAAAATACAATGAAATTAATCAAACAGAAATTGTAAACAATATAAGGAAACTTTAGATTTGACAACAGTGAATAATACGGTGAAGTAAAAGAGAGGCGAAAGATACCAGAGGGACGGTCAAACTTATGAAATTGCCATTGCCAAAAAATGAAACAGACAAACACAAATAAGAGTACACATGAAAAAAAAAAGAAAACGATAGACTAAGCAAGACAAACTCAACCAAAAACTAAGGGTGTTTTCGGGTGTTCCGGAAGGGTAACCAGATCCTTCTTTTCATGTGGCACACGTCATGTTGCTTATGTTATTACAATACCGGTAAATAGTATAAATCGGTAGGTCACATTCATGAAAAGGGAAGAGGATTGTAGTTACGACGTGAAAAAACATTTCTGATATTATCTGTGAAACGGTTATTCAATAATGGTCAACCAACTCGTGATGGCGTCCGTAAAATTTACGAAGAGTTGAATTCATCTTCATCATTTTGGAACTCTTGGGTTAATATTTTTTCTTGTGAGCAGAAACCCTATATCAATGAAATCATGATAGCACGGGTATATCGTATCAAGTGGGAGATGTATACTCCGTAAGCAGGCACTGCTAGAATGTTGCTATTTAGAAATGGAAAGTTCACAATTGGTAAACTGAAATCATCTCTTTTGTCGTAACGATTTTCAAGTCAAGATATGAGGTCGACTTAACTGTATCTATTGTATCCTTTATCTCTAGTTCGATGGGATAGATGCGTTCAACATAGTCACCAATTTTTTAATCATTTAGTGAGAGAACACCATCTTTACAGTGGAAATTAAGTGAAGGGATATTGCTAACTTCTTATCTTTCTTCTTATGTGTTTTAGTAAAGAAACAAGTCGGAAAGAAGAGTAGCACAATTTGTTCCCATCGGAATGCCGACAGTCTGATGAAAAACATGTCCTCCAAACGTAACAAATATGTTGTCTATCAAGAAATCAAGCATCTTGATAACTTCAGTTTCAGAAAATGTTTTGTTGAATCAGAGTGATCCTGTACAAAGTAGGATGTATCCCTCCTTAAGAATATATACTTGAATCTACATTGGTCTTTCCTTTTTATGAAAAAAAAGCAAAACCAACTCTTTCAATTTGTCCTTTAGTTTTTAATCGGTAAGAAAAGTCAAATGTTTTAATACTACTGCAAGATTAAAGAGTCATAGATTGTATTTACCTGATCTTTGAGTATCTGATTAACGCCACCTCTAGAAAAGGCAGTTTCACAATAACTTTGAAGCCCGGTTTTGATTACTGATAAAACAGATGTTAATAATTTAGAAAAAGGTTTCGTGGAGCACTTGAAAGACCAGAAATATACCGTTGTGTGTAAGGACACTTACGTTGTTTGGGTATTCAATGCAGTGATAGAAGATCCAGTATTTCGTCTTTGGTTGAAATTCCAAAGGAACATAGAACAAACCTATGAATATCCAGGATTTCCTCTTTGGTAAGTATCGAGAGGGTACAAATAAAGGCAACAGTAGTATACCGCTTTTCGAAATGCATAAATCGATTGAGATAAAAACAAATCCGTGTTACAAACTAAAACTGGGGAAACACATCAAATATAACACAAGTTTGAAGGGGTAATAATTAAAATACCTAACCGCTTTTATTTATATGGCAGCAAATCATTAATAGAGACATCGTGCAGAGCAGGTGATGTATAATGACGATGACCATGACTGCGTCTACGGCGAGGAGTAGAGTTGGGAATATTCATCATATTCCACGAGCTACACAACGGACTATATATTATACATATACCATCGATTACGCACGTCTGGCGTATATACTAAATTTAGTTCTGGTATCTATGATGAGTTTATTTACAACAACTGGGTCGATGTGACTGCTGGTGGAGATTTATTTCCCCGAGGGTATCACAAGCCCAGTAGTCAGCACTTTTTGTGCTGACATGTTTTTTGTGCTGACATGAATTGTCATTGCTATGGTTATATTTATAAATTTAATGTTTACAAATTTTTGAATTTTTTGAAATACTAAGGCTTTTCTACCTCAGGCATAGATTACCCTAGCTGTATTTGGCAAAACTTTTAGGAATTTTGGTCCTCAATGCTCTTCAACTTTGTACTTTAATTGGCATTTTAAACTTTTGGGGATTCGAGCGTCACTGATGAGTCTTTTGTAGACGAGACGTGCGTCTGGCGTATATACTAAATTTAGTCCTGGTATCTATGATGATTTTATTGAAATAAAGTATCAATTGTGTCAAACAACTTAAATCCATTGACAAACAACAAAAGCTGACATTTTCAGATCAGACGGATTTTCATTTCTAAGTAAATAAATGAACACTTACCACACTCTGTAATAGCAGACCTAATGATAATAAGATAACTTTTAAAACGAAGTGACTACTTAAATAACACAGGAAATTAAAGTATTCAATCTAGGAATGATGTAGGTGTGAACAAATCATTTGCGACATATGGTGTTTTGCTTTGTTCGATTTTACTAATGATGCAAACATTGTTTAGACGTGCAACATCTTTCATCTTAAGTTAAACATTTGCACTTCTAAAAATATATTTCACATCAGCTAATTATCTTGCATACTAGCACATTAATAAATGTGGCTCAGCGTGTTGGACCAGAACAAAGCGAATCTATATTTGTATTCTGTTAACAAATTCCTGTCCTAAATATGCATTAAATTAGCCACTGGACATGAAACAGCCATTTATTCACCCGTGCATCCAATATCATAAAACAATATTTCAATCAAGATTATAAGTAAAACAACTACTACTGATTTTATTGGCAAAAAATAGGCATATGAACATATCGCGGGTTTAAATTATTCTTAATATTCAACCCCCCTCTGTTTATCTCATTTATCTTTATATTTATTAATGAAATAGACAAGAGGTAAGTAAAACCAGAATTTAGATAAAAAATCTTCTCGTTAAAACCACCAACCTCTATAATACCAATAACACAAACAGCAAACACTCCGTTAAAAGCAAATCAAATACTTATAGGTTAATTGTGGTTTGCTAAAACATCCAGTGGCAAATATTTCATGCATATTTATGACGAGGACATTCAAATTATTTATAAATCGAATGATTAAGTTCTGAAAAGTGGGTTGTCCGAGAATGGACTGATTATTCGACTGCCTTTGGAAAATGAGGATATATCTTAACATGTCACCTATTAACGTCTTAAAGAGTTGTTGCACTGATTCTTTCATCCACAGAAAGCGTAGCTCTCTTCAAACATGAAGCATCGAACGTTTTTTTTCAAATTCCAACCGATACTACTACCAGGGGCGGATCCAGGAATTTGGAAAGTGGGGGAGCGAAGTTTTTAATGTTCGCCGAGCGGAGCGAGGCGAACAAATTTTGGGACCTTTTTAGGCAAAAAACCATAAAATAAGTGTAAAATGTACTTTTTAAACGGTTCCTGGCGTGGGGCATGTATATTCTATAGTTGCTGTAAAGTGTACGGGTTGGACATTTTTATGCTGTATTCTCCCTATTGATTGTCTGTCATAAAATGATAGTATGGATCCAAAGTTATGTACTGATATATTTGATGTGGGACTTGTCAGTAAAAAATAGACATGGAAAATTCTCGTTTGTTGTATGTTAAGTTAGCAAAACCTCACAGATTTCTTGTTGTAGACAAGAAATACGCCGGGCTATTCGATGAAATTTACAATACGACCGACACGAGTTAAAAAAGTCAAACAAGAAATTTTTATCCAAATGTTTGGTTGATATGTTTCACCCAACAAAATTAAGGGAGTTGAGGGGTTCCAAATCAACCAAAGGCTACGAATGAGTCTGAAATGACAACGAATTTATGAATGACGGTCGATAAATGGAGACATAAAGGCCACACTAAGCAGTCAGGTTCCAGTCTGGTCTTGAAAAAAGTATTCAATATATCAGTTCAGCGAAACAGACATTCCGTTCAGACATGCAAACCCCGGCCTCAAACCAATACAACCGTCTTTTATTCATCATGTTCATTTAATACTAAATAATTCTGTTGGAAATTTTCGTTTCTAATAGCAAAAAAGTGGACAAGATTATTGTTTTTAATCCAGATACGGCCAGAATTTTTATTTAATGCAAAAATCAGTCAGATTTTTTTCTCTCAAATACCTTAGACTGCCTCTTCAAATCAATTGGGTCGTACCTTAGACTTTAAATCTATCTAGGGCTTATACTGACTGGGGATAATTATTCAGCTATCACGTTATTTTAAAGTAGGCTGGGGCGTTTGGGGTTAAACATGTTTTCGTAGGTAAATAATATTGATGTTGATTTTTTTTTCATGAGAGTGTAATAAAGTATTACTTTCTGTTTGGTTGAATTGTGAAATAGAAGTCACTACGTTCTTGCTCAATCCTGTGTCGCTTTAAAGGTATCATGTTTGTCATCCTCAGCCTAAGCAATGTGTTACTGTAATTTGAATTTCAAAATAACTGAGTGATGGGTTTTTTTACGCACTGATCAACTCCATCTTGGCAAATCACATGACTTTGACATAATCAGTAAATACCAGCGAAAAAAAATCTTTATAAGTAAAGAATTGTCGCATACAAATTAAATACACGGGAAATGGCAAATTTCACGAAGTCTAGTCTGATAAATCATTTTACAAAACAAAAAAAACAAAAAAGTCCAAGAAAAGGGGGGCGTACGCCCTCTACGCCCCCCTCTGGATCCGCCACTGGCTACATGCATATACAGGAAAATAATATTTAGTCACCCTGCATGAACACGTAACATGGCTGTGTATCATAGAAAATATAAAAAAAAACGAACAACCTTATTAAACAAAGGGTTTTTCTGAAGGTCGGAATAAGTCAAGGGTTCACGATATTTTAAAATCCTGGTAAATTCATGTGATATTTTACAATATAAACTAAAATAACAATAAGTAAACGGAACACGTTATTAAAGGAAATACATTTTTAAACATATCTAGGTATCATGATAACAGCATTATGAATTGTGGCAACCAAAAAAATAGTTTTAGAAATCTGATCAAAATTCAATAAATTAGCTAAAACAAGATTTTGAGATAATCTTCAAAAGTGAGTCAAAATGCATACATTGTATGACGAGATGTAACGAGATGTTGTATTCATATTTTTTTGCACTGCAAATCTTATATACGGAAATGCTCAGCCTTGTTTGAAGTCACACAATCTGAAACAATGAACGACGGCGTCTGTAATTTCCTCCCTACATTTTGAAGCCATAATTCCTTTTGACAAACAATTGTTAAAATTCCTCTGAAATGAACGACCACAATTCGATTGGCATGTTGCTGATATTGCTAAGATTATCTGGAGAAAAAGAAGTGCCACGACCAATCTGTGTGCCATTTTTTAATTTTCTACAAATATAAAATAAAAGAATTATAATATTATACTGATGATCATATAACGGACTAAAACGGTTTTCTGCAATGTTGTTTTCCATATATTTTTTTTCACAGTCGCATTAACCCCTTATCCCTTTGTTTAATATTTTTCTGTAAATTAAATTTACTTGTTTACACGTGTTCCAATGCTTGATCACTGTTATGATTGTAAAAAGTATGGAAGAAAGCGAAAATATGTACATAGTATTCAAACTTTTGAAAAAAGGAGACAAAATGAGAATAAATATATTGAATAATATTGAATATCAGCTAGTCGGATTTCTATTTGTTTCCTGGGTTGTTGTACGAAAATAAGACTACAATGAGAAAGATAAAATACAATGAAATTCAATTGAACAATAGAATTTGTTACATCACATCTATACTTCAAATATACAATAAACGAATAATATCGGAAAAAATAAAATATTTGTATATTGATTCTCTGAAAAATGGGATAAACGAAAGAATAGGCGAGCATTTAATTTTTTTTTTAAATGAAGGTGTAATTCTATAGAATTTATAATAGAAAATATTTGATACTCTCAAACTTGATACACATTTTGGCTATTAATATTTTTAATTCGAACGTCACTGATGAGTCTTTCGTAAACGAAACGTGTATTTGGCGAACAAGTGACAGCCTGGTATTGATGCATTTTTTTAATATATTTTGATTTCAGATAAGTGTTGTAACATTTTTAAAATTAGAGAAAGACCATTTACATTGAAAAGGTGTGTGTGTGTGTGTGTTGAGGGAGGATTGGGAGGGGTTATGTTTTTCCCCCAAAAAAAGTATTTTGATCACCAATTTGATGGAAAATTCAGATTTTTTCATGCATGCAATACCTTATAATGTTCAATCTTGAAAAAACAATAATTTGATTGATAGCGTCGAAAGATTGATTAAATGTATGCCGGCTCAGACAAAAATCAACATATTAACCTCCTATTGAAGTTAAGAAGTGGATACCTTAATCAAAGTTGAAGTAGACTGGTGATATGTCTGACGGTTTGTTCTTCGTTTAAAACCGTATTATACAAGAAACCTACGTCTATTTCGGTATTTATTTAAGAGATCAAAGTCATTTTCTTTCCTGTATACCTATTTCATTGTGCACACACAAGTCACGTGATAATGTCAAAGATCGAGAATACTGTGATTGGATAATACAAATAATATCGTCCAGAGAAGTCACCATACGATTGGATTTCATCAAGTAAGGCGGTAAGCTCTACGTATCACTAGCCTAGGGTAGTATGAATATTCATGAGTTTTATGAAGCAACGCGGGATACGAGATCACGTCATTGGCGCGATTATCTCACAGAACTTGCAGATAGCGGAAAACATACCAGAGATGTCACCTTACGATTGGATTTCATCAAGATATAGAGTCAATCTAGAACAGCATAGTTCATTTTTCAGTGTAAATCCATTTAAATCATTACATTTTAATTGCTAAATTCGCCTGTGTAAAAACTAAGCATGTGTCTGAATAGAAAATGTCACGTGCTGTGACGTTTTCAATCTCCACATTGAAATAACAACTAATACCAGAACTCTACAACTTGTTGAAGTTTTCTCATTGACATAGTATCCAAACGTTGCTAAAAAAAACACCTACATTTGTGAACTAAGAAGAATAATTTAAAGATTATTATAAAACCGCGAAAACAACTCCAAATGAAAAAAAAGAAGATAAAAATCTTACTTACGATATTATGCTGTTGGCTGCTTTCTGCTGCACGGGTGAAGAATAGACCAGTCGCAAAGATAATGGACTGGTTCAAAACTTTCACATGTTTTATATGAAGCTTTATATTTACTGTTCAAATTAATTAACTCATTTTGATTGTCATTCTGTGAAATCTTGATGAAATAAGTAAAAACAAACATTGCTAATAAGTAGAATTGACAAACTGAAGTCGTTTTAATTATCGGTTTATCTAAAGTGTTCTGAATGATAAAAAGACAGTCTCGTAATACAACACAAGTGCATCGGTTATCTCGAATTAGTAGTGATATCGTCCTAAATAATTTTCTATTTAAGGTTAGTGGTCATCTCGTGCGTCATTTCGGTCATTTTGGTGTTTTTTTCTTGATAAAATTTAATTTTCATTTATTTAACTCTACAATCCGGTCATGTTTTGCGTCACATATTCCAATCGCTTTTACTGAAGTAATTAAGCTAATTTTGAGTAATAATGTTTCAAATCGACGTTTCCTTTCTCGGCACATCCATCAAGGATAAATTATTACAAATACAAATAAAAGTATTATATTTGACTTAAGTAGATTTAAAATGATTCATTCAATTTTACCAAAGATTTTGTTGTTTTTTTCTGTACGGAAGCCGACTAAGACCTTAATCTGCCGAAACAAATGCATTTTAAATCAAATGGTGTTGGTTTTTCTGTTTGAATGGACACTAGCCATTTTGGAACCATTTATTACTTGCTGTTCGGTCGTATGTAAGGCTTCGTGTTGAACCGTACTTTAACGTAATATGACTGTGCATTTTCATAGACTTGGATTGAGAGTTGTCTCATTGCCGCTCATACCACATCTACTAATTTGTAGTCAATGTTTTATTTCTTGCAATGTTATTACGTAGTCCTTATACTCCTAACATAAGATGATTTGCTTTTATTCTCGTGTTCAGAAGAGGCAGCAGTGAATTACAGTTAACGACTGTCTACCCATTACCATATCCCAAAAATTGTACAAGATGCAAAATGTAATTGAATAATGATAATTAAATAACCAGACAAACACTAATAGGTAAAGACTATGTTTTAATGTCTTTCGAACTATTCAGACTTTGGCATAGAAATATAGAATCCCGTGACTTTTCGCGTTGCATTTGAACCTCTTTTTACCTGTGCGTGATGTAAAAATATGAAACTACTTTTGATACCTTTTGCCTTGTGCCTTGTGTAGGATCTGGTTACTTGGTCACGTATATGTTGTGTTTGAAGGTAACAGACCTGTCCACTTCCAACATTATCTATTTTGTAAGTGTTAGTCGAAACTCTTCTTTAGACTAACTTTATAGAGGCCACAAATTGTATTTATTTTCAAGATGTTTTCGAGCTGAAGGTAACGTTTGCATGATACCTGGATTTTTTCTTAGTGAACGAGGGGCGAAATATACGATAGGGACAATCAAACTCGTAGATAGAAAATAAATTAACAACGCCATGGCTAAACGGAGAAAAAGACAAACAGACAAATATATGTACATATAAAACAACAAAGAATACTAAAGAATAAGCAAGACGAACCTCACCAAAACCTGGGGGAAGGGGGTTCAGGTGCTCTGGAAGGGTCAGCAGATCCAGCTCCACATGTGACACCCTCCGTGTTGCTCATGAAATTATCCCAGCATGATATATCCTTTTGTTCAGGAAGAAGTACTAGATCATTAAATGAATACAAATTGAAAATCACCCATCCAATATTTTTGTGAGAAAAGCTCAAAATGTTTTAAGGAACATTTTATTTAAACTCTTCTTATTAAACAATGATCTATGCAAATGACAATGTTAAAAACCGAAGAAAACATGCATAAATAATTATGGGCGATTCATTATTAATAAATGATTTTAATTTTAATTCAAAAGTTCATAAAATAAGTACTAAAAGCATTTAGGTAAAACCATAGCCATGGCAACACAAAAGCAAAAAAATATATAACTTCTGGGTCCACCGTGTATTAAATGCAAGTGTCTGATTTTGAAGGAACCCTTAATATTTTCTTTCATTGCTTCAAACTGTAATATGTGGAATATTATCCCAGTAGTCAACACTAGTGTTGACATGAATTATCATTGATATGGTCATAACTATAAATTAACTGTTTATAAAACATTACATTTTTAAAATACTAAGGTTTTTCTACCGCAGGAATAGATTTCCGTAGCTGTATTTTGCAAAACCTTTAGGAATTTTTGATCTTCAATGCTCTTCAACTTGGTACTTTATTTTGTTTTTTTAACTGTTTCATTCGCGAGCGTCACTACAGAGTCTTTTGTAGAAGAGAAGCACGTCCGGCGCAGATACAAAATTTCTTTCCTGGTATCCTTGGTGATTTTTTAGGATAAGATTGCCATTAAAAGTAATGAAAATTTCTTTTTAGCTCCGTGTTTAATAAATTGTTTGTATGCTGCAATTGAATGAAGGAACATCAGTTTTGACTATTTATGTCATGTACAGGGCCAGGTAACACAGATGACCAGCTGTATATGAATTGTTCATATATAAAATAAGTCATGAGGTTATGTGGTCCTGTAATAATATAAAAAAAACTCTTTAACATACTTTAATAGATTAAAATCTGTTCAATAAGTTCACTTCTGGATATCTGTTTTGTATATACAGTTATGTGATTTATAGTGTCTTTGTGTCAGGGAACTGTACTTGTTATTTTCCTCATTTCTTCCTTGATATAGAAATATCTTTTGGAGATTGTGTTGTGTATGCAAACTTAGATGGAATTTTATCAAATGAAAAATTGTCAAAATTTTAGAAGTAATGGACGACCATAAAACTTAAAGGAGATATCCCGTCATTCTTTTTTTCAAACATAGCAACATGAACTTCCCACTTCACGCTGAATGGTCGGTGCATACTCAAGAAGAAAATGAAACTGAAGTGATTTTTTTTATATCTTAAAAAAAATCAATGATCTTCACATGAGCAATGTAAATCCAAGAATGCTCTTTAAGAGAGAAACAATAACATGCAGTTTTGAAAAAAAGAAATCGTGTAGGTCATTTTTTAAATACCGCAGAACTCATTCATTTAATCGTAAAAAAAAAATGAGTAGGTTGGTAAGTGCTCTGACTTGCTGAATACACACATGCAAGTAAAAGATAGTACAGTTGATATATATTTTCATTTATTTATTCTATAACTTTTGTATTCAAACAATATAGATATATTTTACTATATCATGTAATTATCTTGGTAAACGAACACATATTCTCATTGATGATTAGACAACAAATGATAACAGTTAAACACATAAAACAATAAAGATACCATGCTACATGTACTAACATGACTAATACAAATCCAATGGACTTATATCTACAAATTGTCTATGAGGGTCGGTTGAAAACAAAACCTTACGTTACAGTATTTATCCATCGACCTATACGATTTAAAATATCACCAATTCTATACACAGTACTACCTGATATTTGAATAAGGGGTCGTAACCCTAGAATAACTCCCATTACAATACTAAATATGGATTTACTATCAAAAGTATGCATTGAGAAGGCATAAAATCCTACTAGTGCAACCATGCAAATCAGATTGGCACTAAGAAAGTACATTAGCGCTTTTTTTCTTAATAATTTCAATCCTATTTTTCTGTCTTCGTTTGATAATCCATTTGGTACCGACGATCCTACAACGTTGAACACAAGCTCTTCCCAGAATTTGAATTCATCTTGGTTGAAGTCACTCAAATTGACCGATGATGCTCTCAAACTGGTCAGATACGTTGTTTCAACTACAAAACAAAAGCTTGTCCTATAATGTTTTATTTTGCTTATATAAAATGTAATAAAATAAGAAGAAAAAAATTAAAACTATAATTTGTAAAACAAAATATACGTTTCATCGGTTACTGTATGCATATTCAAGTACCGCATATCGTGTTCATTTTGAGAAGTGTTACGTCGCTGTTTGGTTTGAAAAGTAAACATTCTTTAATTCTTAGCCATTCGACATCCAATTGATGTATCACAGCTAGGAAAGGGGTTAATAAATGCCGATTTACCCATATGTGTACACCACTGATAATCCGTTGCGTACAAAAAGCAAGCTTAGGAATTAATAGTTTCTTTCCAATGGTATTCAATTTGGATATCTCATTTATCAAAGTCTTTGGAAAAAAGAATGCTTATAAACAATACAAATAGAAAAGATCTTATGGTTATTTCAATATCCCACCTGTATCAACCTAAGAAACCTATATTTTCCAAAGAGCTCATATGCATTGTATAAAATACCTCAATTAGATATTGTGGCGTGGCATAATTAAGAGCATGTGTTTGATACAGATTTTGGCAATCGTGACTGATATCAACACCATCAAGGATGGCAAACACAGAAAAAAGTCCCATTTAGTGTACGAAACATTTCAAAATATAGGTGTACTACCAAGAATATGATTAATACATGCAATCGAAATTAACATATAAAGCTTAAGCCAATATCTCTTTTTTGTTGGTAAATAGAAATTAAATACATGTATATGGGATAGATGTATAAAGTACAGGATATTAACAAATCAGCAAAGCATCAATACAACAAAGCATTATACAAATTGAACAATAGGATAAACTTCATATACAATTACTTTAAGTTTGAGTGATAATGTAATGTGTTACGCTATCGTACCTTGTTGCGATTCTGGTTCCTTGTGCGTGTTCTGTTTAATGTTTGGAACCTAAGGAAAGCATTGTATTAAATTAAACATACACAGTGGTTATCATACTCGGTTCTTCTAATGCTTTTGAATAGATGGCTTATAACATGTATAACGAAGAGGAAACAAAACAATGTCAAATACGTTTTATATTTGTTCTATAAAACATAGGTCATTATCTGTTATACAATCAAAATTTCTTACGAAGTTTTCATATTTTATCGATCTTTAGATTTTTCCTTTATTTGGAAATAGTTTGTTTTAAAATGCAGCATTAGTAAAGTGAATTTCGTTCTTAATAAACAAATACAACTCATATTTCTTAATTTAGTGAAAGAAACATGCAGTTGGGATTTTTTGGCTCCATAGTTTTCTTTATTGTCGAAGTTGCGTTGTGCCATCTTATTAAATACGTGTTAGAATGTAAAACGTTTATACAACACTAAGAACACGCGCATTTGCAATATATTATGGTATACAGTATGCTGATGTGAATGAATTCTGTTGTCATGTTTACGTGGTATTCTTGTAATTTCAAACGAATCAGTTTACTGTATTAAAAAAAGAAAAAGAAACAAACAGGTAAATGTTTAGTTTGCGCAAATTTATTTTTTACCTGACTTTCATTTTCATAAGAAGCCGTATGTCATGCAACTTCGACGCTTCTACTGTTTAAATAACTAATCGGTCAGAGCTAAGGACATATTGTGTTTTACTCGCTTTTGATTTTTTGATCATCTTAATGTGGTGTAAATGTGTGCCGAATATTTGTGTTGCGTTGCTTCGATGCCGTTACAGTGATTTTTGGCTCTTTTGCTACATTTTGATAGACCCTACTTTGATTCGTCTTTCTTTATTCTATTGTTCAACATGTTGAAATAATCAAATTGGCAAGTAGTACACTGTAGTAGCTGAAGAAATGTATTTTTTAATTGGGTCTCACAAATATTTATTGTGTTTTTCACAGTCAGTGTAATGACAATAAGGAGGAAAACATTCGTTTTCTCTTTTATTTTTGACAACATAGAAATACATTGTCTTGTCTTTATATTTAAAAATAGTTTCACATTATGTAAAAAAAAATCGTAAGATATCAGAAATGAAATCATGCAATAGGTCACACATGACCCATCGAACAAGTATGACAAATGTACAGTAATTAAAAATACCCCACAAATGGTACTACCTGTCTTTTATTTGTCGGATAGATATGTCATCATCTACGTCATTTATTGTCTAGTGGAAAGCTGTTTTTATCCTTCAACATTATTTATGCTTTTGTCCAACGTAAAGAGCATGTGATTTAGTGACTGTGATTGGTTGCTGTATGTATCATTATAATGTTATCATTTAAGCTGATATCAATTTTTCTAGTTAGTATTGTTCTCACGTTGTCATGTATTGTCATGTATTGCCTTATATAGATTTTGATGCATTATTTTTTACTGCTTAATATTTTAGAAGACTAAAGTTACTTTTATCAAATGAATTTGGTACCTATCGGATATGTTCCTTACGTTGTAACTGCAATCCCCTCCCCTTTCATGAATGTGACCTACCGAATTAGACTATTTACCGGATTTGTTATCACATAAGCAACACGACGGGTGGCACATGTTAAGCAGGATCTGCTTACCCTTCTGGAGCATCTAAGATCACCCCTAGTTTTTTGTGGGGTTCGTGTTACTTATTCTTTAGTTTTCTATGTTGTGTCATGTGTACTAATGTTTGGCTGTCTTTTTTTCATTTTTAGCCATGGCGTTGTCAGTTTATTTTCGATCTATGAGTTTGACTGTCCCTCTGGTATCTTCGTCCCTCTTTTGTAAAATAGTTACCTTATTGACAATCATACAACATATTCTTATTTCTTTTTTTCGGAAAAAATAACTTTGAAATATGTTTCATATTTATATTTCATCAAACAGTCACTTACCTTATCACGTGTACCCCATGATTGATCCACAATGTTACAGATTGCGTAGAGGGGCAATAAAATATACATAAATGGAATAAAAAACAAGTAGACAGGACCAGTAAGCAATATCCATGCATCCCATGGGTATAAAACAGCTCCATATATGTAACTTCCGAATGCAATTGCAACTGACAAGCCTTCTGCATGTTCAAAATGTCCATTGTAATAACCTATTTGTAGAAGGAGAAACTAAGTAATTGTAAACATTTACAAATACATACATTATGCATGTGAGTGTTCTTTCAACATACATGTACAAAACGTTTCTTTTTACAAAATATGTATGTCTGCTCTGTTGAATTCTGTATGCATGTAACCCTTGCCTGTGTCCAGTCAAGCACCTCGTTATTGCTCTATAATTATTTTTGTATTCTTGTAAATCATAATATGCTTTGTCTATATGCCTTTTTTTGTTTCTTTGTTACATAACACGTGACCTTGTACTTATACATTCCGTCACTGTCTTATTTTCAATGATAATGTTTGTATTGTTTTATTTCATTTGTGATAATATGCTTTGTATATATCCCTTTTTGTGTTTCTTTGTATGACGTATGACGTGGCTCTGTACTTATACATCCCGTCATTGTGTTATTGTTTCAATGTTTGTTTACATATTTGATTGTTTTTATAGATTAAAATGACCAATTAATTTCCCCATAGGCTAACATGATAGCCTTTATCGAGATACATACTTTAGAAAATTTATTAATTTAACAAAAACTTGCTAGAATTAAAAATAAGTTATTAGGACAGTATTTTTTCGTCCAAAAAATATAGGTTCGCGTCGATTTTCTTTGCGTAATTTATACTTATCTCCCATGCCTATCAATTTTGCACTTAAACATACGTGTCATATCCTAGCGATCAAAATACATCTCAGTTCCGTTAGGGCTAAGAAAGTAATCTATTTGGCCTTTGGTATAATGCAGAATGCATGAAGTCTCTAATAACAAAACATACCGGGCACACATATTAACCAATCAAGATAAGCTATAGCCTTAATTCTGAATACCATGTTATGCTCATTAAATGGCTGCGCCCATAAGTTCAATTGGTTTATTGTAACCTATAGTGATTAAGATAATAACGCAATGTTGGCTGCTGTACTCCTATTTTTGATTTTAAATGTCTTTCCTCTCCGTGAGGAAAGACCTTATTGTTTTTCTAATGTTTTTTTTTTTTCTTTTTTTTTCTTCCAACATTTGTTTGACAGGGCCTCCTCCCCTTTCTGTTGAAGTTATCAAGACCAAATATGGACCATCGATAGACCTCATCATGAACCTTTACCAGATGAACTTTTGTAGGATTTCATCATCCCCTTTAGAAGTTATCTCCCTTTTATTGATTTTTGTTCAACATGGCCCCCCTTTAATGTTTTAAAAGATATCATGACCTTATATGGACAATAGGTAGATATCATCATGATGTATTACCATATGAGGCTGCATAGGATTTCATCATCCCCTTTGAGAGTTATATCCCCTTATAGCAATTTTTTATATTTGCATTTTTCTCAAAAAGTATTAGAGATAGAATGTATTTGAAAATGACAGCATGTACAAGAATAGATGGCAATGTTTATAAACATAAACAATTAATTTGTTACTTACCCTTATAAGGAGTTATTTCCCTTTAAACATTATAAATAACTTTTGAAAAATTCTATTTTCAGAACCGGAAGTCATAGAGACCTTGAACCTTCACCAATAATCTTTAATTCATGTGACCTTCAATATGCACCCAAGGTCAAAGGTCACCGAGTGCCAAAAAAAATTACGCTGCAAATTCAAGCTTACATATTAGAAAAACGATAAGATTTTGCTGCATACATACAGCGTGTAAATTGTTCCTCTCGACGAGCTCTACATTTTATACAATAAGCCCAAAAATGTCTAACCGTCTGTTTAAAAGTTACAACGGGATGATTCTTAAAAGTATAGTATTGTGTGTATATCTTTTTAAAGGTAACAGATATCAACCTACTATAAACTGCAAAGATGATCAGTAATTCAAGACCTTCAATTTGAGGTCAATTTCAGGTCATGATGAAATTTCACCTTGACTTTCACATTATACTATGACCTTGACCTTGTGATATTTGAAAGGTTAAGTGGTCCTGAGTTGAATGGTGGTAATCCCATGTCTCTACGACTTCCGGTTCTCAAGTTTGGTATTGCATCATATATTTGATGATTAATTGTGACCTTGGTGAACTTTGAAATTGTCCACATTCTTTTTCTATAATGTTGTCCTTTAACTGTAGATCATTTACCATTGAACAGATTTGAGATATCTATTGTTGTTTTAGAGATAATGCAGTTTGAAATTTTGCGAACGGCGGCATGTATTTCTGAATCAACAACAGCTTACCACTTAAAATGTTTAAGAAATTGAAGAGGTTAACATAGTTATATGTTTGACCAAATACCAAAAACATTCCATGGAAAAAAACACCAAAAAATCAATTTCAAATTTTCAAGTTTTGCATTGACTTTGTAAGTTTCATAACTTCTATTTATATAGTTGATATTGCATCATTATTTGCACTTTGTCAAATGGGGTCATCTGATATATCAAATTGAAGGTCTTAATAATCTCTACTTACAAATGAAAATTTTAAACCCCTTTTTTATCCAAGGGGGACTGGTTGGGTCATTTAGTGCAAACATTCAAATTTCTCAGATGTTAAGGTTGTCGCATATCAAATGAAAGAACATAAAGCGTACATTTCAAATTTCAAATTGACGTCTCCCAAAAATGGGCTGGATGAGGTCAGTTAGTGCAAAAAATAAATTTTCTTTTAAGATAGGGTTGTTGTATATCAAATGAAAGGTCATAATGTGTACATTTGAAATACAAAATTCCCGACCTCCAAAAATAAGTTGGATAGGGTTATCAAGTGCAAAAATCAAACTTTCTAGAAGATGGCGTTGTTGCATATCAAATGAAAGCTCATCTACTCTATGTTACATATATCATAATTCGAATCTCAAAAATGTAGGCGGATGAGGTCATTTAGTGTTAAAAGCGAAAAGTTTCAGAAGGTATGCTTGTCGTATATCAAACGAAAGGTCGTACAAAGTACATTACGAAAACATCACTTTTACAGGAAAGACCTTTCAATTGTTTTACAAACAATTAAGATACTAGTTACCTATTATTACTGTTTGCATCGTTGTCAATATGATGGATTTTTATGCGACTGTCATTCAACTTAGAGGTTTAGCTAGCTATAAAACCAGGTTTAATCCATCATTTTCCTGCTAAGAAAATGCCTGTAACATTTCAGGAATATGACAGTTGTTGTACATTAGTTTGATGTGTTTTAGCATTTGATTAGGAACTTTCCGTTTTGAATTTTCTCGGAATACTGTATTTTTGTCGTTTTACTTTTTATATATATCAATAGGGTCCTGATTATAATAATGGAGCAAAACATATATCGACTATATTTAGTTATTTAATGTCAGTAATTCCATAAATAAAAATATCTGAAAAAAAAAACAAAAAAAAAACAAATGACCTTCACATCAACCAACGACAACATAAGCGTGATTGATCAAATGCATTATACATTACATAATATTATATCGTTGCGAAAGTGATTAAGAAACATAACCATGAACCTGTTTGCATTTAACTTTTTTAAGATTTCATATACCCCAAATATTCTTTCAAAACTACAGATGCATTCACATAATTGTATATAACAAAACGATACCATGCTACCTACCATATGCCAAGTCTTTAAAGACAATAACAGATATATAGACTGTTCCTGCTCCGAAGATTATGATTAACATTTTTGTGATAACTAACTGTATTGTTGAAGGAACTCGGCTGAGTAGCATCAAGCAGTAGGCCGGCACTATTGCAACGATCACAGGAGCTACAATGATAAGAGGGGCACCAGTCGTCAATTCTAAACCGTAGTACAGTGTTACAATTGTAATTCCCGGATATAAAAGCTTTGTAAGAAATAGTTGCAATAAGTAGAGGACGAACAAAACGGAAAAAGCATCGTTTGTGGAAACCAAGGTTCTTAGCTGTCGAATAACCAATATAGCATTTGCATAATCTGATAGTATCCATCTACGGCGTTGATTCATGAACTCAGTCATATCTTCCGGACAAAACGTAGTATTTGTAGCCGTACTACAATATCTTAATTTCCATCCCTTCAACATCATCAACGTACACATCCATCTGTCTTCCCCTGTATATATAATATCAATAAATATAACAAAACACTATTCAATGTTGATACCGACAAATTCAAACATAAGAGGTCCGTAAAAACTGACATTATCAAACGCTATCAATAACAGATATGTACTCTGTTCCTGTGCCAAAGAAAATGAATAACATATTTTTTTAAATAACTTTTGTTGACGGCACTCGGCTGGGTAACATCAACCAGTAGTCAAGCACTATTTCAATCAATGGAACTATTAAAACCAACTTCCATACTCCTTACTTGGTACAGGCATTTTGTGAAGTAAAATGGGAAGGGGGTTACTTTGTTTTATAGTTAGCTAAAACTTCCACTTGTGTGCTCAGTTGCTTCTAGTTTGGTAATTTAGTACGAAACAGAAACACACATTATAGGTTGATGTGACATTAATTGGGATCCATGAGTTTACACGTTGTGAATACACATTATATACAAACTTCGCAATTGTTTAAAAAGAGAAAGACAAACATAAACATTAATCTAGCAAAGACAACAGTAGAAAATGTGTAGTAAATACCGTTTCGTCTACAAAAGACTGAACGGTGAATTATAAATAATTAAAGTTGTTTTGTCTATTTACAGTTCGGTTTGTATTGGCCAACAGTACTTAATATTGTTATTCACAAATAATTTCTTTTTTTGGGGGGGATCTATGAAAAGTATTCAGGGAATTTTGTTTATACCCTAACATAAAAGAAAGAAAACTCTGGACATGCTGTTAGTATATTATCATTTGTCATGATTCATTAAATGTTGATATATTCGATGTAAAATGCAACTGTTTTCTATCTCATAGATTGCAGTGGCAAACCATTCAATTTTGACGACAAAATTATTTACACTTTTTGTCATTGTCCTTATGCTGACATAGAAAGAGCAAAATATGGAACCATGGATGATCTAAACTTTGTTTAACCAAATTTACTGTCTGGATGATATAAGTATAAATGTATGAAGCATAAGAACATCGACAGCAGATGATTTTAACATCGATTAGTTAGCGTAAACATGATGTTTTATAGTCATTGATACTTTTATAGAAGAAGAATTTTCCAGAATAATTATAGGTTTTTTACCGTTGTCTTTTGTAAAGACATCTTCCATGTTTCCTACTGGTACTGAATATTCTGCAACAACGTCCCTAATAGCTTCCAATTTGAACATACTAAAACAGCCAGGGCAACACATAACTGAACCAATAATATTCTGTGCACTCTTATTCATCCATAAATCTAAAAGTACAATATTTCGAAATAAAATATCATATTGAATCGAACTGTTGTGATGATATGAGAAACATGACGGGTGCCACATATGGAGAAATATCTGTTTATCCTTCAAGAGCACCTGAGATCACTCCCAGATTTTTGGTGGGGTTCGTGTTGCTTTTTGTTTAGTTTTCTATGTTGTGTATTGTGTTCTATGATTTGTCTGCTTGTCTTTTTCTTTTTTTAGCCATGACATTGTCAGTTTATTTTCGATCTATGAGATTGACTGTCGCTCTAGTATTTTTCAACCCTCTTTTGTTGATAGCTCTGGGTTTATTTGTTCATGGTTTTGCTTTCCACTGAATTATGTATGGCTTATCAGATCTTTAACATCTCAAATATGATTTAGATTTCAATTACTTTGGTCTCTAGTAGCGCCGAATAGAAACAATTGCCAGAATAATTTAAAGTTGGTACTGCTGATGGTCAGTAAATGCATTAATTTCGTTATCACATTGGAACTGTTTCGCTATTGACTGTACATGTTCCCTGTAGTTTTTTTTATATTCCCAATAAAGAATTCATTGGTAAATTCTTCAACTTATGTTTTGTACTTTCTAATTTGAATATGTTGCCCTTTGCACAGCAGTAGGTCCAGTAAGACCCCTTTTTGGTCCCGAAATATAGCAGTTTTACAAAAAAATTGAAATGTAAACTTTTAGCTTATTATTGGAAAGAAGAATACTTCTGTTACATACATATGCGCTGTTTTTGACAATACAATGCTCATGGTATCGGGTACTATCATCATATAAAATAAAATTTCAATCCTGGTATCTGTGATGAGTTTGATTTATAGTCATGCTAAATTACTGAAATCTCACAATTTCATTTGAGTTAATCTTTTATAGACGGTAAAAAAAATGAAAGTGGCCGCATTAGAGTTCATTCTTATTATTCAAATCTTAGTTGTATTTGATGATAATACATAAAAAACATAAAGGTTGAAGATGAACACGGATGTTGCCACTTTCATTTTTGACAAAAAACATCTAAAAAGTGACATATAATGACATATTTGACAGATTTTTTTGTATTTTAAGCTTAAGTAAGAGCGTCTTTAATGACTAAATCAGTCTATATCTTCAACATAATTTATTGACTCTCTGAAAGTGTTTTTAAATAAGTGTCCAAAATCTTTCATCAGATGAACCTGAACTTTAATGCCAAAATCGGAACTTCCCTTGCTTTTTGATGTTCTTTTAAGTTGAAAAATAATGCTAGCAAGGGAGATTATTCATTACAATTCTTATGATGCCAATCTTGAAATTAAAAGGTGCTTATGATTGCTATTTGTTATAACCGTATTGTTACGATTCCTAAACAAACCATCAAAAATGAATAATCAAGCACACTGAAATGTCAGAATTGTAAATTTTAAGTAAAAGTCTTAAATGATATCAGAAGCGACTTTATCATGTTTATGCATGGTCAGATAGAACTGATTTCTTTTTAAAGTTTATTTTTTATTTGTTTTATAGTTAAATTTTATAACAAACATTTTGATATTTGTTTTTTTTTTTTTTTATAATTTATAATCAAAACAACTCTTTTTTGTCAGTATTTGAATAAAATTAATTTGGTAAATGCTTTTTCATTTAAGTATATACAAAAGGAGATAATTCAAAATTGCTTTTTTATTATTCTGACCTGATTAGAAGTGATGAAAATAACTATGCTCAAGACATAGATGGAAAACGTTCCTGTTTAAGTACATATATTAATTATCTTATATATTTTTTTATTTTGAAAATTTTTGTATATTATAATTGTGTTTGAAAGATTCGGTAAAAACAATACGTTCAGGAAATTGAACATTTTAGGAACCGGACATTACAGTCGAAATGAAATTAAGAAATCTGTTTTCGAATATCAATCATCGATCGAGATTTATCACCTACTTAATAGTTTTTTGTGTATTTAGTAAATGAGAAATGCAGTTGAGAAAGGGAAATCGATTCTTAAATATCAACAGAAAAATTTTCGACATTACACATAATGTCGATGAGCCAATCGCTCGGTTTACAAAATACTACTTTATTGAGAATTATTCATGTTTCTGCACATATTTTACCTTTAGCATATTCGAACATCTGCAGCCAGACAATAGGAGAATACTGTATTCCTGAAGGATATGTTCGACCACAGACAGCCCCAACAGTCCGGTCTGATTCACACATGTGTAAAACTTTCAATATACTTGTATCCGTAAACGTCATATCAGCATCAGTTGCAAGGATATAATTATCATAACCAAATTTATCCTGTTCGTGGTGCAATTGTTGTGAATCTTTTATCGTGTGAAAAATGTTAAATGATTCATTTCTATCTGAACACTTTTCATTTTTGCTCGTATCGGCTACAGATATTTCTGTCAATTCTGTGTCAACACAATAAATCTCATTTTGTTTTAATAACGACTTACAATAATTATCTAGAAGTGTAAAATCATGTTGCGCGGTTTCGTATAGCTCCTCAGGCGAGTTCAATGTATGTATAGAAAGTAAACTTGCGTAAGATGGTCTTATTGGGGAATTGTCAGAGTACCTCCAAAAGTTAGACGTACGATAGTTCAAGATATACTCCATATACATTATTTGACTCCAACGCTTTTTCGCCTTGACCTTAGAAACATCTTTCAAGTGAACAAACAATGGTGTTGTTTTGTTTATTTCCCAGGAAAGCTGTAATCCGTATGGCGTAAATAGCATGACTCCTTGGTTATTGTTTGTTATAAATTGATTTTCAATTAAACTCATTAATTGCAGACCAAACTGCTTTATAGTTTGTCCATCAGCACCATTATCTAAGAATATATGAGATTCAAACACAATATGCTCTCTTTTCAAAAGGTTTGAATCTGAAATGTTTCGTATACTAGCCAGTAATTTGTCCATTTCTAGTGATGATTCTTGATACATTGTAGTACAGACAAAGATTCGTCTTTTGTTGTCAGCCGACTTATTGCACGTTGGTGTCTCCATTGTATTGAAAGTTCTACTGACTAAATGTTGCATAGTCAATACGGAGTCATACATACTACAATCATTACACTGTATAGTTCTATCATTCAATATATCCAATAACAACGGAACAATTAATAGTCCTGCGAGAGTTCCATAGAATGCAGTATTATCTGCTCCCACTTTAATTCCTTGAGAAAATGTACCGATACTACAAGCCCATGTAATGTGAGATACATGTCTTACTGACGAACACATAAATACTAGTATGAATGATACTATGATAGACGACACATACATCGGTACATGAACAACACATCTTCCAGCTTTAGAGTTAACATTAATAAACTGAACGTACTGACAAAGACACGAGCTAAGTATGATTGAGGCACAAAAGTAAAGACTTTTAGCATTCGGTAAAAATAAAGTCTCAAAAAATAATCTCAATGATAATAATTCGTTTGTATTACTTTTTTGTTGCAGAATGTAAAGCAAAAACACACAGGTAAGCATCTTCAAAATGATATACAATATAGCGGAATTCTGAGTTCCTCTGTTGTCTGTTGTATGAATTCGTCTTTGAATGCCCGGAGA
This sequence comes from Mytilus galloprovincialis, assembly GCF_965363235.1. NCBI lineage: Eukaryota > Metazoa > Mollusca > Bivalvia > Mytilida > Mytilidae > Mytilus > Mytilus galloprovincialis. The sequence goes on from NC_134844.1 coordinate 78,177,005, forward strand.
AACAATTATTGATATCATCACCAGGAATAGACACGTGATTCCAGCTTCTTCTACCGACATTTTGTTTGTTATCACCAACAATACAAAACAATAAATGACACAGCTTATGAAAACTAAAACCAACAGATGCTTTATGTAACGACACCAGCTACCAATAGTCTTCTGAAACAAAACCATATCAATCAGTACTTTAGGATCTGAAACCGTAATGCAGCAATAAAAAATAGAAACTGACATCAAAACTAGTAATAAACTCTGGCTAATGAGTCTTTCAAAGAATTATTTGTTATTAGTTCTAAACACTTTACAATAAATCAATCATCAATCTCATCTTTCTTTTGTGTATCTTAGCTGTTGGTCTTCTTTCGTGGGTTGTTTATTAATGACAATTTTCATTTTGTAGGTGTTATTCTGGAAAAGAGTAGTTATATAAACTATGTAAACACGCGAAGAGCTACATGTGTGTATGATCGAAATGGCACAGAGAGATATATATACTCTTCCAAAAAAGATATATTTCATAAGTAATACCTGCTAAAAAAAAACATTCCATTTGTCATATTGTGCATACAACAAAACACTGTCACAAATAATAAAACTAGTATACGATAACTGAAAAACGGGACAGAATGTAATAAAGTTATGTAAATTAATTACATTATATTAAAACTGTTGATAATGTTATTATACATTTTATAAAAATGTTATTTAATGAAGTTAACCTTACCATTCCAGTTTTACACAAGGAAAAGATCATTCCTGAATGTAACACACCTAACATCAGAAATCCTGGTATTTTCCATAGATATATCAAAAACAAGCTAGTCTGCATGTAACTCTCAGCAATGGATAATAGAACACCCTTAAAACATTAACCTTTTTAATTATAAACAAACTTCTGAAAATCTTTAACAATTATGTTTATGTGTATCTTATAGTAATAAATGGATATCACTCACCTGACAAGACTAAGCAATGAATAATGAAGTAATTTTTAGTCGATAAGTCAACTTTGTATTCTTCAGTAGCTTTTTCATACGATTTGATTATCCCTTTCTTCACTCTTCATGATTAAGTATGTTATTGTTGTGTACTAACTTATTAGCAGTCAAAATATCAATTTAACAGATTTTAATAGGGCTCTTCACGGTTAGTTCGGCCATATTGGATAGGGGCAGATTTTCATAATAGAGGTAAAAATGGTGTGAAAAATACGGGAAAACATCATTAAAATAGAGCTGTTGCTTGGAAACACACATAGGATTTCCCACACTTTCATACCATTTCCACCTCCTTCCAAAAAATCTGCCCCCTATCCAATATGGCCGAACTAACCGTTAAGAGCCCTATTGACTACAAGCGACTTGTATGAACAACACTGAATGTATCGTAGTTGGAAAATTGACATCTTCTTTGAAACAGTTGTTCAGCATACTGATTTTATTTAAAAGAAAAAAACAAAAATAATATAGTCGACTGCGCTATTTTTAACGGGTAAACGATTTAAGTTCCCTTTTAAATGATATGTATATCCATTTGCATAAAGATAGCATATAACAAACAATGAATTATACAGCGATCACGTTAAAACTATATCTTACCAATAAAAGTGATTGCTTGTTTGGCCACTCCTTCCATTTCTGGCCTGTTGAAAACGAAGATGTCCATACTTTCGATACAAAAGAGGCAAAATATGGAAACATCACTATTAACAGAGTAACCGATCTCCTGCAAATATATATAAATATAATAATCTTAGTAGCAGTGCAAAAACAATAATAAGCTTTAATTTACACTAGTACATTTTCGTAATTATTGACGGCAAACGTGATGATATCGACGGTCAACGATCGCAATGTGGTAAAACATTATTACATCCACCGTGAAACCATAATATTTGATTTATAAATATCCTTAAGGATATTTTTTACCTAATTTGAGTTTTACCAACAATAACTTTCCTATTTTGTTAAGCCAATCTATTTCAATTATTTTTGCAAAAAGTAAAATAACCCTGGTATCTATGAAGAGTTTATTTACAGCCACGTCGATGCCACTGCTGGTGGAGATTTATTTCCCCGAGGGTATCTGAAGCCCGGTAGTCAGCACTTCTGCGTTGACTTAAGTTATCGTTGATATGCTCATAATTAAAATTTTACCGTTAGCAAAATTTAAAATTTTTGAAATACTAAGGGTTTCTACCTCAGGAATAGATTGCCTAAGCTGTATTTGGCAAAACTTTTAGAATTTTTGGTCCTCAATGCTCTTTAGCTTCGTACTTTATATGACATTTTAACATTTTTTTATTCGAGCGTCACTGATGAGTCTTTTGTAGACGTAACGCGCGTCTGGCGTAAATATAAAATTTAATAGTGGTATCTATGATGAGTTTAGTTATAAATAACTATGGAATGAAATGAAAATTCACACGGTAAGTCCTTTATCATGGTAAAATCAAAGCCCAAACACATCAAACGAATTGAAAACAATTGGCATGTTCCTAACTTAGTACAGGTATTCCCTTGTATAGAACATGCTTAATGAACATGGTTTTATATTAAAAATGCCCAACACTGTAGTTTAAATCTAAAATCGTCTTATTTTTATAATAATTATATAGCCTTACCATTCGTTGTTTGATTGCAATTCCTTTTGACTAAATAATAAAACTAAGGATCCCTGGTGAACGCAGAAGATAATACAAATCAGACTGAACAGAATACATTGAAGTAAGATTTTAAAGCACATCCTTGTACCTAAAAATATATTCATCGGGTATTATAATGACACAGACCTTCAATGCTATTAATTTTATTCTGTTATTAGTTTCATATAATTCCATTTAATGTTACAAAAAATTACTATGATTTTGAAGTGTTGTATTCTTTTTTCATTAAAGTTTGTTTCTCTTCTTGAAATTGCGGCGGTCTTTTTTAAAGATCTAAATATGATGGTCCTGGACATCATAGAAAAACGTCAATTGCCAAATATTTTTGTATCACAAATATATGTGAATCTGGTGCAGTAACATTGGTACAGTAACTGCTAATTTCATTGTTGTCCCGAATCGACAATTCAACGTAGACTGCTTGAGACACACAGAAATAGATAAACATGCATACTAGTAGATATTTTTTAAACAGTTCGTTTAATTTAATCATATGCATGTAGTAACGCTTGAGAACTCTTTAAATTTAAAATCAAACTCACAGCAAGAATATAATAAAAAAAATAGAGGCTCTTAAGAGCCTGTGTCGCTCACCTTGGTTTATGTGCATATTATACAAAGGACACAGATGGATTCATGACAAAATTGTGTTTTGGTGATGGTGATGTGTTTGTAGATCTTCCTTTACTGAACATTCTTGCTACTTACAATTTTCTTTATCTATAATTAACTTGGCCCTTTAGTTACAAAGGAAAATATTTTGTGAAAATTTACAAAAATGTATCAAATTCATGAAAATTGTTAAAAATTGACTATAAAGGGCAATAACTCATTAAAGGGTGAACTAACCATTTTGGTCATGTTCGGATATTTGTAGATCTTACTTTGCTGAACAATATTGCAGTTTATAGTTTATCTCTATCTATAATAGTATTCAAGATAATAACCAAAAACGGCAAAATTTCTTTAAAAATTACCAATTGGGGGAGCAGCAACATAACAACGGGTTGTCCGATTCGTCTGAAAATTTCAGAGCAGTTAGATCTTGACCTGATAAACAATGTAAGATGGCAGATTTGCTGTAAATGCTTTGGTTTTACAGTTATAAGCCAAAATCTACATTTTTACCCTATGTTCTATGTTTAGCCATGGCGGCCATCATGGTTGGTTGGCCGGATCGCCGGACACATTTTTTAAACTAGATACCCGAATAATGATTGTGGCCAAGTTTGGTAAAATTTGGCCCAGTAGTTTCAGGAGAAAATATTTGTAAAAGTTTACAGACTACGGACGCCAGACGACGGACGCCAAGTGATGATAAAAGTTCACTTGGCCATTTGGGCCAGGTGAGCTAAAAATAACCAACAAAACGAATTTGTCGGGAATGTCGTCACAATCTGATAATTCTAGTTCACAACTCAAAGAACATGATTCGATAACGCCGTTTCAAATGCAGTTGTCAAATTGTAGGCCTGGTTAATTAGTTTTTTTTTTTTAATTCTTCAAATCGTTATTAATTAATCGCTCACTTTTTTTCTATTACACATGCACGTATGTGTAGTTTTGAGGAAATTAAAAATGTTCTTAGTTTAATGATTTTACAAGTTGAACGCCTGTTGATTATTCAAGATTAGTTTTCAACGTTTTCCATTATAAAAAAACAAATCATCACTCACTTTTTATTGCATAATGCATGTATGCAAGTGTATTTTAGAGCATATAGATAATTGTTTACAATGTAAGCAACAAAAAATCACTTATGGTTGATCCTTATTGATGGTCAATATTAATGATATCTAACTGACAACATAACAAATGTGGGTTCTTAACTATAGTAAATATTACAATTAACAACATATGATATCATATTTGAGCACAAACATAGTTTGTAATAATAAAACACATAGCATAATTTTAATTTCGTATTTTGGATTCTATAATAACCAATAACATTTTGGCTGTTATAATGCTTTTATGATTAACACTCAGACGGGCCAAAATATCTCTAGGTTTTTTCTAGCGTGGTCAAGTAGAAATTCAACTCGCCAATATGTAAAGCTTTGTTATTTGATGTAATTTATGGATTATTTGACAAAACCTAGACATGTTGCGTGACGTCTGTGTTTTAACATCTAGAATGAGTTTTATATTACATTTCAAATGAAATCCAATAATTGTTTCTAAAAAAAATGTACAAAACGAATTTATTCAGATTTGATATCTTTGACAATATGTTATATGCAGATTGTATTATAATGTGATACGTTAATCTTTTTTATGCTTTTTTTGTTAATTTATTTTTCTTTTGTTAACTAGTCTGTATGTAAATGTGTCTTTTCTTTTCAGACGTAAAGACGTTACTGCTGATAATTAAACTGCACTACCGTGCCAAAAGTGAAGATAATTTTACGACGTCATGTCGAATTCGGGTTGGAAGTGACAACTTCTAAAGCCGTTTTCTCTGTAAATAAGTTGGAGTTATCTCTCTTTTTGCACAATATGAAAGTTTTTAGGAAGGTCATTGACCTGATACGTCACCGGAAGTTTGGAATCGTCTGCTTTGTTTACATTCCGTATAGTTTTGAGAATGGCCCGAAACGCAAGGAACTGTCATTGTCCGAGAAAAATGCCATTGCAGCATTACATAAGGCTGGTATGAAAGGACCTGACATCGCACGACAAACAAGACATCCACTTCCAACAATTTTTCGGGTTTTAAACCGTTTCAAAGGTCGGGGGAGTTTGGAAAACAAGGAGAGAACGGGGAGGCCGAATCTGCTAACACCGCGGGATACTCGCAAAATTTGCACCACTGTCAAGTCGGACAGAAAACGTCCACTGCATGAGATAACTGCTGTTTTCAATGAATCTAGGGAAGAACCAGTATCTAACGTACTGTTCAGAGAAAATTGTATGAAGAAGGGTTCAAAAAAAAAACGTGTTGTAAAAAAATCCATCAGAATTCGTGCTGCAAATGTCAAAAAAAGGCTGGCATGGTGTAAATTGGCAAGACACAAAACTGTGGAAGATTATTGGAGAAGGGTCATATATAGTGATGAATGTAAGGTGGAAATGAAATGGATAATCGTGTTTTAGTCTGGAGACGGCCTGGTGAGGAGTGGACTTCTCCTTGCTTAAATCCTGGCCGTTGGTCACGACTGAGTTTGATGATCTGGGGCTGCATTACCTATGAAGGTGTTGGTACTATTACTGTTGTAACTGGTAATATAAATGCTTTAAAGTATATTGAGATAGTTGACAATTTTGTTTGGCCTGTTATTGCTCGTCATTCCCCCGCTGACAATTACATATACCAAGATGACAATGCCCCGGTACATAGGGCCAAAATTGTGAAGGATTACATGGAAAAAAATCAACTTCATGGTATGGAATGGCCAGCACAAAGTCCAGACCTTAATATTATTGAAAATATGTGGCGTAAAATTAACATTGAACTGCAAAAACAGGCACATAACATCACTACAAAGGCTCAAATGGAGACAGCAATTCGGGACATATGGACAAATATATCCTTAGAATTCATAAGAAAACTTTATGATTCAATTCCAAGACGTTTGAGGCTAGTAATAAGGGCAAAAGGAAACATCACAAAGTATTAGGTGAGTTCAGATAATTTTATTAATATAATTACAAAGGTTGAACTGTGACAGATACTTGATAACTGTATGTGGCGGCCATCTTGGAATTATCTTCACTTTTGGCACAAGTCTGTATATCAACATATCAAACATTTTTGCCATAAACCTGTATATGTTACTAAAATTTATTATTCAGCACGTTTTGCATTATATATTATTCAATATCTTAGTTATTTTTTTTTTACCAAATTTAGACTCAAATTCATTAGATGATATATTTTGTTGTTCGAAACGCACATCTTCCCCCTACAGTGTGTTAGACTTGAATAATGATATATCAAACCAATCATCGTCAAAACATAGTTTTTTTTTTCATTTTTGTAGTTATCAATGCTTTATTTTGAAAAATGTTGTTTGTCTTTTTTGCATTTTTCATTTAACAGATCTCTGATATACTGTGCTGTATGTTAATCGATTTCATGTATATTTCAATAATTGCTAAAACCTAGTTGACATTCCTTGTAGAACATATCGTTTGTATCTATAAATATTGCTACAATATTATATAAACACCTTTCAAAAAAAAAATTGTGACTTGGATGGAAAGTTGTTTCATTGGCACTTTTACCATATCTTACTCTATCTGTTGAATAGATATATTATGTATCAAAATTGAACGCCGCTTGTTCTTTTTTATCTTTATAATATTGTCAACGTCAGTGTGCAATTTTACTACAGTACCGAAATCATCCCTGGTCTGATATTAAGAATATGACGAAAGTCATTGACCACACAACTCTATAAGCCTCTGTTGGAATACTTTCATTTGAAGATGACGCAAACTATCTTAAAGAGAAATATAACAGAATCGAAGTACAAACTCGACAAAATCATTTATATTATTAAGAGAAAGAGTATTTTTGTTTGCACCAAAATCAAACATATCAGAGTTCCTGTAATTCTCTTAACAAGCATACAGGGGATACGCATGCCGCAAGGAAAACAAGGGACATACAAACAACACCAGAACATTTTTCATTTTGCTGTTGTCACTACAGGGAAAGGAAAATGAAATTTTGTAATGCCAAAAAAAAAAACAGGGCTATGACACAAATTATGAACATTTAACACTAGTTAAAAGATAAACTCCGAAACATAATTATAAATGAACTAAAATATAAACAAAAACACTCAAGACTTACAAAGGTCAGAGGATCCTGACTTTGAACAGGTGCGAAAATGTGGAGGGATTAAACATTTTATAATAGTACACATGAAACAAAAAGAAAACGATAGACTAAGCAACACAAACTCCACCAAAAACTAAGGGTGTTTTCAGGTGTTCTAGAAGGGTAAGCAGATCCTGCTTTTCATGTGGCACACGTCATGTTGCTTATGTTATTACAATACCGGTAAATAGTATAAATCGGTAGGTCAAATTCATGAGGGAAGGGGATTGTAGTTATGACGTGAGAAACATTTCCGATATTATCTGTGAAACGGTTATTCCATAATGGTCAACCACCTCGTGATGGCGTCCGTAAATTTTTTGAAGGGATGAATTCATCTTCACCATTTGAAACTCTTGGGTTAATATTTTTTTTTTGTGAGCAGCAACCTTCTATCAATGAAATCGTGATAGCAAATACAAGCACGGGTATATCGTATCAATTGGGAGATATATACTCCGTATGCAGGCGCTGCTGGAATGTTGCTATTTAGAAATGGAAAATTCACAATTGGGAAACTGAAATCATCTCTTTTGTCGTAACGTTTTTTAAGTCAAGATATGAGGTCGACTTACCTTTATCTATTGTATCCTTTATCTCTAGTTGGATGGGATAGATGCGTTCAACAGTCACCAATTTTTGAATCATTTAGTGAGAGAACATTATCTTTACAGTGGAAAGTAAAGTCAAGGGATATTGCTAACTTATTATCTTTCTTCCTATGTATATTAGTAAAGAAACAAGTCGGATAGAAGAGGAGCACAATTTGTTCCCATTGGAATGCCGACAGTCTGATGAAAAACATGTCCTCTAAACGTAACAAATATGTTGTCTATCAAGAAATCAAGCATCTTGATCACTTCAGTTTCAGGAAATGTTTTGTTGAATCAGATTGATCCTGTACAAAGTAGGATGTATCCCTCCTTAAGAATAGATACCTGAATCTACATTAGTCTTTCTTTTTTATGAAAAATAGCAAAACCAACTCTTTCATTTTGTCTTTTAGTTTGGAATCGGTAAGAAAAGTCAAATGTTTTAATACTACTGCAAGATGAAAGAGTCATAAATTGTATGTACCAGATCTTTGAGTATCTGATTAACGCCACCTCTAGAAAAGACAGTTTCACAATAACTTTGAAGCCCGGTTTTGATTACTGATAAAACAGATGTTAATAATTTAGAAAAAGGTTTCGTGGAGCACTTGGAAGACCAGAAATATACCGTTGTGTGTAAGGACACTTACGTTGTTTAGGTATTCAATGCAGCGATAGAAGATCCAGTATTTTGTCTTTGGTTGAAATTCCAAAGGAACATAGAACAAACCTATGAATATCCAGGATTTCCTCTTTGGTAAGTGTCGAGAGGGTATAAATAAAGGCAACAGTAGTATACCGCTTTTCGAAATGCATAAATCGATTGAGATAAAAACAAATCCATGTTACAAACTAAAACTGAGGGAAACACATCAAATATAAGAGGAGAACAACTACACAACAGAAAAACAAGTTGTAAGGGGTAATAATTAAGATACCTAACCGCTTTTATACATGTTTTATGGCAGCAAATCATTAATAGAGACATCGTGCAAAGCAGGTGGTGTATAATAACGATGACCATGGCTGCATCTACGTCGAGGGGTAGAGTTGGGAATATTTATCATATACCACGAGCTACACAACGGACTATACATTATACATATATCATCAATTTAAATAAAGTAGTAATTGTGTCAAACAACTTAAATTCATTGACAAACAACAAAAGCTGACATTTTCAGATCAGACGGATTTTCATTTCCAAGTAAATGAATGAACACTTACCACACTCTGGTATAGCAGACCTAATGATAATAAGATAACTTTTTAAACGAAGTGGCTACTTACTTAAATAACACTGAAAATTAAAGTATTCAATCGAGGAATGCTGTAGGTTTGAACAAATCATTAGCGACATATGGTGTTTAGCTTTTTTTCAATTTTACTGAATATGCATTGTGTAGGCGTGCAACATCTTTCATCTTAAGTTAAAATATATTTCACATCAGCTAATTATTGCCTTTACGTGTAGTCTTTAAAAAAAATAATATATAAATTCTATATTCCATATCTACAAAATGTGGACACAATTGTAACCGATTTTACGTTTTAAGGGTCGTTGATAAAAAAACGTTAACCTCTCTACATAATGTGATTGTCTGATTGGTATTCAGCTCCACTTTCAGCATTTTTTTGTTTAATCGTGGCTTTCGACTATTGACATGCGGTATGTATAACTGACAGCCCTAGTAGAAAATTTGGAGTCGAGCGTAGCTGGCACATGAGGGATTGAGCTCTAAACGTTTAATTTAATATTGAAAGGCTATTGTTGCAGTAGTTGATCTACATCTTCTACATTGTTAGATAAGATTAGACTAGGGCAATCTTAGTTATGATTTTCGATATAACAATGCAGTAGTATATTTATTTCTGTGTTTGGTCCATTGTGCAATCTTACATGTGTATTACACTGGTATGTATGTAAAATTTACGTTATACATGTTCAGGAATCGACGGGACTTCTGTCGTCCTTGACCTTTGTTAGTGAGTTGTTTTAATTCATCCTATTGGTACAGTGTTTGCATGAAATTTGAATCAGTGTTATTTATTGGGAATTAATCTATATCTAACATACCATGTATTGCAAAAGCTGCAATTAGCGACAACGAAATAAATATTACTACTTAGTCTGGTTATCTGGTTCATCGCCATTCTTTAATTGTTAATGCTTGATAATGTGTCGCTAATATAAAAAAGTAAACGAAGTATATAACAATTTCTTATACTCCTTGAGATCTGTTAAAAATAAATAGGGTTAGTCCTCTCAAATATATACATAGATATACATAGCATATAGACCAAGGAATTCTGAAGCAGAGGTATTTCCTTTATTCATTGATATTATACGTTGACCTTACATTCAGCGAGATATAATTTATAGAAGTTGTGTAATGCTGTTGCCATGTTTAGCCATCGATTCAAATAATTTTGCCTGTTATAAATATGTAACAGACTTTCTTCGATTATCAAGATGATTATGCAAATTATGTACCTTTTGATGTTGTACATGTAACATCTTGAATAATCATTATGATATACAATAGCAAGCTTTCAAATTAGTATACGTAGTGGTTCAAACAATTTTAAATACTCCTTTTTGAAAATGTTTTGTTTGTCGATGATACAAGGTATAGACCACAGATTTCTAAACCATGGATCCTTACTTTATTCGGTAATATAATATGTTGAGCTTGCATTCAAAGAACATGGGGATAAGTGAAGTTGGGATCATTCTTTTAAAATTTTCTATTTGGTTTGGCATGCCATAAAACCAGGTTCAACCCACCACTTTTATTCCCCTTTAAAAGTGTCCTGTACCAAGTCTGGAAGATGGCCATTGTTATAATATTGTTCGTTTCTGTGTGTGTTGCATTTTAACGTTGAGTCGTTTGTGTTTTCTCTTATTTTTGAGATAAGACGTGGCACGGTACTTGTCTATCCCAAATTCATGTATTTGGTTTTGATGTTATATTTGTTATTCTCGTGGTGTTTTGTCTGTTGCTTGGTCCGTTTCTGTGTGTGTTGCGTTTCGGTGTTGTGTCGTTGTTCTCCTCTTATGTTTGATGCGTTTCCCTCGGTTTTAGTTTGTTGCCCCGATTTTGTTTTTTGTCCATGGATTTATGAGTTTTGAACAGCGGTATACTACTGTTGCCTTTATCTATCCTTAATACAAAAATGTTTGCCAGATATTGATATAGAGTAAGGTTTACAGAAACTGATATTTCCTTTATCCTTCAATACAATAAGTTTTTCTTATATTGTGGAAAATGATGCTATATGCAGAATTTATAATCGTTATGTGTTGAGTCATAATGTACCAAGTAAGGAATATGGCAATAGTTACATTATCGATCGTTCCTCTGTGTGTTACATTTTGATGTTGTGTTTCTGGTGTGTCGTTGTTCTCCTCTTATAGTTGATGCGTTTTCCTCAGTTTTAGTTTGAAACCCAGATTTGTTTTTTTTTCTCAATCGGTTTATGAGTTTCGAACAGCGGTATACTACTGTTGCCTTTATTTGACATGTTTAAAGATTAAAACATATATAGAATAAAATAGATATAAGCGTCACTGATGAGTCTTGTGTAGACGAAACGCGCGTCTGGCGTATTAGATTATAAGCATGGTACCTTTGATAACTATCAAACTTACTGGGTCGAAGCCACTACTGGTGGATGTTTCGTCCCCGAAGGTATTATCAGTCCAGTAGTTGGCTTCAAAACTATTTTAATCTGAGCCTCACGGATGAGTCGCGCATCTTAAATTATCAATAAATATCAAATTATAAGCCTTGTTCCTTTGTTACTATTGATAAATCATAGTAAGGTTTAAAGAAATAAAAATACTTCTTGATTGTGCCATAACGGATAGGGAATATGGTTTACACAAATGTTCACCATTCTTTTAATATGTTTGGAAGCCTGTCGTAGCTGCATCAATATGCGGTATGGGTTTTGCTCATTATTGATGGTTGTACGGTGACTTATAGTTGTAAACATCTATGTATTTTGGTATCTGGTTGAATGTTGGTTTATACATGTTATATGTTTATTACACCAAATCTTCTTATTTTATATTGATCATTATAACAAACGTATTTGCCTGATACCGATATTGAGTATTGTTTACAGAAACTGTGCTCTTTCATTAATTTGGTAGTATATCATTTTGTCCTTATAATTTTATAGAGTGTTTTGTTATAATCGTGAATTAAGGTGGTACCTAACACTACGAGCCAAAACTTGTGATTCTACCTATAATTGGTTATATGATATGATATCCTTACATAGGACATGTGGTTTATAGAAGTTGAGATAGTTCTTTTTCGAGTTTTACTATTGATATACACACTTATGTCTGCTATAGATATAGCGTATGGTTTACAGACACTAGTATGATCTTTCCTTTATTTATAAATATAATATTTGTCCTGACGTTGATTGGTTTGTGGTTCATATAACTTGCTATAATTTTTAACATAATTTATCCTCGCCGAATTGTTGTTTCTGTCCCGAGTCAGGAGCCTCTAACATTTGTTGGTCTTGTATGATTTTTAATGTTATTTCCTTTATATTAGTATGACGACATATATCATATACTAGTATACTTTTTTATTAGGGGCCAGCTGAAGCACGCCTCCGGATGCGGGAAATTCTCGCTGCATTGAAGACCCTTGGTAACATTCGGCTGTTAGTTGCTTTTTAGTCGGGTTGTTGTCTCTTTGGCACATTAATTCCCCGTTCCATTCTCAATTTCATTAAACATCAAAATAAATATGTTTGCCTGGTATGGATATTGTAACTAAACTGTAATTGTTCTTTTATTTATCAATATGTCATTTGGCCTTGATATCTTAATAACTTATATTGTAATACTCACAAATCAAAAACAAAAAGCACAAAAATACTTAACTCCGCGGAAAATTAAAAACGGAAAGTCCCTAATCAAATGGAAAAATCAAAAGCTCAAACACATCAACGGACTGGATAACAACTGTCATATTCCTCACTTTGTACAGACATTTTCTTGTGTAGAAAAAATTGGATTGAACCTGGTTTTATAGATAGCTAAATCGCTCACTTGTATGACAGTCGCACCAAATTCCATCACATTGACAACGATACGCGAACAAAACAAACAGACGAACAGGTAACAATGTCAAAAATACAGCAGTTTAACATTGTGCCACTACCCTAATCACTAACAAAAACATACAAAAATGTAACAAAGAAACACAAAATAACATGTAGATCAAGCATATTAGGAAACAAATAAAGATTAGAATACACAAACCTACCACAGTACAATAACACAATGACCTGTATTAGTAACGAAGAAACAAAACAAAAATGCATATAGATAAAACACAAAGCGAAAATAAAAGACGTGCAACAAACAAGTTTTCGAAGAAACACCCAAAGGCATATAGACAAAGCACATTGGCAAAATGAAAGACATGATAACGAGAATATCATAAACAAATTAACAGAATGTACAAGTACCACAAGTATCATACATGTAATACTGTAAAAAAAAAACAACAAATATTTAAAAAAGAAGCACAAAAAGCCATTAATCAAATGCATCAACCTCATGTATGAAGTAAAAGTGCTTTAATGATACTAGCAAGATTTGCAACCATGATTTTAGAGAAATGTGCAATGATATATTTTTCTGTGTAGTCTAGACATACATATGAAAATCTCAATTCGTATATCCACCTAGTGAGTCATACAATGCTAAGTACTCCTATATTTGATTATGAAAAGACTTGTCTGTCGATGATACAAGGTATGGACCATAGATTTCTGAACTTGTTATATTCTTCTTAAAATTGGTTATGTAATATGTTGAGACTGTCATACAAGTGAGAGGTTTGGCGCTATAAACCCAGGTTCAATCCACCATTTTCTACAAAAGAAAATGCCTGAACTAAGTCAAGAATATGACAGTTGTTGTCCATTCGTTTGATGTGTTTTATCTTTTAATTTTGCAATTTTATTAGGGACTTTCCGTTTAGTATTTTCCTCGGAGTTAAGTTTTTATGTGATTTGTCTTTTTACATGTACATTCAAAGGAAATGTGGTTTAAAAAAGTTGAAATCATTCTTTTCACGAATTTAACTATTGGTATAAACATTTGAGCCTCTATAGATGTAGAGTATGGTTTACATAAAAATGATCTTTCGTCATACATATACATGTATATGTATATGATATTTTGTTGATAGGTATACGGTTAACATAACTTGCGATCATTTTCTAACATGTTTAAACATCAATACAAATAGTTTTGCCTGGTATACATGGAATAGATAAAGAGAAGTTTACAGAAACTGTAATCTTTCTTTAATTTATAAAAAAAGTATTTTGGTCTTTATATCTTTATCAAGAATTGTGTGATACTTTCAAATTAAAATGTTTTAATGATACTGGCAAGGTAGGCAACCATGATTTGTCACAGACTCTGCTTTTCTTAAGAGTTGTCGCTCATACAGTACTTCCGTCAATTAAGAAATCAAATTACGACGACGACCAAATCTGATCCGTTCTGTCGATAAACGTCGAATATATCAAAAATTGTGGCACTTACAACGCAGAAAATTTGCGGAAACGATTCATGCCCTAAGACCCAAAAGAAATCAAATGCCTGATAAATAAGAAAGATTGCTCCTAGAATTCGAGAAGGAAAATATGTGATTAGGTACGAAGTGAAATACCTTTTCTCTATAAACAGAGGCGGATTTAGGGGGGGCAGGGGCCCCGGCCCCCCCCTTTTTGGGAAAACATTTGGTTGCTTATATAGGGAATCACTGAAGCGTGACTGGAGCGGGCCCCCTCTTAGGTCAGTCAGTGGGCCCCCACTTATGAAAATTTCTGGATCCGCCACTGATAAAATATATTAGTGACCACTGTGGATAGTAAACTTTAAATTGATAGTAAGTAGCAAATAAAAGTTATTCTAGTATAGCTATGCTCATATTAAACTGTTAAACACGAAAATAATTGAAAATAATGGGGGAAAAGGATTTTGGAAAAAGGGGGAAGGCTAAAATAAATTGTCCTGTCCCTTAGTACCTAAGTATACATTTTGAAACATATTGAAAGAATTTCTTGAGAGTAGTCCCGATAAGACCGCTTTTTGACCCAAACATTTAGCAGTTTTACAAAAGTGTTTCAGCTATTTATCGGAAACTAAAATACTTCTGCTACATAACTATGGGCGAGTTTTGACAATACAATGCACACATATCGGGTACTAGCATCATTTAGTCATGTTTTATTACTGAAATCTTCAGAATTTTAGCATTTGTGTTTAATTTTTAGACGTTTTCCGACTTCAATGGAAGTGGCCGCATTTGTGTTCATTCTTAATATTTAAATAGAAGTTGTATCTGATACATAACATATATTCATATGATGAAGACGATCTTTCGATCACTTTAATTGCGGTCTGTAGCTGGCATGTCAGTAACTTCTTGTAGTCCTTTGTTAATTTATGTATCATTGTCATTTTGTTTAGTTTCTTTTGTTATCTATTTTGACATAGGACTCGGACTTCTTTTGAACTGAGTGTTGTTGTGCGTATTGTTTGTGTTTGTTTTTTCTACATTGGATAGGGTTAAAGGGGGAGGGTTGAGATCTCAAAATCTATGTTTAACCCCGACGCATTTTTGAAAATGTAAGAAGAGTCACCTATGAAAGAAAAGAATCTACAGCTTTCCGTATACACACATGTACACAGAAATAAAATTACTTCGACCATAATGACAAGATATGCATTATTGATTTGTAGCAGTCTTTGTCTTGTCAAATTGATTATGCAGATTATGAATTTTTATATTGCAATTGTAGCATCTGTAATCTATTATTCAACGTTTATTTATCACTTCTTCAACAAATTTATTAGATTTCAGTAGCAAGTTTTCTTATATTTTTTTTAAAAAAGTTAAAATGTATATAGGAGTGGAATGTGAAAATCTTAAATAACAGGTGAACTGGTACTTTTCTAAACTCAACACTATAGAAAACAACTCAACCAAAAAGAATAAAAACGTCGAAAGGAAACTTAAAACTATATAACATATCTTATTTAATTCACTGGACTAATTAATTTCTCTTATAAACTATATTTTATTAACTATATAAGA